>NW_024081012.1:393762-726691 GCF_003009895.1 Hyaena hyaena
GTCCATCAATGGATGAATGTATCAAGAAGATGTGGTTTATCTATACCATGGAATACTACATGGCAATGAGAAAGAATGAAATCTGGCCATGTGTAGCAACATGGATGGACCTTGAGGATGTTATGCTGAGTGAAATAAGTCAGGCAGAGAAGGAGAGCTACCATATGTTTGCACGTATAGGAGGATTAGGAGGAACTTAACTCAGGACCATGGGGGAGAAGAAGGGGGGTAATGGTGGGGGAAAGGGAGAGAGGGAAACCATGAGAAACTCTTGAATGCTGACAAAAACTGAGGACTGATGGATGTGGGGGGGAGGGGGGATGGGCATGGAGGAGGGCACTTGTGGGGAGCACTGGGTGTTATGTGGAAACTAATTTGACAATAAACTATTTGTAAAAAGAAAAAAATGGTGCCATAGATAATGCACCTAAATTAACTGTGTGAAAGTTTGCATTTTTTTTAAAATTATGTACTTAATTTATTTTTGTTATGTGTTGTCTTTCTGGACCTCAGAAACAGAGTTATATTAATTATATAACTCATTTTTTGACTCATATCAATCTGGGTGTCTCCTCTTTTGTTTTATTTTAATTTTGATTCTCTTTTGTCCCAGTTCACTCCTTCCATTTCTCTACCCACCAAAAAAGGCAACCATTTTAACATGTTATGGATAGGTAGTTGGTAAGGTAAATAGGATAGATAGATAGGTAGATAGATAGACAGACAAGTATAATATCACTATTTATTTTTAAAATACATCTGTTTATTTATATACATACTTATAAAATACATATTTTTGTGTGTTTTTAATTTCTTTCTCTCAGTATCTAATGTGTTTAAGATCTACCTACCTCACTGCCGGTATGTCTCGCTCACTGTTTCTGAACATGCCACGGCATGCATTCAGAATGTATTTTCACTTCAAATACTATTTTCCCCTTGAGGTACTGGACCATGAATTCCATCATCCACTCACATAAAGTAAGTCAAGTAAGGCAACAAAACAAAAAACCCTTTTTTGTAAAGTTAAACAAACAAAGCTCTTTTGTGGTGATTAGCTTCATTATTTAACTGCTAAAATAAGAAATAAAAGTTAAGATTTATTAGTCAGTTATGGTAAATTAAAACCGTCTTCAGGTGGTTTTGCACTTTAGACCCCAGGTTTATAAGCCATTATTTTTCTATATGCAAAGTTCTGGGAGTCAAAGGTCCTTTTACGTGTAATTTTAAGGATGTTTGTGGAATTTGTAGAAACTTACTTAGAGAGTTAAGTATCCATCCCAGTTATGACCGGTCAAAACATGCTTAGGATTCTGGGGCAAACAATATAAAAATAGATGTTATAAATTGACTCTATTTTGACAATCAGGTCTCGGTGGAAAAAAATTGGATAATTAAATCCAGCCTGTACGTGTTTGATATGGAAATGAAAGAGCCATTAAATTAGTCAAAATTCAAAGCAACTTAAAAGAATTTAATTTCACGTGAGTTTCATGTTCAACATGGTTTCATAATAACTTTTAATAATAATATGCCAAATAATGTATGGCTAAGAATATTTTTTTTGTTTTTTGTTTTTGTTTTCTATTATAAAAAGAAACAAGCCTTTAGTGAAGTTGACTGTGAATAAATTGAAAATTAGCAGTAATGTCAGGACTGGTTATTGAACCCACTACAGATGGTTCCTGGTTTATGATGCTTTGACTTGAGATTTTTTGACAATGATGTGAAAGTGATATGCATTCAGTAGAGATCATACTTCGAATTCTGGATTTTTATCTCTTCCCAGACTGGTGATACTCATTACATTGCTGTCTCACGTCGCTGAGCAGGGAAGTGAGGTGTGGCTCACAGTCAGCCACTGGATCATGATGGTGAACAACTGATATACTTGCAACCATTCTGTACTTAGAAAATCATTCTATTTTTCACTTTCCTTACAGTATTCGATAAGCCATTTGATATAATTAATACTTTATTATAAAAATCATCTGCCACAAAGCAGATTATTTTTTCCAACCATAAGCTAAAGCAAGCTTTCTGAGCACATTTCATGTAGGCTGGGCTAAGCTATGATATTCAGTAAGTTAGGTGAAGTAAATGTATTTTTGACTTACAATAGTGCCAACTTATGATGGGTTTGTCAGGATGTAATCCCATTATTCGTCTAGAAAAATCTGTTAACCATGAGTTCTTAAGAGGATACAGATACTTATCTTTGTCCACCTAACATCTAGCACCAGGTAAGGCACATTGGGCATACCCAATGAGGTTTGATAATCAAAGAATAATTTAACCTAGTTAGTAATATTTGTTTATTGGGTTTTTGGGGGTTTTACAAAGGAAGGAAAATTTACAGAACTTGGGGAAAAGAAAGTATGTGATCACTGGGGATGTAATAGTTAATGGCAGAGATAACAGAAATCAACGTACTGAAATGGTTCACAAGTTTGTAGACCAGAAGATTGGAGGAACTGGGGTGGCAAGGTAATTTGTGCTAATCAATCATTTTAATTGAGGTTTCTTGACCAAAGTTCCCCATTTGAATAACAGAACATAGGAAATGTTTGAGTGACTGTTTTGTTTCACTGCATTTAAATGCAGAAGTGGAAAGATAAATTCATAACCTTCCATAGATGCTTTAGGGCAACAGGACTTAAATGTCTCACGATACTCCAGTTGAGAAACACCTACAGACTGATATATATGTTTATTTATGGATCTATACTTACCTATATATTTATGTCCATATCCATACAGTTCACTATATACATAGCTCTACATCCTATACATTTGTATATCTCTATCAATGTATCCATCTATCGTTTCTTCTTGAAAGAGAAAGAGAAGCTATCTTTTTATAATGAGAGATGACCACTGGGTTTGTCACATACTGATCAGCATTAACAATCGCTTTAGGCAGACCTTACAAATAAAGGCTGATTATTATCAGAAAGATCGTTCTTGGAGTGTAAAGTAATAGTACCACTGAGTCATAAGGACCTGATTTATATCTCTCCCAAGGAAGACAAACTTGCTGCAAAGACTGCATGATTACTTGTAGCCCAGAGCACATTCTCTCTTCCCTGAGGCTTAGGCACACTGCCACTGTTTGTTTTTCTAACGGCTGTCTTTTTACTGCTTTCCTGAAAACCTCTCTTCCAGTTGAAGCAGCCTCTTTTTAGATATGACTTGTACGTATTAGTATGCTGAAAATGTGTTTGACTTAACTTTCTAAGTCATATGGCTTGCATGTTTTAAAGAAGGGGAGCCCTTCCCAGAAGCTTAAAATATAAAATCTCTAATTGCATATCACATTTTAGATGTAATCTTTCCTGTATATTTCAAGCATTTCATACATTTCTTACTTTTTTCTTTCTCTTCACAACTGAACATACAGTTGACAGGCTTAAGTCTAATGAGCATCTATTTGGGTCAAAATATTCTCTACTTTCAATTGTCCTAATGAATTTCAACTTTCACCCCAAGTGTATCTAGATTAGAAGATCTGTAGTCCTCATCATTAAAACCAATAATTTCATTTGCTGTTTTTAAGTCATTCAATAAGATAAATATAAAATGCAATAAAACAGTGTGTTTAAGCTTTTCTTTTTTTCTTTAAACTTTATTTATTTATTTTGAGATAGGAAAAGAGAGCAAACAGGGCAGGGGCAGAGAGAGAGAAAGAAGGAACCTCAAGCAGGCTCTGTGTTGCCAGCACAGAGCCCAACGTGGGGCTTGAACTCACAAACCCATGAGGTCATGACTTGAGCGGAAATCAAGAGGCTGACACTTAACTGACTGAGCCACCTAGGCACCCCTGAGTTTCTCCCATTTAAAATTTATTTATTTAAAGTTAGTTAACATACAATGTAGTATTGGTTTCAGGAGTAGAACCCAGTGACTTATCACTTACATAGGATACTCAGTGCTCATCCCAACAAGTGCCCTCCCTAATGCCCATCACCCCACTCACTTTTCCTTCAGAAACCCTCAGTTTGTTCTCTGTATTTAAGAGTTGCTTATGTTTGCCTCCCTCTCTGTTTACACATTTATTCAAAGGATGCAAAAATGCTGAATCGAAGGGTTACATGCACCCAATATTAGCAGCACTATCAATATTAGCCAAATTATGGAAAGAGCCCAAATGTCCATCAACTTATGAATGGGTAAGAAAGATGTGATATATGGGGCACCTGGGTGGCTTAGTCCTTTGAGCATCTGACTTCAACTCAGGTTATGATTTCACAGTTCATGAGTTCAAGCCCTATGTCAGTCTCTGTGCTGATAGCTCAGAGCCTGGAGCCTGCTTTGGATTCTATGTTTCCCTTCTTTCTGCCCCTTCCCCACTGGCATTCTGTCTCTCTCTCTCTCAAAAATAAATAAACATTAAAAAGATGTCATATATATAAATAAACATTATATATAAATAATATATAAACATATATAAATAAATAAACATTAAAAACATATATACATATATGTATGTATATATATAAAACATACATATGTTATATATATAAAACACACACATATATAAACATATATCCATATATATGTATGTATAAATGTATATAAACATATATATAAATAAACATAATAAATAGACATAAAAAGATGTCATACACACACACAATAGAATATTACTTGGCAATCAAAAAGAATGAGATCTTGCCATTTGCAACAACATGGATGGAACTTGAGTATATCATGCTAAGCAAAATAAGTCAGTCAGAGAAAGACAAATATCATACGATTTCACTCATGTGTGGA
This sequence comes from Hyaena hyaena, assembly GCF_003009895.1. Taxonomy (NCBI): domain Eukaryota; kingdom Metazoa; phylum Chordata; class Mammalia; order Carnivora; family Hyaenidae; genus Hyaena; species Hyaena hyaena. Next base: position 398,536 of record NW_024081012.1, read on the forward strand.
ATTTAAGAAACAAAACAAATGAACATAGGGGAAGGGAAGGAAAAATAAGTTTTTTTAGGATTTTCTTGACCAGAATGGTCCATTATTCAAATGATGTGGAAAAGGAGAAACACTGTGTTTCAAAGACAGTGAACACCTGGAGGCCCAATTGCTTGCTCCCTCCTTTCCTCCAACAAATTTCTAAAGTACAAATGTGATACCATACCATACTGTGAGGTTTCAAACTACTGCAAGATAGGTGATGAATAGATAATAGATACAAATATTTGGATAGAGGGATGAGATAGGCAGATGTCTGGTCTTTAGAGCAGTATAAACATTTCTTTTCACCACTGTATCAAATTGCAACAAACTAAATGACTTAAAAATATCTTTCTGGAGACATTAAGTTTTTAGTCCATTTCTTTGATCATTTGGGTCTTGGAACAATTCAAGTTCTTGCATTTGTAATACTGAGATCCCAATTTGTTTGCTGGCTGTCAGCTGACAGCTGTCTCAGCTTCTAGATTCCACCTGGATTCCTTGGCTGGTGGCCCCCTTCTTCCATCTTCTTCCATCCAAGACTGGACTGGTTCAGTCCTGTTTATGCTACAAATATGTCATTCTTTCCTCTTCATCTTCTAACCCAGCCAGTATAGGTCTCCACTTTTAAGGATTCATGATAAGATTGGGCCAACTGAATAATACAAAATAATCTCCCCATCTCAGAATGATGTCAAGGTCTTCATTCATGATCGAATCTTAAAGCTATGTTTGCCATGGAAAAATAACAGATTCACAGGCCCCATGGATTAGAGGGTGAACATCTTTGTGAAGAGAGATTCACTATTCTACTTACCGTGTATCATGTTTGTGTAGTTATTTCCGTTTGTTTCTGACTGGAGATCATGAGCAACAGGCAAGGCTCTTATGAAATGTACTGATCAGTCATTTTGTATCTAAACAGCTTCTTTAATCAATTCTTATGTCTTGGATATTATTTTGACTTTGAAGATTTGCACACCACAGTTTGCTTAATTATACACGGCTTTTCTGTTAATTCCTACAGAAGAATCTCAGATCTCTATTTCCAATATTTTAACTGAATATAAGTGGGGAAAACTCACAATGATGTGATATAGCAACAGCATAATAAAGAAGGTTGTATTGTAGATTATCGGCTGTCAGGTTGGTCTGTAACAGATTGTTATTATTTCTGCCAGAAATTCATCCTTAAAACACACACTCACACACACATACATGCATACCGGTATACACGCATGTGCACATGTGCACACACACACACACACACACAACACACACACAACTTGGAGAGTTACTAAAGTGACAGAATTGACCCAGAGCCAGGCCGACCACAGTTTTCAAAACACTGATGGACCAAATTTTGTCATGCTTATCTGAATCTAATTGGAAATTCAGATCTCTATATAGCCATTTACGCTTAAGTTCTAAGCCATTGCATTTCATCTGTTATTTATGATCTCATTTAGATTTCAGAAAAATTCCAATACTTCATGACACATCTTAATTTATACTTTACCTTTAAGACCTGGTTACTCTTTGAACCAAGAGCACAACATTTATTCATGTTCACAGAAGTTATGAACCACCACCAAAAGTGAATGAATGCACTTCTACAATAAATACAGTCATTGGTTCGACCTTGGTTGGAAAGGTGGTGAGAATCACATTACTTTTTCTGATAGTTTTAAGGCAGAATATTGCCACAGGATTGGCAATATTGATTTTTGGCCAGCCCCTTCCTAACATGAGTAGCAGAGGAAGGCAGGATTCTGACAGCCATCCTGGGGTCCCTTTTGTTAGTTCTAGTCACTGGAGGCTGATGTGTGGCTGCAGAAGACAGCCACAAAACCCAGCAGCAGAACACTGAACATACCTAACGTGCTAATAAGAGAGAAGATCTTAGTTTCTTTTCTCTCTCACACTTGGGACACTAACAGGCAATAGGGCAGCTACCAGCAAAAAGTCCAGAGGCATAAATCTAGCAACACAGAAAGAATTCAAAAGATGCGTTTTCACAAATGGTAAACACAGGAGATGCTTTCTCTGCATTCTCTAGAGGTAAGCTATTTCTTAAAAGCCAATTCCCTCTACGACTGACACCTTTGGCATTTATGAAATACTCGGTGTTTTGCACCTACCTAAGGAATTTGTGTGTTAAGGAAACAGTCGCTGAAAGAATGCAAGTGTCCTGGTCAGCTGCTGCCAATCATGGTTTCTCACTCCACAGAGATTTATTCAATGGACTATGTAGCTTTGGGTCTCCCTTTAGGGAATTTTTCTTGTCATTGCCAGAATACGTCTAAGTAGATTCTTGACTGTCCTCTGAAATCTCAACAAGAAATGTGAAAGGAAAAGAATAGCACATTTTTGAAAATGGAAAGTGTGCATAAATAATAACATTATATGGGGTAAAGATGCCAGAACTTACTGAATATAAAATATGAACACTACATGTGTTTAGAAACATCACCGTTCAAAGGCTGGGATTTTAATGAATGTCACAAATATCATGAGTACATTTATATCATATGCACCACTGCCTTTAAAGAGATTGATCCATTTCTGAACAATGAGAATGACAAAACAACCTCCCAGGCCCAAAGGGTCAAATTCAGGAACATTTTACAAAATCTCTTTCAGATTCACCTCAGACAGTTGCATTCTAAAAATGATTAAATCAAAGTGTCATGATGCAAAGAGAAATAATAACAAGCTCACTGGTAAAGCTGTCAGACCTGAGGGAAGAATGAGATGATCTTCTCTGAAACTAAAAAATCTTTTTCGCACATTATGGAGGCTACCATCAGCACAAATTGAGAGTTAGAGAGTAATTATCAAAAATTCAACCAGCAATTAAATTCCATTCACTGGGCAAAGAGTATTTCTCACATTTGAGGTGAGAAAGCACAATGATTTATTTTTTAAAGAGTAGGTGATACAAGAATTATAAACAGTGGCACCATCAACATTTAGGTCAATAGACTCTTTTTCTTCCTTTAAGAAATGGGACTGAACACTAGCTATAATTCCATCAATACAGGCACCTGGAAGTGAGCATATAAATACTAATCAATTTTATGAGCACCTGGTTGGTCTAAAGTTTCTATATTCTTTGTATTTTCTAATAGACATACTTGTTTACTTTAGTGCACAACCATAGGAAAAAAATGAGACTCTCTTTACTTGTGAAAACTTATTCTGGCTTGTTTGTGAAACCCCAAACTATCCCATACTGAAATAGTTTTAGAAGATCCTTATATCTCTGAAAAATCTATTTGGCTTGTAAAATTCACATGAACCTTGAATACAAATTCTGTATATTTTCATTGCTTCCACAACCTTTTCTCTTCTTCCATTACATTATAGGTTAAGAGGACATAAGTATGTGTTGGAAGTAAACACATTCAGCATAATATGTGGTAGCATTCCCTCACAAATAAATATTCCCTTGAAGAGCCAAGTGGAGTAGAAAGGACAAGCAGAGTGCATTACACTTATTTAGTTTCATTGCATCATTTTATTTAGGGCCCTAAGATAATCCCCTGAGCATGGCTATAATTTCTTTTGGTCTTACGTGGCGTACATTGGGTTACTGAGATCATCTTGATCTCTATACAGTATCCTAAACCAGTGCCACCTCTTAATTAAACATAACTTTCTGGACACCATAAGTAAATAGAGAGTGAATTTACATAAATCAGACTAAAATCTGGGAACATTCTAGATTTTTCCCTTTTCCTCATGCCCCGTATTTAATTTGATAATAAAAATCTCAGAGTGTTTCTCTCTGCTGTCTTTTAATGCCCTAGTTATAATTTAAAGTATCATTATTTCTCACCAGGATTATGACAATAATCAACCTGATCACTCTGCCTCCAGTCTTTCTCTATATTCATTTTCTCGTCTACACTGATACTATAGTGATGTTTAAATCTTTTGATTGCCTGGTTAATTCCTTGTTTGTTCACAAAAGATTGCAACTCTGTTAGTAGTATTAAATATCCCATGGGCAAGTAACACCTGAGCACATAAGCAGGAGTCAAGAAACATATCCTGAGTTCCTGGGACATAGAGACTTTACAAGAACTTGAACATGGACCCCAGTAGAAATCCAGATCTATGCACACATGTCTGATAGAGAAGAATATAGTAACCTGATTTTAGGAATACAAACTGGGGCCCTGAGAGAAAATCTCCAAGAAAATGAGGAGTCTTAGTGGCTCAGTAGGTTAAGCATCTGACTTTTGGTTTCAGTTTAGGTCATGATCTCACAGTTTGTGGGTTTGAGCCCCACATTGGGCTCTGCGCTGACACTGCTGAGCCTGTTTTGGATTCTCTCTCTCTCCCTTTCTTCTCTCTGCCTTTCCCCTACTTGAGCACACTCTCTCTTTTTCTCCTCCCCCCCCCATATAAATAAATAAACTTTAAAAAGAAAAAAAATAAAAGAAAATATCCAAGAAAAGAATGAATTTATCAATGTAAACTACATCCAACAATAAGAACAAGAGTTGGCTATTAACTCTTAGCTATTTGTTGAGATGTGTGCTGAAGCCAAGCTTGAGTCCACTAAATCTAGCTGTGTGTCTCACCTTCAAAGTATCTATGCACTATGGATGAGTGCCAGACTGTAAAACCTTATATAATTATGTCAGTATGAATCTCAGAATCTCTAATGCTAGGCACCTTCTTTTATTAGTCAAGCATTTAAAGAAATAAGCCTTTTCAAACTCCCAGTTTTATAATAAATAAGTTATAGGGATGTTTGGTGACTGTAATTAATAATACTGTATTGTATATTTGAAAGTGGCTAAGGCAGTTAATGTTAAAAGCTCTCATCATAAGAAAGAAAATTCTAATTCTGAATGGTGATTGATATAGCTAGGGATAAACACATGATCACTAGTTCACTAGTAGACATATTAATGCCCTGAGATTCATAGGTAAGAAAGACAAGACCAAAAACTTACAGATAGTCACTCTGGAAACATGTTTGTGTCAGCTTTGGCCATTGTTGAGGATTTCTAAAGACACAATAAAAAGGATGAGGTTCTGGTAGAAATTATTGAGATAGCGACCTGATCTTACATCAGTGAGAATTTTTATTAGTTAGGATGATTTGGCTGAAAGTGGTAAAAAACATTTTGATAAGATACAATATACTTAAACAGTGAAGGTATCTGTTATCTTCTGACAGGAGTCCAGGGATAGTTTGGCTTTAAGGTTGTTAACTCAGTGGTTCAGCAATATCATCAAGGACATAGATTCTGTGAAACTTTCTGCTCATACAACTTTAGAATGTCACCTTGATCCTTTAGCTCACACCTTTTATGGGTAAAGCAGTTGCAGACATCACCTTGTCATCTAAAAGTAGAAAAAGTACTTCTTTAAGATCAGGGAAATATTTCTCATATATACCCAGTACATCCTTCACATCTCATTGGCTAGACTAGGTTATACACTTACCTTAAATTACTTACTAGCAAAGGGAGTGAGAACATCAAGGTATACACAGACAAATTTTGACTCTACCTGAAGGAAATTGGGCTCTCATTAGCCAGAGCAATAAGGCAGAAGTGATGGTTTGATAGGCACAAATAGTGTCTGCAAAATCTAGGAGTCACAAATCATTGTGGTCTCTGTCAGTGCTTTGCAAACTTTGGATTCTGATTCAGTAGATCTGGGATGGGGCCCATGCTTCTGCATTTCTAACAATTTTCCAGGTGATATTGTTGCTGCTGGCCCATGGACTATACCATAAATAGCAAGAACTTAGGTGATATTACTATAACTTTTTATTTCAGTGGTTTCAATAAACTTCAGAATAAGATCCAAATTCCTTGGTATGTGTGAAATACACTGTCCTTGATTACACTCAATCTTGTCATTTATTTCCTATTTATCAATATAACCTTAGCATACCCTGTCTTCCCATATGCCCAGGTAACATGATAAAAGCTGTAAGAATTTAGTTTTTTTATGGCTTCTTGCTCTCACATTTGCTATTTCCTCTGCTTATGATATAATTTCTTATTCCTTCTCCTTATTTCCTTTCTTCACCTGGATAAATAAATTAGTTTGGTCAGCCTTCTCTAATCTCAATTCTTCAGACTCTACTATGTGTTAGTGTCTTCTTTGATCCAGTGACTCTATAATTAAATATCACTCTGCAGAATAGTAGTGTCTTTACTTTTCTACCTCCTACATTGAATAGTAGATTCCTCAGTGATGAGGATATTCTAAATATTGCATGATTAATATAATGTCTTATAAAAAGTAAATGTTCAGTGACAGTAGTTAATTGATTAATTAATTCCACCTAATACTGTGTCTTTCATGTAGGTCTATACATCTATATAGAATGTGGCCACCACCATTCAGTTAACTTAAGAACTAGAGTCCCATCCTCCCATTATATATAATTACCTGAGATTATTTACTTTGCTCTTGCTTTTACTCTACTTTTCTTACTTAATTTTCTTAGTTTACTTTTCCACTTTTTTCTTTTTAATTTTTTTCTAATAGTATTAAGAATATGCTAAGTATTCTGTAAATATTTTATATATTTTATTCATATTGCATAAATGTTTTTGTACAAATTAGTAAATCAATCTTGACCCTAAAGGACCTTAGAATCTACTAAGAGATCAAAGATAAGTGCATCATACAAATCTAATGCTTGATTGAAAATGAAAAGTTCCAAAAAACAGAAACATGTAAAGTATTATTAGAGTTCAGAAGATATTCTAGGTAGGTTATCAATGAAGTTATAGTGGACACTACTACTTTTTCACTCACTTGGTGTTGGCAGGATTTAGTGTTTGTTTGTTTGTTTGTTTGTTTTCAGGCTGTTGGACTGAGGGTCTCAGTTCTTCAGTGACTACATGGGTCTCTTACTGCTTTGTTATATGACCCTCTGCCTGGAACAGTTCAAAACTTTGCAACTGACTTTCATTGGAATGAGCAATGGAGAGACAAAGGAAAATATGACAAGATGGAAGTCAATACTTTCAGTAAATCTAATTTGGAAGTGACATCCCATCATCTTTACTGTATTGTATTTGTTAGGAGAGGGACATTAAGTATAGTCCACATTTAAGGAGAGGAGATTACACAAGTGGAAATATCAGGAGGCAGAGATCACCTATAGGCTGCCTACCACATATATACTCTCAAAACTTTTATTAAAAATGAAACAAAACAGGGGCCCCTGGATGGCTCAGTTGTTAAGCATCTGACTCTTGACTTAAGCTCGGGTCATGATCTCACAGTTCATAGTATGATGTTCCATGTCATTCTCTGTGCTGATGGCATGGAGTCCACTTGGGACTCTCTCTCTCCCTCTTTCTGCCCCTTCCCCTGCTCACACTCACACACTCTGTCTCTCTCACAATAAATAAAGATTTTTTAAAATGTTTTTAAAAATAATTTTAAAAAATGATACCAAACAACAGCAAACAAAAATAGAAAGCATAGGCCCACCTTGAAGCAATTCAAATGGTTGTTTTTCAGAATACACTTTAGAAGCAAAGACAAAAGAAATAATGAACAAGAAAATTGCAAATATGAAGAAATCTATATAAGAGCTGACAGTATAAATTCATAATAGTTTGATGACTAATGTGAAGTATATTTTAAAAAACAAAATTATAATAAAACAAAAACAAGATGTCAATAACATGTAAAAATAGAGAAGCAAATGAAAATAATTTTTTAAGACCCTTGTATTGTTTTAAAGTTTCCTAAATTCAAGTATGAATATTACCTTTTAAGGGTAACCACTAAAGTACAGACATAGATTCTGTTGTTTCCAGATTAGCAGAATGAGTATATGTTTGGTGGAAATGGAAGGGGGATATAAATGAAGCCCAATTGGTCCAAAAGAACACAAAAATATGAACATGAGAACACATGGAAAGAGGGAAGTATATGGAAATCACAGAATGATAGAAAATGAAATATTTGAAAAAAATAAAGAAAACACAAAGTAAAAGAGCTACCAATTAAGCAGCACCCACAGATGATACCAACCAATTAGATAGGAGTCCCAAGGAAAAGGAGTAACTAATGAGCATCCATGTTTCACTAGGTGATTAGAAAGTTGACTGCGAGTGCCTATGAAACATCCAAATGAACTGTTCATTCAGGGAGAGTACAGAGGCATGGATGTACACAATAATGGTAAAGTTTCTTGTCAGACATAGCATGGATTAAATCTCAGTTTTCCTATGTCCTAACTGTGTAATTTGGAGCCAAATTACTTTGGTGTTTCTAACCTGAGATTCTACATCTTTATAATGGCCAAGAGTATCACTGTTGAAAGAATTCATTCAATTAAATACGATAATGAATATAAAAGTTTCGAACAGGGGCGCCTGGGTGACTCAGTTGGTTAGGCATCCTACTTTGGCTCAGGTCATGATCTCATGGTTCATGGGTTCGAGCCCTGCATCGGGCTCTGGGCTGACAGCTAGCTCAGAGCCTGGAGCCTGTTTCAGATTCTGTATCTCCCTCTCTGTCTGACCCTCCCCTGCTCATGCTGTCTCTCTCTTTCTTTCCGAAATGAATTTTTAAAAAATTCTAAAAAGACAGTGGATTGTTCTGACAAGAATACTGGGTAGCCTCTGACAAGATCTGTAAGACCATGGATAAATCCTGTACTAATTCTAAGCCTATTTTTTTCCCTCTTTGAAAAAAAATGTTTTGAAATAATATCAAACTAGTAATTCCATAAAATATACTCTTACATAATAATAATAATAATAATAATAGAATTATAAAATGCAATGTATTTTTTAATCTCAGATACTTTCATTTTCATCGCAGACATTTCTCTAGAAGTTTGATTTGGGTCATTTCTACTTCTAGTCATTCTTAACTTTATTAACTTAAAAAATATCATTTTAATGCCTTTTATATAACCTTTGCTGCTAATTCAAATATCTTTGTCAGTCTTTGGCTAATTTTATAAATTAACTTTTTATTTCAAAAGACTTTTGCCACGAGGAGTGGCAAAAATAGTGAAGAAATTCCCCATGCATTCTTCCTCTAACTTCTTCAATGATAATAACTTACATAACTGCAGTACATGGTCAAAATAAGAAAATTGACACTGGGACAATACTATTTAATTCAGTTACAAATCTGTATTGGAATGTCTCCTGTTTCGCATAGACTCATGTACATGTGTGTGCATGTGTGTGTATGTGTATGCATGCTGTGTAAGGAGAATGGTTCTATGAAAGCTTGTCACATACATATATTTGAGTAACAAAACCACATTAAGGATACAGACTCTTCCATTACTGTACATGTACACAAAACCTCTTTCATATTACCATATTATTCCTTAATAGTCATACCCTTTTTCTACCTCCAGTGTCTGGCACTCACTATTATGTTTACCATCACTGTAACTTTATCACTTCATTTGTCAAATGAAATCATTTGTGTGTAACTCTGAGGTTAGATACATACAAATACACATATAATATCTGTGTATCTATAAATGTTTATCTATATAAATATATTTCTGTATCTATCATCTATATCTATATAGTCTATTTTTTAAAAAATCAATTCTCTCCAAATGACTTAGCTTAAGAATGGCATTGTCCTTATTTACAGATTTGGAGAATATCATTACATTACTGCTTAAATATTTACATATTTATTATTCTAGTTGGTTGTTTATTCAGTGGTATTTTTGTCTTTGTTTTGTTGTTTCCTGGTTGATTGCTTCATTGGTTAGTTTTGGGACAAGGGGATTGGAGTTTGACCTAAGGATGGCTTAATGCATCAGTTTGGAGAAGCTCTCTTAATTATTGCCCCAAAAAATCAATTGTCGAATTGTGTTTGCATAAGATATATCAAATATGAAAGAAGAGACTATTATCTCCATATACTGTAGCAATTTAAAAAAGCCAAAATATTTTCTCTTCAACAGGAAACCCCCTGCTATCTAAATATTATTGAATGATTGACAGAAAGCTGATAAATTCTTTCACAGATATGATTTAGGTGAACTAACATATTTTATAATTCAGATAGATCAAATACTAAACTATTACACTATTATGTTTATAATAGTTTATATTTGTTGTAGCCAAACATTTGCAAACACCTTTAGGGGACTTAAGTAGTTAAACTATTGCATTTAAGAGTCACAGTCAACCTGTTAAATTTTTGGAAATTATTTTTATTTGTAATTAAGCATCAATAATTTTCAGAAGATGATCTGTAGCCAAGGTAACAAGGAATAGAAAATGAATAGTGTAATTATAAGCAGCCTTGCCCTATATGGCCCTGTTTACCACAGTACATTGTGTTTGTTGTGCTTCTATGGGCACCAGAATATAAACATGCTTTGACCTTCTTTTCTTTATCTTGTTGATAAACTTAATTTCAATAGAACATTTAAATTCTCTGAGAACATTTTTCACAAATACAGTTGTTAAGTTATGTTTGTATGACTCAGGTCACTCAAATAGTCTGTAATCCCTGACTCATTTCTTGGGACAATCACTTTAAAGCAAAGTAAAATGTAGAGTTGATATCAAGAGAAATGAAACTATAAGAACATTATTTTTTTGTAGTATTCCAAAGACTACTGAATCTATTGTGTTGATAAGATTTATGCGATACAGGAATATTTTACTAATGTTTATTCAGAAGGTGTATGCATTTACTATTATTAATTCACTTTTGAAGGTACAGTATACAAGTAACATAGTGGTATATTTAAATTGTTTCCATTATTACAGAATTATTTCTTCAAAAATAGACATGTAACTATAAGTACTTTTGCACTGTAGATTTTTAACCTGTATACATTTCTGCAATTCTAAGGGGAAAACTTACCAAGCCTATTTCCTCAACTATATGTGAAACAACAATATTGGGAAATGACAGCAGATTTGATTTTTTTTCCATGGTTATTTTCTTGTCACCTTGATCTACCCATTAACTTAGTGGCATCTATTACCTGTGTAAATGGGGTTTGAGAGGTGGGGAACACAAGTGAAAGCAAAGTAACCAACCAAGTTTCTTTTTTCTTTAATGTTTTTCTTTTCTTTTTTTTTTTTTAATTTATTTCTGAGGGAGACAGAGAGAGAGAGAGCGTGAGCAGGGGAGGGTCAGAGAGAGAGAGAGATACAGAATCTGAAACAGGCTCCAGGCTCTGAGATGGCTGTCAGCACAGAGCCCGACTCGGGGATTGAACCCACAAGCTGTGAGATCATGACCTCAGCCGAAGTCAGGTGCTCAACCGACAGCGACCCAGGTACCTAGGGTGCTGGCTATTTTTAAAGGAAAAACAAACCTGTATGAGTTGTTAGAGAAAGATCTCTCCGTTGCCATTTGGATCATGATTAGATTAGGACAGTAAGCTGCACTGACGAGATAAGAGAGAGAGAAGGAGAAATAGATCAAGGTATTTACTTATATTCTCCACCCACTCCTCCCATACCTTACCTCACTCCATCTGTTCCTTACAAGACAAATTTTGGCAGTTGACTGCCTCTTCCATGAGTTGTGACAGTCCATTTCCATTGCGTTCTATGTTATTCCTCTCCTGTTATTTCTTTAGGTATAGAGATAGTAACAACTCCCCCTCCCTGAATCCGTGAGTGATTCATCATCTCTTATTGATACTCCTTAACCTTACCCACATCTCTGTAAATAATCCCATATTCTCTTCCTTTCCTCCTTTTAGTGTGCCATTTATCACCTGATCTTGAGTTTAGTCTACTATCTGGCAAAAATAAGAGGAAAAGTAGAGGTCAAAATTCCTGAACTGATTAAATATTTATCCAGAAAACAGTAGAAGCCATGAGTTTGTTTTGAATCAGTAGACTGTCTTTCTACCAATGAAGGAAATGCTGTACAAAACACTAAGAAAAATTCTACTAGACATAAAAAGAAAGTTCTCATTTTGTACATTTGAATTTCTGGCCTTGAAAACCCAACCAACTACATATAAATGTATTGTTTTTTAATTTTGTTTTGAAAACAGTTTCAAAAAATAAATTTTGACTTATTCCAAAAGATACCATTTTTTAAGAAGTTTCAAGATTATTTTTAAGTCTCAAAATTGATCATTAGTCTCAGAGAAAATAGCCATTCACAGGTTAACTTTCTCAACTTCTCTATAAATTATTTGTAAAATCAATATTAGAGCATAACTGTATGCTTAAAGAGTCATTTGTAATCCAGAAGTAGTGCAGAGGCAGTTATTATCTCAGCCTGGACTGGTTTTAAATTTACAGGCCACTAATTTACTAGAGTTTATTCAACTGTATGACTTAAAAAGATTGAAAATTAAACCCACAATGTCTCTAAACTCAGTATTCTTGAGCTATGTTCTTTTGTTCAAGGAGGTATGTGAGGAGACATACGTGTATACATGTGTTTGATCTGTGTGTGTAGGTTTGTTGAGCAAACCCCGAGTAGGATAAACCCAAAGAAATCCATGACAAGACACAGCATACTCTAACTTCTGAAAACTAAAGACAAGAAAAAAAATTTGAAAGCAGCAGAGAGAAATGATGCATTGCTTATTTGAGAACACCAATTCGAATGACAGAGGATTTCTCATCCGGAACCATAAAGGCCAGAAAAAAGTGGCACAACATTTTTCAAGTGCTGAACAAAAATAACTGCAAATTCTACATCTGATGAAAATATCCTTCAGGATAAAGTCATTTTCAGATGAAGGGAAACTAAGAGGATTTGTCACTAGTAAATCTATCATTAAAAAACGGCTAAAGGAATATCTATAAACAGTAAGGAAATTATTACAGAAGAAGTTTTGCTATTAAAGAAAAAAAAAGAAAGAAAAAAAACCTCTCTGGAATGGGTGAAAGTAAGGCTGAATACACGAAACTGTTTCTCATGAGTCTTACTACATATTTGATGATTAAAAGAAACATTATATCATTGATGTGGTGTTTAATATATGTAAAAAAAATAACTAAGTCAATATATTGTACAAGTAAGGAATGTAAAAGATTCTAAGTGGAAGTAAAATTTCTACACTTTGCTTGCAGTAATAAAGCATCAATACCAGTGGACTCTAAGCCACATAAGGTATTAATACACACTTGAGTGACCAATAAAAAACACCAGGAGTAAAACAAAATAAGGCTTTTTTTTTTTCTTTTTCAAGTGTTAAAATACACGAAAAGAGTGGCATAAAAGGAGAAGTATTTCAGTGTTTCCCTGGCAAACAATGAATACAGAGTCTGAGATGCTCTAACTAGGGAGCTGCCCATGGATTCAGGGTTAGATTTGGGATCCTTAGGGACAAATTAAAAATGAAAGAAATGGGGAGTTCCCACCAGGAATCCCATGGGGTGATATGCAGTCACTGTAAATTCAATCATGAAAACTCTGCAAATAAAAATGGTTACCAAAAAAAGTCAAAGTTCCAAGGTCAGCAGAAGTACAAAGTCAAACCAAATGAGATCACAGTGAGAGGTCTGCAGAAAGTAGAGAAGTTGAAGGAGGGAAAGCTGGTTCATGGCATGCTGCTTTGCCTGACAATTGTGTGATGTGTTATCGTGAAGGCATCTGATTCATTTGAGGTACAGGGAGCAGGAAGTACAATGTAGGGAACACATTCCAGCAATTAATGGGTTTTTATACCTTTTAGGAGATTTTCCTATATTGCCTTCTTAACCTTCTGTGTGACAAGAAATTTTAGCCTCATTTAACAAATGACATACCAAAGACGAAGGAAGTTTAATAACTTGGATAAAATTATTTAGCCATATGAATAAACTAAGATACATGTCAGGTCTAACTTTTATAGGCATTGTTTATGGGCAAAAGATCTGGGATGTTAAGAATGGAATAATCTCTTCACCACATTTCCCCCTCCAGTATCATGCAGCATCCACTTGTTTAGTTGAAGGCTAAGAAATTGTTTTTTATTTTTTTTTACTTTTTATTTTATTTTAATTTTATTTAAGAGAGAGAGAGAGTATAAGTAGACAGAGGAGGAGTGAAGGAGAATCTTAAGCAGGCTCCACACCCAGTACAGACCCAGACATGGAGATCAATCCCACAACCCTGGGATTATGACATAAACTGAAATCAAGAGTCAGACACTCAGCTGACACACCCAGGTGTCCCTAAAACTTTTTAGAAAAAGTTGTTAAAATAAAACTAAGCAGGGTGTCAGGTAACAGAAATCACAAGGTTATAAAATAAAAGCCAAAGGTGAAAAAAAAATGAAAGTTTTACATTAGAATTTTTTTTTTGTTTAAAATATCAGTGTGTGTAGTTTTCCTTTATCACTTTTTAAATAATGAATCTTATAGAAAAGTGATGCAACTCCACTATCCACATTTACTTTTCTATCAGCGTTCCCCCACATTTAAAAATACAGTCTTGGGGTGCCTGGGTAGTTCAGTCAGTTAAGTGACTTCGACTCAGATCATGATCTTGAGGTTTGTGAGTTTTAGCCCCACATTGGGCTCTGGGCTGACACCTCAGAACCCTGGAGCCTGCTTCTGATTCTGTGTCTCCCCCTCTCTCTGTTCCTCCCACACTCATGCTGTCTCTTCCTCTCAATAATAAATGTGAAATTTTTTTAAATAATAAATATTATTTTTTTAATAATAAAAAATAAAATACAGGTTCATAGCCAGCTGACATGGATAAACCCAGAGTCTGCTACTTCCTAACTTGGGGTGATATTAACCTTTTTAAGTGTTAGTATGCTCACTTGTAAATTGGTGATAATCATTGATGTGCTTATAGGTTAAATCAATGATATGTATAAAATCATCCAGTGTCTTCTTGGAAAAGTATTTTTTGAAAAGCTGTCAACTTTTTAATAAATATCTGTAAACAGTGTTTACTTAAAAATATTGATAGAAAATAATTTGACCAGGTCAAATTCTTGACCTCCTTTGGATATTTACCTTCATTCCTGTGTACACTTTAAATCCTCAACAAAAGAACAAGCAAATGACTCATCATCTTTTGGAACTTTGATAACACAGAATAGCAGGATCAAAGAAAATGCAGGCCTGCTCTTGAAAGAGTATCTCTAAGTGTATCCCCACCTAAAGTGAGTCACACCTGCCATTGAACAAAAGATAGGACATAGTTAATGAGCATATTATATGGCCTTTTAAAAAATAAAAAAGACCAATGTATCAAAACATAAAACAGTTTGAAAAAATACAGTAGAGATATAATGCTTTCTCAGTAGGGAGATAAGGAAATAAGGGATTACTTGGAAGGAAAAGATTGCAAAGAAAAACAAGCGGCAGCTTTTCTCGAAGCTGAAGACCATAGAATAAAAGATGAAAGCTAAGCCTCTTAGGTGGAATAGTATGAATTCCAACTGTGTACAGTGGAGGAGTTGACAGAAGACTAATTTCTCAAGAAGAAAATGTTTTAAAAATTAAGCACCTAGTCAATATGTCATTCTGGTTTAAAAGGAAAAAAAGTGGCATCTGGGGAGTGGATTTTTATTTTTTAATCAAATGTAAATATAAAAACAAAGATCCTTGACAACTTTAAGTGATCGATGTTACTGTGAGTGATTGCTGTAATTTTATTTTTGTAAGGCACACATCAGTGAAAGAATTAACTCTCTGTTTCTGGTATTTTTGTCAACAATATTATCTTATTTTTATATAATATCCTAAAATCATAGAAACATTTGCCATTGCAGAAAAATCCTATTCATTTCAAGCAACTTATGAAGTATTAACTCTATAATCAGGGCCAAATATTTTATAACTCATCATATATATATATAAATATGTATTTTTTTTATTTTACCTAACATAAAATGATATCCTACTTGTGAGATGCATCAGAGAGAATTCATAAAATCACTTGGATAAATTTCTCACTATTTTTAATTATTTTCCTACTGAATTTCTTAGATTTACTTCTGTTCCTTTTATTAAATTTTCAAATATAAGTAAATTTTCTATAAGAAACCAAAAATAAAATGACTCAAACTGGGTCCTATATTATTGTAGGAATTAGAATCCTGCCTTCAAAAATTCATGAAAATGAGTTAGCAAGGGGAATGTAAATGATTTCATTCCTAACCCCGCCTACTGCAAACCTCTCTCCCCAACAACTCAGTGACTGTCTCCCACTATGCTATGTTCTATAACTGGAAAGCATGAACAAAAGCATGCCTAGTTTTCCAAGGCAGAGCAATAATAAGGCTAAAGTTAAGTTTGTAAGTTAAGAAAACTTATTTAAGATTTGGGAGATGGGGTAGGAAATTGCCTCAGATTCTGTGTCTCCCTCTCTCTCTGACCCTCCCCTGTTCACGCTGTCTCTCTCTCTTTCAGAAATAAATAAAACGTTAAAAAAAAAAAGTCCTTTTTAACAAGGATTCTGCTGCCAGTACAAATATTTTCCTTCCCTGACCAGCACTTTCCAGGAAAAGCAAAGGATTAAGTGCTAGAAGATTCATCTCCTACTTGAAATTTCCTTACAAACTGTAAGGAATTTTTGATTGCCCAATCTCTTCAGTTACTAGGCATATTAATTGTTCAAAGGCAAAAAGAACATACTGTATTAATTTATCCATTTATTTGCTCACTTTCCTCTGTAGATTACTGTTTAGATTTATTTTATATTTTACAATCACAACTGATTCTATGTTGGAAGAAGAAAAATTAGTGCTAATCCGAAGAGATGAAAAATTTAAAAACTGCTTTGCACAGCTGCCTTTGTAAGTATTATACGGTACTCTTCAGCTTATGGATACAAAGGAGAGCATACTAATATCCTCAGGCCCTCCTGCTCCTAACTCAGGCAGTCTTGATGTATCAAGCCTTTTGAGAGACAAAAGGCCTTAACATCTACAGCTGTTGAGTATCTTTATCAAGGATATTTGTATAGCAAAGGGAATTGGAAGATAAAGATAGTGTCTCCTTCTAGGGCAGTGACAGATTTGTTTCCTGATCAGGATAATCAAAATAATGTCTCCCTTTAGTAAAATGGTTGGACAAGTTAGCTAGAAGCCCCTTTGAAAAGATGAGGGTTGCTAAGCCAGGATTATTCACCTGTGACACAAAGCCACTACTACAGGCACCTCCACACCTGGGCTACCCCACTTCACCCTGTGGGATTTACAGAACAAAGGGAAAAGATGTGACCACAAAGCTCATGATGACTGCTGTGCTAGGAGTAACCAAGCCCTCTGTTTTGGGCCAAGTCCCAGGCCTTCTGCAGCATTCACAAAACTGTGGCCACTTCTTAACTGAGAAGCAGTGTCAACTCTCACAACCTTTAATGGTTATTGATAATACTATACCCAGAAATCAATTCAGTCCACATCTTGTGACTTTCAATAGGCTCACATCATCTGCAAACTACTGGGCCAAAAATAAAAGACACCTGCCTGCTACTGTGCCAGGACCACTGTCACAGCTACTCTCACGCGACTACTCTTTTTGCTATCCTTCCCCGAGGTATTCTCACCTTGACTTATGAAGACTGCTACCCAAACCATTGATGCCATCCCCCACAAGTGCCCAGTTCAGGACTGTCGGAGATGTCCTATTGCACACTGGCAGAGACACAACTTCTCTTTCCCTATATGATCTCTTCTGTACATGTTTCATGATAAGATCAGTTGGCCCTGGAGCTGTTGAAGTTCATTTTGATTTTACAAATACATTGGCTTCTTTCTCCAGGATACATGCTCAGGGCTAGCTGTTAGCTAATCGAGGTGGGTGAGTGAAGCCAACATTGCGTAACCAGGATTCATCCTCTCCAAATCTCCAATCCTGTTGCCGAGTCAAGCCTAATTGGACGCACACACTCTCCCTTGGCATAGATTCTTTACCAGAGCACCTACAGGCATTGCTAAGTCACAGTAATTTGGATGGTATTATGGACTGAATTGTGTTCCCCCAATATTCATATATCGAAGCCCTAACCATTAATTTGACAGTATTTGGAGTGGAGATTACCTAATGAAGTAATTAAGATAAATGAAGTCATGAGAATGGGGCCCTAATCCAATAAGACTAATGTTTTTATAGAAGAGAGACCAAAGAATCTCTCTCCCCTCCCCTCTCTCTCTCAGTCTCTCTCTCTGACTAAATGTATGATTTGTTTTTCCTCAGTGAAGGCAGTCTATAGATACTAGGTAAAATATGGAGGGAACTCCTTATGGCATATATCAAGTGTCAGGGACTCTTTTTTCCACTGTTATTGGTTTTTTTCTATGTAAGACATCAATGTAAAAGGAATAATTCCTAGAAACATTGAAAGGGTTATTTATCAAATGGTTGAGACAGCCCTGGCTTGTTTGCCCTCACATCTATTCCTTGCCCCTCTTGACTTCTGCTCTGTTCATAGGCCAGGCATTGCAGTTCCATTAATGGGAGAGCAGAAGCCAGAGTATATCTCCTCTCTCCTTGCCTTGGTACTCCTCCAAAATCTCCCTCGTGCCCCATGCCTCCAGCTCTCCAGCTCCCACCAGAAAGGCCCAGTGGATTGAAGCCTCAGTTAGACAGTACTAGTCTCTACACTCTAACATTGTCCTCCTCCCTTTGTCTCAACAGCCTACAGGTGATAATGACTTCCTACTATTGCTACTATCTGTTACATCATCATTCTATCCACATCCCCACCACAGCCAATTCCTTCATTCAATCCTCTCTGTTGTAAATTCTTTTTTTATTGAAGTACAGCTGACACACAATGTTACATTCGTTTCAGGCATACAAATAGTGATTCAATAACTCTATACCTTATGCTATGCTCACTTCAAATGTAGCTAGCACTATCACAATACCATTGACTATATTTCTTAGGTTGTACTTTTCATCTCGTGACTTATTTGTTATATGGATGATAGCCTATACTTTTAAAATAGTTTTAAATTTTATTTGCATTCTAACTGGATTATTTATGTTCTTGTTTATTTATTTGTTTAGTTATTCTCTGCCTTATTCTAGACAAGGCTTAAGACAGTTTTGGGGAAACTGTGATATGAGAAGATATCAAAATTGTGAAGTGGATTTTTTTTAATCTTGGAGGGAAGATATTCTAAAACAATTAGATAAAATAATGTCAAAAATAAGCTAAAATAATGTATAAAGTCACCTATACATTGGCAGTAAATGACCCATAAATTTAGTTCTATCATTGTAAAAACAAAACATAGTTAAAAATTCAAAGGTTGAGGTGCACCTGAGTAGCTCAGTCCGTTGAGCAACTGACTTCAGCTCAGGTCGTGATCTTGTGGTTCCTGAGTTTGAGCCCCACATAGGTTTACTGCTGTCTGCACAGAGCCTTCTTCAGATCCTCTGTCCCCTTCTCTCTGCCCCTTCTCTACTTACTTTCTCTCTCTCTCAAAAAAAAAAAAAAAAAAAAAAGAATAAAACATTTTTTAAAAGTTCAAAGGTAGGTGGAGAGGAAAAGGAGTTTATGGCTGATTTAATTACTGGGATCTCTGGGGTGCTGGGGTGGCTCAG
This sequence comes from Hyaena hyaena, assembly GCF_003009895.1. Lineage (NCBI taxonomy): Eukaryota > Metazoa > Chordata > Mammalia > Carnivora > Hyaenidae > Hyaena > Hyaena hyaena. Next base: position 418,029 of record NW_024081012.1, read on the forward strand.
TCGGTTAATTGTCTGACTTTGGCTCAGGTTGTGATCTCGTGGTTTGAGGGTTTGAGCCCCGCATCGGGCTCTGTACAGACAGCCAGCTCAGAGACTGGAACCTGTTTCAGGTTCTGTGTCTCCCTCTCTCTCTGACCCTCCCCTGCTCACACTGTCTCTCTCTCTCTCAGAAATAAATAAAACATTAAAAATTTTTAATAAAATAAAAAAATAATTACTAGGATCTCCTGTTATTTGCAACATCTGCTTAAGGTATATAAAAGAGATCTTTTTTTTAAATTTTCATTTCAAAAAATGAAAAAACTCAAGCATTAGTGTGTCTTCTCATATTGTTTGATGCACTCAAACCCAACCATTCTCCAATATTCCTGGAGTTGATTCAGCCCAAAGATCCTCCAGGATGCATCATGGCCACTGCAGAAATTACAACCTTGTTAGTCAAAGTGGGTTTTGATTCGTTCACTGTAAAAATTCTGCCAAGGTTGCTTCATGTTTGTATTCTCAGTGGAGCTTCAGATTTTAATTGCACAGATATGTTTACCCATTTTTTTCAAAGGAAAGAAAGGATTCAATCAAAGTTATCCCTTATCCAGTGGTGAAAATATCCAGTGATGAAAAATAGCCCCATATCCAGTGAGTCTATCAAATTTAGGCACAATTTTACCAGACTACTGGATCATCCTCATCTCCTTTACTCGTGAAGAGACTTCCTCTCTGGGAGTTCATAAGACTTTCCCCAACAGGGTCCTCATTCAAGGCAACTCTGGCTATCAAAAGATTGTAAGAGCATTGAATGCTATACACAACCTTTGCTGTTTTTCAAACTAATACATAATATTTCATAGTGCCCATAATAACATCTCATTTATTCATTTCCCCTACATTGTTTTTAACAAGGGCACTTACATGTACTGTACAATAATTTATTTGGAATATGTACTTAGAGCTTTTCAGGGGCATGAGAAAACACATATCTAGGCTCATTAAGTACATACAGACAGATTACTTTCCAAAATAGTTGCACCACCTTATGTTCCCAACATAATAATTTAAAATATTTATAAAACCCATTTACTCATACCCTTGTCAATGTTGTTTTTATATCATTTATAGTCTTTACCTATTAAGAATGTAAAGAGTTATTTCACTAATATTTGGTTTTCTCTGGCTAACTGTGAGCTTGAGGGCATTATCATATTCTTTTAAGTCAATGGCAATTCTTTGTGAATCATCTGTCCATTCTCTTTACCAGATCTTCAATCAGGTTTACCTTTTTCCCTTGTCTAGAGAATACATATTTTCATTGCGTTATATGCTAAGTATAAGATACTTTAAATTCCAATTTCTTCTTTGGCCCAAGGGTATTTAGTATTTTTTTTTTCAATTCAGGTGAATGGATTTATAAACCTTTTTTAAATTAATTATAAGCATACACACACAGATACCAATACACACAAATTAATTTAGTGTGTGTGTATGTGTGTCTGCATGCATTTAAAATGGACTTATTTGACCTCAGACTATCCTACAAGATAAGTACATTGAATATTCCTGTTTTAAAGATGAGGAAACTGAGGCATAGAGAAGTTAAATAACTTGCCCAAGGCATAAAGCTATGAGGTGACAAAGTCAAGATTGGAGCCCAGTGTTTGAATCTAGAGCTCAAGCTTCTCACTATGATATCTTAAAACAAAGTCAATATTGAACAAAAATGCATAGAGTTTCACAAAATGAAACTATGATAAAATAATAAATAGGTTAAAAATAGAGATGAAATGTGATTTCTGAGGGAAATAAAAATATCTTAGATACTGCAAATATAAAACATATAAGCATCCATTTCCAGATACTTTTTGCACATACAAAATTAGAATCTGTGTGAATTATTTAATGAAAATAAGCATCCAGGTGTAATAGACACATTTAGTAACCTATAATCAAAAGTCATGTTGACTATTTTTGTGAAGATAAATTTCCAGTAAAATACCCAACAAAGTTGCCATCTAAATGGTAATGCTAATAATTACATTCTGGGTTCACACTTCACTGAATGGCATAATTTATTTATTGCACATTTCCCCTGTGGTTAAAAGAAAATGCTTTTGTTCCTGTGAGGGCTCTTGATTATCACTCTCAAAATCTTGTTTAATAACCAGTGTGAATGGAACAACTAACATCATTTTTAATAGGGGATTTCTGAAGTAAAATATATTTTTTCTATTATGCAGATATCCATCCCGGGAAACAATGCATCTTCTAAGTCATACTGTCAGTTGAAAGCATCCATTTCCCAGGGAAGAAAAAATAGAGTAGCATGAGTAACTGTGAAGTATTTTTTCATTGGTGGCGGGACTTCAATACATGTGATCTTTACCTAATCTGCCATCTTTGAGGTAAGTATATAAATTTAATGTAAAATTTTATTTGTTGTAGTTTAAAATCCTAAGTATAAAGACCAGAATGCACTTGTCTATGGCAAATGTCAAGAGATTACAATTTATTTAAGTTTATCACTATGCAAATAAATGAACAAAAAACTAATATGTAATGGATACAGATTTTATGATAAGAAGTTTAAATTTTTTTTGGTTTGAATCCAAACTAGAAACATATGAAAAATTGAAAATCAGAAGGTCATAAGTTGCAAGCATTAAATACAATCAAGAGTTGTCAACACCCAATTGGAAAGACAGCCTTGGAAAGATACCCAATCTCCTAAGCAAACAAAAAGTATTTACTAATATCTCTAAAAAATGTTGAGCAGGACTGCTCTTTAGCACTCATAATTGTATGCTAATTGAGGGAAAAAACATTGGGTAGTTCTTTTTTACCATTCTTAAAGGCCTTTCACTAAGCCAGCACTCAATAAATAAGCCAGACTGAAAGAAAATATTCATAATAAATATATCTGACCAATAGTTTTTACACAGAATATGTGAAGAACTTTAACAAATCTATACCAATAAGAAAACAACCCAATAAGAATGGCAAAAGTCATAAAGATATACTGTATAAAAGATTTACAAATGCCAGTAGGCTCCACAGACATCTGGAAAATGCACATTAAGCCACAAAGATATGACATTTGTTACACATATACATATATATATATATGGGTATATGTATAAATATATATATATGTTTACCAAAAAATGTACAAGAATGTTACAGAGGCCTTCTGCATTACAGTAAAAAAACTTAAACAGCTCAAGTGTCCATCAGCAAGAATGGATATTTGTACTGAAGTATATTTACACAATGCAGGGTCAGGAATAGAGTGAGGCAAAGCAGGTATATAGACACACACACACAGACACACACATATATATATACACACACACACTGAGGTATATGTATATACACACACACACACACACACAAACACACACACACTATGTACTATATAGTAATATATATTAAATTAATATATTGAATTTTATTTATTATAATTTTAAGTAAGTACATTATTTATATATTATAACATATATAAAAACACACACTTGACATACATTTAACATTTCCAGCTACATAATTTGTAAGATGTAGTGCAAAATTAAAATGTGGGGATTCATTCAAAAAGCAAGGAAAACAGCACCATTACTGTTCATCTTTGTGTTGCACAAAGCAAGTTTTAAATTCAAAAACAGCATTTAATAAATTTGTGGAATCACTGAAATTACATAGTTCATATTTCATGCATGTGTACTTTGTTCTTACCAGAACGGTGGAAAGGTCACACACTAACTCAACTGGCTTTATTTTACTTCTTGATATAGGTATATTCAACCAATGCTCTCTAAATTCAATTATTGATTAATAAGGCACTGTTAAATGGAAAAATAATTATGCACTGCCCAATCTTTTCAGTTCTTTCCCATTCAATGTCATCATTTTCATAAGTGGTTGGCCAATAGAGGGAAGTAACAAGACAAAAGATATGTTAGGATTCTTTAGTTGTCTGTATTTCTTAGAACACTATTGCCTTCTTTCTGTAGTAAAAACAAATTCTAGTTTAAATGAATGCATGGCCTCTCAAGGCTATATGAACACCCACTTACTCAGTCATAGACATAACATGCTTCCCTTATACTTATAGTCTTCTCTTGTACATTGTCTTAACTGAAGTTCCATGCATTGTGATTGCACCAGAATTCTATGCCAATGGGACATCAAAAAAGCTGTATGTGAATGGGGTGATAAGGAATAGCAGCAAATATACATCTAGTGCTCATCTCCTCTGCTGATACGTATGTATCATTTTCCCACTGGACTTCACTTACAAAACACAGTCAAAGATAAAATTTTGAAGAATTTCAAGATGGTGGCAGCAGACCATTAAACCAAAAATAGGACCATTTGAAACTGTACAGGTCACATATGCAAGAAGCTAGCCCTGATTACATAGTTGGATGATAGATGATAGTTGATAGGTAGATAGATATATGATAGGTAGGTAGGTAGATAGATCCTAAAGCCCTCTTTAAAAAGGTAAAAAAAAAAAAAAAAAAAACCTCAGGGGAAAAAAGTGATGTAGAAGTGTTCAAAATATGGATGCATGTTGAGACAAAGCAGTGTAGATATGGGCTTCATGAGAAAAAAGAAATCAAAAGCTACTCAAAGTTTCTGGCCTGAAAAAAGAGAAAGATGGAGTTACTATTTAATCAAATAGGGACAGATGGAGGTGGTTTGAGAAATGAAAGATATCAGAAGTTCAATTTTGAATATATTAAGTTTAAGTGCCTGTTATACACCCAAGTGTAAATGTCATTTAGGCAGTTGGATACGTGAGTATGGATAGCAGAGAAGACAGTAGTTAGCACAGTGGTGGCATGATATTTAAAGCCATGAGAAGTGAGAAAGGCTGACGTAAGGAGTAAGTATAAATGGAGAAGAGAGAGGTGGAGAACTTAGCTTTGAAACATTCCAGTATGTAGAAATCAAAGAAATGGCATGGGACTTACACTGGGAGCTTGAAATTAACTTTGGCAAATGACTTAATCTCTCCTAACATGTTCACTCATCTGTAAAGTAAGGGTGTTGTTACCTACTTCTTGAGATGGCTGGGGAATGAAAGATGAAAATAGTACTACCTAAGCTGTCTGGAGTACCCAACAAAACTGCCTCCTTTTTCCAACTGGTAGGTCTTCTTCCTCTGACCTCCTTCTCTTCTCCATTCTCCATAGAACTAAAAAGAATCAAAAGAAACGAAAACAAAAACCTTAATCCTTTCATTTATTCATTTGTATTACCACTGTTGGCTTTCTTAATACTTTCAGCTACTGGTCAATTGCTCAGGAGAGGAAACATGTCTTATTCATTTTTGTGACTTTACCACTGAACACACTGTAGAAATAAAAGACAAAAAATAATTTATTTTTCAAAGAATGAATATACTCTTAGCAAATGAGGCCATTCGATTACCCTAAAGTCTTCACTATTGTTCCTACTCCATCTCAGGACAATCAGGAATCTAATGTGTAAAAAATAATGTTGTACATTTCTCACAGTATGTTCGCTTTAACTTGATGAACTAAAGATCTGAGAATAATTTTTTAATATTTTTCCTCCCTGAATTAAAGGAAATAACAGTAAAACCTTTAAACATGATAACACTTATGGGAAATAAGTAACTCTCCCAACCTACTCTGAGATCTAACTTGAAAACGAAATGTTATTTGACGTTCTGTAGGATTTATGAAATGTCAAGATAGCCTCCACTTTGATCACTTATTCATAACTTTGAAATGTTTCCATTTATCATTCTTGTTCATGAAGTACCTCTCTCTGTTTTCAATGGAAAACAGAGCCTTCTACATCAGCAGTAACTTATATAATTATGTTAAAGAGCTAGACGCTGAACCTGGAGGAAAAATGTTACATCTATCCCTGTTGAAAGCTGCAAATCTCTGATCTGGGCTGTATACCACCAAGTCAAAAAGCCACATGAATTTTGGCTTTATCATTTTTCTTTCTTGCATAGCTTTGTTCAGTGGCTAACCATCAAAAGTATACAGAACCTTCTAGAAACCTAAAGTTAAAAATTGACCCTAATGTTTCTTTTACTCAAGCAGATATCTTTTTGATTAAAAAGAGGTCAGATGCCTGTGACCTCTGGGAACACTGGCCATCCTCCAGATAGTGTGAAGATACAAACAGGAAAACATAAAATCACTCTGAATATATAAAGCAGAAGGACTGAAATGCAAGGAATTGGCTAGACAAATGACGAAATACTCCCAAACAACAACAACAACAACCAGGAAATAGGAGACAGGGAATCCAGATATTCACAGTAGGAAACCACCACATTCCGCACTACCAGACATAAGGGACAAAGTGAAGTGGTGGTTTTACTAGGGTTCAAGGACCAACATTATTTGATAGGAGATAGGGCATATTCATGATGACTAGTCAGCACATTTCTCTATGTAAGGCAGTATTTCTCAAATTTCAGGTGCATAAAAGTTATATTGCTTAAGTGCAGACTCCCGGGACTCATCTCCAGAGATTATGACTCAGTATAATTTAATTCAGTGGCATTAGGCATAGGAATATATATTTTTATTAAATAATCTTGGTGACTCTAATATAAGTAGTCCATGGGTCACGTTTGTAAATACATTGTTAAGAAGAAATTTTCACAGAAGCTCCAACAGCTACTATCGAAAATTCAAATTGGAAATCATTTTTTAGGATGTAATGTCTAACATCAATGTGGCGATCTAATAAAAGATCTGGTGACCTACGTTTTTAATTGTCTCATATATAGGGATCTGTCCCTCATTTCCTTTACCATTAATAAGATTCAGCTTTTCTTATTACCTCCTTTCCATGGGTGTCCGTCTTTTTCTTCCCATGTCTGCATCTTCTTAAATAAATAAATAAAGAATAAATCTTAAATGATTTATTCACTGCTAACTCATAAAGTTATTTATCTTTTTATTCAAAGCCCCTCAAAATGCTGTTATCAGGTAATTAGGTAGCATGTTATATGGAAGCTGTATTGAGAATAACATTGTAAGAATCACATTACAATCCTGCTTTGATGGAGACTGCGTGTCCCCATATGTCTTCATATAATATTAAAGGACAATTGTTCATGCAATTTTAACGAATGTCTACGTTATCATTTTTATTTTCCTTTTTTTCTAAATTTCTTTTCAAAATTACAGATACTGTCAAACCCATGTAGTAACCAAACATTCAATACAGACAGTAAATTAGCTGCTACTCAGAGCCTACAAATAAAGGTGATCTCACTGTGCAATCTATCTGCCTAGTCTATCATTGCAGATCATTCATTGTTCCAAGGATCTTCCTTTATAAGAAGTTGCAAATGCTTCCCTAAAACTTTAAAAATGCATATCAATGATGTCTGAAGGATATATAAAATACTCATAAGTTTTTCTTTCTCCAATAGAATAGCTACTCAAATATTGAAAAGCATTGGTTCTCTGTTATAATTATCTATCTATATCTATATTTATATCTATATCTATATATATATCATATTTTTGAAAATAAAAGACTCCATGAAAAAAGAAAATAATTTTTATACATGAAGTATAAAAGATGGAAGTCTTACTTTTATTGATGTGCCATTTCTGTTTTGAGGATTTCTTCAAGCTTGCAATTTCTTACCAGTGACAAATGCATGAAAAAGTATACATTTTAAAGTATGTAAATCACAATATATTATTAAAAATACATAATAGCATTTACTATTCCGTACAGCATTTGATAGGGTAAAAACATGACAAACAATAACTTGTAAAATTAGAGTTTGTTTCACATAATGTGAAATTTTAGGAGGCAGCTTAGAGCTGAGAAGCTTAATATGCCAGGATTGATATGGATTCTCTCTTCCTCACACTTCCTTTGCTTTGTAGCATTCATCTTCATGCTAGTGAATTCAGCATAGGCATAGCTTTCTTATTCATAGGTAGTGGATAGGAAATTTAGTTTTTAGTTTCCCAACATTTACAATAAATGAAGACAAGTCAAAAGTGGATTAAGTAGGTCTCTTAACTGAGAACAGTTGTAAGTAGGCTATTGCAATTAATCCAACCCATATTTACATGTTTTCATATAAATGTTTGAGATTAAATTTAAATGAATTTACCAGTATTCTACATTACACTTTATACTCAAGTTGCTTTTGTACTTTAACAGTGAATAATATCAATTGTGAAAAATACACCCATTTTGTCAACAAATAAGTCAATAGAACATTGTGAATTCAAAAACTATTTTTTATAAGACTCTCATACATAGTTTGTTGAAATGGATACTAGCTTTGTTTTGTTAAGCCTAATAATTCAAAGTAGATTTTAGTTTACTTGAGTTATTTATTGTCATTTCAACAAATTTATGGCAATTATAAAATATCTTAGATTTAAACACATTAAATATTTTTTAAAACATCATAGATTTTTGCTAACCAATTGTTATCTTATGAGTAATAATACATAGATAATTTCTTTCGCTGTAATCATCAATGTCCATAACAATATGACCGTTTTTCAAATAGTTCCAGATGAGAGTAAGCAATACATATATTGTGATAAGAAGTTAGGTTATGATAGAATTTCAAGCCACTAGGAATGGAGTAGATCTCTAAATTTCTGAAAGAGTTGTCAGTAGATCAGAGAGCTTTATAAGTGGGTGTGTCTTTTGGATTGACATCAAGCATTTTGATAACAATTTACAATATATATAATTTGTCTTGCATGTGCTTGTGAAAGTGATTTTTGATCACTGTCATATTTGTTAAAACTAATACACTCTGTATATAACAGTTATAGGAGACAACCAGTTTTGAAATATGACATAACCTTACAAACCATCAACAGTGTCATATTCTTTATTTAGTCAGTTTTTCTTCCTCTCTAATATTTGCTTGTTTTTATCACCCATTAATTTAATCCTTATTTTAGTAGAAATCATTATGAAAATATCATAATTACTTTCCCTTCTTTAATTTTAGGGGAAAACGAAACATTTCAAATAGTTCAGTTTTTCCAGTAATAATTTCTCAAAAATATATTACATTCACACAATTTCCCTTCTTTCTTTTTTCCTTTTTTCTTCTATGCTACATTTTAAAACTGTTTATCTTCTTTTAGTATATATTAATTTGTAAATTATTTATCCTGTTTCTAAGCATTTGTATTCTGAGATGGAAAAAGAAACATAAAGTTGTAGTTTTGTGTACATGTCAAGTGGTGGCATTGGTGGAGGTCATGGAATTAAAGGAGATGGTGCAGAGAAGTGGAAAATACATGGGCTTATTGAGACAATATTATAACAGATAAGTAACATCGAGGGATATAAGGCTAATGGATTGACTAGTAGATAATTTTTTCAGCTTCATTAAATTGTAACTGATAAATAAAATTGTGAAATATTTAAAGTATATATCATGGTGATTTGACATACACACACATTATGAAAGCATTCCTCATATTTAGTTAATTAACATATCTATCACCTCACATATTTTTTTTTATTGGGAACATTTAAGCTCTACTTTCTACCAGGGTTTCAGCGGTGCAATACATAAATGGAAAGAGAAAGAAGTAACTACTGCTGTTTCTAACAGCAGGAATGGAACTTGAGGCAGTTACGCGAAGTGAAATAAATCAGACAAAGACAAATATTTCATGGTATCACTTTTACATGGAAACCAAACCAAAACAAAAACAAAACACCCAAACTCATGATTGTAATTTTGAGGGGGGGGTCATGGTCATCCCAAATATATCACCGAATTCCTATAAACTACCATTTACGCGAAAGGTAAACTTGTGAGACTGATGACTCCACCACTACCTCACCCTCAAGGTCAGCGTCAGGAGAACTTGTTTCTAGAGAGACTGCTTTTAACGTGGATGTTTGTTTCTTTTTGGCCTCTTCCCAAGAAGATGTTGGTAAGCTATTGAATTGGATATGCTCCTCTCTGATAGGCAAGCAAGGCCTATTTTCCTTAGGATCTTCTGAGTAACTGTGGTGTGTTTTCATACCAGCGTGCAGCCACAGGGTCTTTCTTTACTGGTTCGGATTTAGTTTTTATTGTCTGTTTTTACTTCAGCGTTCACTTTTACCCGTTAATTATTGCTGAGCGTGCCTTAGCAGTGGCGCTCCATCCGTACCTGCGAAAATAAAACACCTTTGTGCCACGGTAGGCGCATGCGCATGCCTTACATTTGCTGTGTGCTAGGAACGACGCCTCCGCTGGGAGTGTGAGGCTCTTGGTGCCCCTTAAAGTCTCTAGCGTCTGCAGGGCCAGCAAACTGCAGAGCTCTGCTCTTCAACTTTAAGTGCCCTAGGTTGTATTATGACTATTTTCCCTTAAACGATATTGACCATGTGATTCCATCAAGTTTATACTTTGCTTTTTGTTTTTTGCTGTATGATGCAGCAAACAAATTGTGAAGTGCTTTGTTTTTGTTTTCTTGGTGTAAAACTTTACTGCAGTGCTGGTGCAGCTAAAAAACTGGAAGGTTTACCATATAACTTATGGTGAAGTTTGCCTGGTTTCTTCCAGGCAGTGTTTGGAGATTTCATGATGCAGTTGTTGACACACTTATACGTCTATCATGTAAAAACACGAACTGGAACAAAAATTGGATTTGTTTCATAAGTGTAATCCTGTAATCTATGATAAAGTTGAAATTAAATATAAATATTGTTCTAACAATTACAGAGAAACAAAAATAAATAATATCTAATTATGTTTAATACTTCTTCAGGGAATCAACACATTGCACTTCACAAATATGTAAGTTCTTTACTAATTGTCATAGAAAACATATTTCTAAATAGTTCCCAATAAATATAACGTGTCCAATTTATGTGACCTCTCTTGCATGACTTCTCAAATACAAGGCATTAAAATGCTAATTATAAAACAATACATATTTTTTCAAAGCTTTCTCAAAGTTACAACAAATCACAGCATATTTTTTCTTCAAGCTGTGCAATTTGAATGTGCTTGTTAATCTTTGAAAAATAACAGTAAGAAGAGGAAAATGCTCTTTTTAGTCATCTATTTTGCTGAATAAATGAAAATTGATTGCATCGAATGGAGACTGGTTTCAAACTTATACACTGCGGAAGATATTAGCAAAAGAGGTCAGAAGAGCAATTAATAGAAATATTTTAAGAAAACAAATACATTTAAATGTCTTTAACATATTATTATTAACTGTAATCTTGTCATTATTACCATTATTTTTCTTTGTCTTTTTAACAACTTTACTGAGATAACTCATATACCAAGAATTTGACATACTAAAAGTGTATAACAAAGTAGCTTTTAGTATATTCAAAGTTCTATGACCTATAATACAATCTAATTAAAAAAATTTTTTTTTACCCAAAAATAAAATCAGTACCCACTGGTAGTAACTCCCTATTCAACAGCTCTCTCCTTGGGCTCCACCCCACGCATAGTAACATAATCCTACCTTCTCTTCTATGGACTTGTTCTATTCCGGAGTTTTCAAATCTATAGAATCATATAATTTTATTGTTTGTGACCATATAAACAAAAGCTAATGTTTTTAAGGTTTAACCATACTGTAGCATGTGCTAATCCTTCATTTTTTGAGTAGATGAATAATATTCCTTTATATGAATATACCATGTTTTTTATCTTTTTAATTTATTTCTTTAAAGTTTATTTGAGAGAGAGAGAGAGAGATACAGAGAGGGACAGAGAGAGAAGTAGCGCATGAAAGTGAAGGAGGGGTAGAGAAAGAAAGGGAGAGACAGAATCTGAAACAGGCTCCATGATGTCAACGCAAAGCCCAGCTTGGGGCTCCATCCTATGAACTGTGAGATCATGACCTGAGCCAAGATTAAGTAGGACACTTAAGCAACTGAGCCCCCTACCCCCACGGGGCTCAGTTTGTTTTAAATCATCTTCATCAGTCGATAAGCATTCAGGTTGCTTCTACTTTTTGTTATCATGAATAGTTTAGACATGGACACTTGTGTACAGATTCTTGTTTGAACACCAGTTTTTTAAATTTTTTTTTAAATTCTCTTGGAAATATACCTAGGAGTGGATTGGTGAGTCATATACTAACTTTATGCTTTACATTTCAGCAAATTCCTAAATTGTTTTCCAAACAGGCTGTAACATTTTAAAATACAGTCAGCATGCATGAGGATTCCTATTTCTCCATATTGCTTATCTGTCTTATTTTAGCCATGCTAGTGTGAATTGGTAGCTCATTGTGATTTTGATCTTATTCCCCTAGAACTCATGATGTTAGATATCTTTCACTTATTTGCCATTTGTGCATATTCTTTGGAGAAATATCTATTCAAATAATTTGTTTATTTTTAAAATTGAGACCTAGCACAATATTGAAATAGTACCTGCTCAATAAATATACATAGAATAAATGATAATGACTTTCCCTTTTATGATTATTTTTTGCTACTTAATGGATATTAAATTACAAGTGTTTAATAACACTTTTAACAACGTGTTATTAAAAGTTCCATTAAATGTTAAAATAAATATTATGGAATGATAGGATGATTATACATTTTGAAGATCATATAGTGTATAAAAACAAATGAATAAATAACGCTTGATAACATCCCAAATATGATGAGAAACATAGACCCTCAAAATCCTAAAAAAACACAAGCAGAAAAAAAATCACATCTAGGCATATCATAATCAAAGTACTGACCAACTATAAAGGTGAAGCCTTAAGTCAGCAATGATTACTAATCTAAATAAAAGTAAGATGGGGGAAAAAAACATTTGGGCAAATAGAAAACATAATAAGTTTGTACATTTAAACCTGAATTTATCAGAATTGTATTGCATGTAAAAGGTCCAAATACTCCAATGAAAAATTGAGTAGCAACCTGAATGAAAACACACACACACACAAAACTAACTCTGTGTTGCTTACAAGAGATAAATTAAAGACACAGGAAAATTGAATATAAAAAGATATAAACATATATAAAAACATTAGCCAAAAGTTGGGGCACCTGGGTGGCTCAGTCAGTTGGACGTCCAACTTCAGCTCAGGTCCTGATCTCGAAGTCTGTGAGCTTGAGCCCCGCTTTGGGCTCTGTGCTGACAACTCGGAGCTAAAGCCTGCCTCAGATTCTGTGTCTCCCTCTCTCTGCCCCTTCCCCATTCATGTGCCCCCTCTCTCTCTGAAAAGAGCAAAGAGTAAAAAAATGTTAAAAAAATCATTAGCCCAAAGTAAACCAATAGTTATATTACTATTATACAAAGTAGATTTTAAGTCATCATCCACATAAATATTAAAGATCAAATCAACTTTATTCAATGATTAATGAATTGATCAGCATCCTATCCAGCAAACAGAAAGCCCAGTTGAGCTGGAGGGAAGAAAAAGTTTTGAAAGCCAGGGAGGGAATGGAAAGAAGGAACTTATTAGCAAATAATGCACTGTTTTAGGCAAGGTTGCCCTCTTAAAAGGAAGGGAAAGGCTCTATCACTAGATTACCTTCTAGTGTGAACCAAGAAACTCCAGACTGGTTAAAGGTCATATTCCTAGAGGTGTTAAAACTTCAGTGAGGTTAGGTATTAAGTCTTGGTTTGCTGCTATGGGGCCTTTACATCAGTGATTACGTCTGGGATTTTCTTTTAACAATCATTAGGAAAATAAGTGCATGCCATAATGAAAACAAATCACAAGAAGATATAATAGTTCTAGATTATTTGTATGTAATCAGAGGCACAAAAATCTCCAAGTATATAGAATATTTTAAAACCATGTATAATAGCCAGATCTAATGTGTATATGCATATACACATTATATATATATATATATATATATATATATCCCCAAAATATCCTTAGAGTTTACTGCATTCCCAAATTCCCATAGTTTTTTTTTTTTTAGTATAAACAAGTTGATTTGAAAATTCATATAGAATTAGGAAGGGCCATAAATAGGCAAAAAAATCTGAAAAATAAAGAAAAATGTTGGACTTACATTATCACAAATCAAAAATATTATAAAGTTATAATAACTAAGAGATTACAATAGGACTGATAAATAGACCAGAGGAATAGACCAGGGTCAAGAAAAACACCCACACATATATAGCTACAGAACTATGACCACAATCCAATTAGGAGAGGCGCACTGTCCAAAATATAGTGCCGAGTTGACTGAATCTCCATATATGAAAAATCCCTTCAAGATGTATTATAAATTTTCTACTGATTTTTAAAAAATAAATAAACTGTGTTATTCATTAGAATAACCACTAGCCAAATATGGTTATTTAAATTTTAATTAAAAATTTATTTATAATTAGTAATAGCTACATTTAAGAGCTCAATATTCACATTTCGTTAGGAACTATTATATTAGCACAGACTTAGAACATTCCTATTTTCATGAAAACCTCTGTTGGTTAGCTTGGTTCTAAAAGATAACCAGGGAGAATATCCTCATAACTTGGGATAATAGAGTTCTCGAGTGCAAATGAAAAATGTTAACTATAAAGGCAATTACAATAATACCTTGAAAAGTGTTAACTTTTTTTAATGTTTATTTATTTTTGAGAGACAGAGTGCGAGTGGGGGAGGGGCAGAAAGAGAGGGAGACATAGAATCCGAAGCAGGTTCCAGGCTCTGAGCTATCAGCACATAGCCCAATGTGGGGCTCGAACCCAAAAGCTGTGAGATCATGACCTGAGTCGAAGTCAGAGGCTCAACTGACTGAGCCACCCAGGCACCCCTTGAAAAGTGTTAAAATTAAGAACTTCTGGGGGCGCCTGGGTGGCTTAGTCGGTTAAGCGTCCGACTTTCACTTAGGTCATGATCTCGCGGTTTGTGGGTTCGCGCCCCGCGTCGGGCTCTGTGCTGACTGCCAGCTCAGAGCCTGGAGCCTGTTTCAGTCTGTGACTCCCTCTCTCTCTGACCCTCCCCTGCTCACGCTGTCTGTCTCTCTCTGTCCTAGAAATAAATAAAACATTAAAAAAAAAAATTTAAAATTAAGAACTTCTGTTGATCAAAAGATGCCCTTAAAAGAGTGAAAAAGGAAATTCACCAAGCATAAGTTATTTTAAATGTATCTGACAAGTTAAATTTAGAGTATATATTTAAAGAATCCTATAAATCAATATGAAAAATAGTCAACCTAACAGAAAAATAAGAAAGGCTTGAATGAACACTTCACAAAAAAAGTATCAAGTATCCAATCAACATAAAAATATTTTCATTACTGGGGCACCTGGGTGGCTCAGTTGGTTGAACATCCAACTTTGGCTCAGGTCATGATCTTGTGTTTGTGAGTTCAAGCCCTGCATCAGGCTCTGTGCTGACAGCTCAGAACCTGGAGCCTGCTTTGGATAATGTGTATTACTCTCTCTCTGCCCCTCCCCTACTCATGCTCTGTCTCCCTCTGTCTCAAAAATAAATAAAGCATTAAAAAAATTTAAAAAATATTTTCATCATTAATCATCAGAGAAATTAAAGGATCCACACTTCTCTCTTTCTCTTTCTGTCTCTCTTTCTCTTTCACATACACACACACACACACACACACACACACACACACGCACACACACACGAGAATGAATACCAGTTAAAAGACTGACAGTACCAACTGCTGATGAGAGCAAAGAGTAATAGTAACTGTCACAGTCTGTTAGTATGACATAAATTCATACTACTACTACAAAAACTGAAAGTATCTACTAAGGCAGAAATGTTTATTCTATGACCCAGAAGTTTGTTTATATACATGTATATATGTATATGTGTGTGTATATATGTGTGTGTGTGTGTATGTGTGTATGTGTGTGTGTGTTTGTGTGTGTGTGTTTGTGTGTATCCAATTGAAAAGCTTACATATATGTACCAAAGGAAATATACTGAAATATTCATAGCAGGACTATTCACTATAGCTCCAAACTTGAAACTGCTCAAATGTCTGTTAATAGTAAAATAAATACATGAAGTGTACTATAGTCATACAATGGAATGCTAAACATTAATGAGAATCCATGAACCACTGCTACATGTAACTAAATGGATGAGTCTTACCAACATCTGTTGAATGAAATGTGTCAAACAAAACAGGTACTATATAATTTTGTTATACAAATTTTTAAAACAGGAAAAACTAATTTATGATGTTAGAAGTCAGAAAACAGTTCCCTTTCAACACTGTAATGACTAGGAAGTGACACTAGGTGACCTTCTTGGTTTGTTATGTTCAGTTTTTAATTGTGTGTGTATGTGTATATGGTTAATAGAATTTATTTAGCTCTGTATTTATGGCTTGGTCAGTTTTCTGTATGTATATTATATCACAACTATTTGTTTTTAAAGCTACATAATGCATTTGGCTGCTAGTTCCATGTAGAAAATATTTTGTTTTGTTTTGTCTTGTTTTCTTCCCAGATTTTACTTAAATTCAAGTTAGTTAACATATAGTGTAGTGTTTGCTTCAGGAGTAGAATTTAGTGATTCATCACTTACATATAACACCCAGTGCTCATCCCAACAAGTGCCCTCCTTAATGCCCATCATCCACCCCCCAACCTCATGTAAAAAATGTTCTACTAAAGAAGTTCCACTTGAAATGAATCTTCAGAATACAGAACTAATTTATAACAAAAACCACCAAACTTCCCAACTATGTGACCTGCAGGAAATTAAGAAAGCCCTGTTAGTGGATTTTGGACATATTTTTTTCCATTGATAACTGGGAACATAAGTGTTCCCGCACACCACTGTGACTAGATGGATAAAAGATAAACAAAATATATATACCACAATATCGTATTTATATCTATATGACATTCAATATGTATAGAACATATCAATATGCTATTGTGAAATATATAAGACATTATAGTTACACGTGGCATTATAGATATATATGACATTTTATGTAATAATACTAATTTCATTGTATTAGTATTATAAAAAATACTGATGATTTTGAAGATTATCCAAGAGATTATTGAAAACCATTCTATACTTTAAAAAATCAATTGTTTTAATGAGCATTACAGTACAAAGTTTAATTTCTGAAAAAGCAAAGTGTTTATAATGACATGTTTTTCTTCTACTTTTTCTTTTCTAGACTCCCTCCTGGGAAGTAATTTCTATGAACACTTTCTTGTTTATTTTTCCATTTTTTGTATTTATTTTTCCCTGTACAGTATTCTACACCTTATTTATTTTTCCCCAAAATGAGTAAATCAAGCAGTCAGTACATTTTATATATACAAATCTGTTTCCTTAATTTTAATGGCTACATAAATTCCATTGTATTAATGTAACACAATTGATTTAACTAGTCCTTTACTGACAGATATTTAGCTTTTCCCAAATCTTTTCTACCTCTACTCCATTCAATGCATATTTTTATGCATTCATCATTTTACATGGGTGAATGTAGCAATAATATGAATTCTTAAAAGTGAAATTGCTTAGTTAAGTGATATGTGGATTTTTAATTTTGATTGATATTGCTTCATAGGTGTCCATTAAGTGGAAGCAATTTATGTTCTCATCAGCCATATATGACTTTAAGCATTTGTGTTTTAGAAAAATAATTCTGTGTTAAGTTGAACCAAGGGAAGGAACAGTGATATGTGGGATGCTAATTCAGAAGCTAATATAGTAATACTCTATGCAAGTAGTCAGGGTAAAGGCAATAAGAAGGGAGAGGAAGTAGCAATTTCAAGAAGTATCGAAGTAGTTGAGTTAAGAGGATTGAAATAATGACACCGTTGAGTGCTCTATCCATAATGGCCTTAAGTATATCTTTTACTAAATCAACCAGACTGAAGTCCCAATAATTCAAGAGACATTGAGTCCATTACCACCTCAACCTTTGACTTGTCAGTCTTTCAGTTCATTTTGCCAGATTCTCACTTCATTAAAGTGCTACTAAAACGGATTCCTTTTTGTCAGATGTCTCCACTGTTCTCCATTAAGCCATTAATATCGGCTCTTCTCTCTCAAGAACTTTGACCTTAAAGGTTAGCAAGCTTGAAGTTCAAGTATTTGGCCTTTATCATTAAAAGCCTGAAAAAATGCTATTTTTAAATC
Organism: Hyaena hyaena; assembly: GCF_003009895.1. Classification (NCBI taxonomy): domain Eukaryota; kingdom Metazoa; phylum Chordata; class Mammalia; order Carnivora; family Hyaenidae; genus Hyaena; species Hyaena hyaena. Next base: position 436,115 of record NW_024081012.1, read on the forward strand.
TGTCTCCATGTTTAACCTCCAAATTATATCAAGCCCAGCATTAACAACTCTATATTCCCTAGAGGAGTGCTGTCCTCAGGTTTTACATGTGGAGAAATATTTGAATTTCCTCTAGAGAAACTGAAGCTTATCAGAGAGTATTAGCAGCAACTCTTGATTGTCTGCATAAATCCTTAACCATAGACCAACCAGTTTCCAAAATCCTTTTGAGATACATGAAATACTCTTTCTTCCTGATTATAAGAATGTTATAATCCCTGTCACTCTTTCAAATGTCTTTAGCCTATAAATTTAGAAGAAGGTAATGAAAGCTAAAAGTATGATGCTGTTTGTCCAATTGAAGAAAAGGAAGACAGATTCGGTGATTTTGTAAAACTTTTATTAAATAGTTTTGGTCAGACCTGTATTATATTTGAGAATCTCACTTTGGTATAATAATCTCATAGTGGTCTTCCCACACTCCCTCTTCAGGTGGCCTAACTAGCTGATTACAACATAAGAACAGATTAGGGGATAGAAAAGCAGTGTAGTCTTTGAAAAGACTTAGCAAGGGCTGGTGTAGATCTTCTCCTGTTAGAGTTGCCTGTGGAGGATGGGCCGACCAGCTATTTCACTCCAGCTTTGATGCCAACTACATGCTAATATCTTTTGAAATCTGAAGCTGGTATATGTAAAGTTAAGAGACCCTAGGAGCAAACGGAGAAAAAACTAAGCTAAATAAATTTGTGCTTTTGAAGCAGTCAGGATATGTTCTGCTTTCCAATTGTTAGAGACTTATACTCTACGTTCAGAGAGGCTGTTTTATTGTTCCAGGAAAACCATGCACTGAAAATGTGCTTTTTAATTTTGAAGATGTAAAGCAGAGATGTGACTCCAAGGAATGCAATTGCTCAGTAAGAAAATGTAAAGGTTGGCTATGTTGCAAGTAGGCTTGCATATTTGCAGATTGTGCTTCCCTTAGAGGAAGTTTTTTCCAAGTATGGATTTAGAATGTGCTGTCTCTAACAATTATAGCAAGCCCTTGGGGGAAATCCTATGAAAACAATGGCCATGAGACAGGAGCAATAGAGATCACAGAGGACTTAAAGACAAGAAAGCCCAATTAACTTGGGCTCTAAGAGAAACTGTATGTTGGAAATGAATCGGGCTGGGCTACACAATGGACTATTGCACTGAACTGCTGATGCCCCACACTATAATTATTCAAGACAAATAATTTGAGAGGAAAAAGATTGATGCGCAACTTGTTTCCAAAAAAATTTCTTTTAGAAGGCATCCAACCAGACTACACCTCTGTGGTTTGAGATAAAATCTTCCTTAAAGGACGTAGAAATGTTTATGATAATCACTCTGGGAAGAGGTGAAACTGGGAACAGAAATTCAAATTGGTAGATCTTATATTAGAAAAAATAAAAGACATTGTTTATCCTATGCTGGGTAGTAGAATCGTCATTCTTAAAAACATACCTTTAAGTGCATAGAGGGCAGAGGAATTAGGAGGGAAGGAAATTGGCCATCACCACAGATTCAGACTTGAAAGTAAACAGAAACCATCTTGTTAGGAAAGTCTTAACAATAAGGCTAGTTTAGGTCATACCTTGGAGTTAACATATCTAATACAAATTATGAATTACATATAAGATTTGCTTCTATTATATTTTAACTTTCAGCCTCTTCAGTGGAAGATCAAGGGAAAGTTCACACCCTTGCTTGAGATAAAGGACAAGAGAGAAAAAAATACATTCAGAGACAACATACTTAATTGTTCATTCTGCATATGTTATCGTTACACGAGTATACCCTGCCTTGCAGATTGCCACTAAATCAGGTGCTATGGTTTAATGAGCTTAATTTCCAACTATTTTGTTACTACTGTCCAAATAGTCAAGTATTCCTTAAATGTATTTTAAACAAAAAAGAGAAATGGTATATCTTCCATAGACTATTCATACTTGCTATATATGGAACTATTCAAATGTAGGGAATAGATTGGTAAGCAAAATGGACTTGATGAATGAGACAATGTCTCTCATAATACATTCCAATGTGAAAAAAATCAATAAAATATAGAATCACCAACTTAAAAGTAAACACACAAATAATATAAACAATTAAATATTAACATTCAGAATAATAGAAGATAGATAGATAGATAGATCGATCACCTTTTTCTACCTCAAAAGTTGAACTCAACCCTCACAACAGGCCCTGATTTCCAACTGGGGATCTATGTTATACATGATCTATGATGCCATGGTGCCAGGGTAGAATATGTGACCTACTTTAATGCAATCAGTGCATTCTATTCACTAACATAATAGTTTTGGGGTAGCCACTTGCTCCAAGATGATTCAATCAAATGGAATCCCTGGAGTTTCCCAAGAATTTTGAGGCTAAGATATGAAGAAGGAAACATACATCCTTTTGAGCTACGAGAAATCTTTATATCAGGAAAAAGAAAAAATCTCGAGATAACTGCAATAGCATTAAAGGCAAAGTAGAAAGTCATTAAGAAGCTTTGCCCTAGGGATCATTATCAAGTCAAACTCAACCATTATCTGAGGACAATGCTACCTCAAGTTTTCTACTTATGCAAGTCATAAAATTCCTTCTATTTAAGCCAGTTTTTACCATGTCTATTCATTGTTACTTCCAACAACAGCAAAAAATTATACCACAAATTTGCTGATAGAATGGAGACTAACTTACAGTTCATCGTAAAGCAGTGACTGGCAATGTTTGTTAAATGACCAGGAATTGTTATGAGAAAAAGGGATAGACAAAATCTTTAAGTCAGATTAGAAGTATATAGAGTTTAAGACTATAATAATCAAACAATATCACATATTTTATGCCATAATTGATGCTCCAACATTTTTATATTACCCAAAATATATGTGAAGCTTCTGTTTCAAGAAGCTTCAAATCCCTTGCAAGCGACTCATCAATTTTTCTCATAATATCTTCAAAGTAGTCAGATTATAAGTAGCATTATTCATATTTTACATAAGGCAGGAGCAATTTAAAGTTCACACATTCCCATATATCTAAAAATATGAAACTATTCACCCCAAATAGACTAAATTTAGCTTGGCAGTGAGACACATTGGTCCTGAGCTGCTTTAAAGTTCAAATCATAGAGCAACTTAATGCTTAAGTCTTTAGAGATTTTTTTTTAATTTTGCAGTGCCAAATCTGAGAAGGAAAAAACTTATGTGCTAAAATGTATCTATATTTATGTATTCTGATTAACCTGTTTTCAAACCATATTGTCCGAGTTCGGCTCAGGTCATGATCTCAGAGTTTGTGAGTTTGACCCGTGCATCCAGCTGTCTGCTGTTAGCAGAAAGCCTGCTTCAGACCCTCTGTTGCCCCTCTCTGCCCTTCCCCAACTTGTGCTCTCTCAAAAATGAATAAACATTAAAAACAGAGAATTAATACATCATTCTTCCATTAGAAAAAAAAATGACAATATGAGGTCATCAGATAGAACAAAGTTTTGAGATACTATTTCAATAATGATATTAATAATAGTGAATGATAGATTTAATATTGATTCATTAAGTTTATCCACCCATTCCAGCTTAGTATTTCTTTGGACTACTAATGGATATTTTGAGATCAGTTTTCTGAATTGGCAGTAGTCTGTGACAAGAAATTATCTACTTTAGCCAGTTGAGACAATTGATTAATTGATAGATTGAAAATCACTGGTCTGCTAAAAATGAGCAGATAGTTAGCAGGAGTTCTCATGGTAATTTATGAGTGTTTGTCTCATTTTGTAATATTAAACATTGCATATCCATTGGAATCATAGCTAGTAAACTTACACTGGGAACGGTATTATCGTTACACGAGTATACCCTGCCTTGCAGATTGCCACTAAATCAGGTGCTATGGTTTAATGAGCTTAATTTCCAACTATTTTGTTACTACTGTCCAAATAGTCAAGTATTCCTTAAATGTATTTTAAACAAAAAAGAGAAATGGTATATCTTCCATAGACTATTCAAGAAACTAAATACACTTTTAAATTTACTTCTTATAAAATACCATTAGAATGAAGGAATAATGAATTTTTGTAAAGGTAGATTCTTACACAATTTTACTGGAAAGTGAATCAACTTTAACTCTTAAATGCATTCTGGATTAATATATGTTACTAGAAAATTCATTTTGGTATCCACATCTATCACTTTAAGCTCCTAATTGAAATGTCCTGGCCACAAAGAATCACCTCAGATACTGCAGGGTCATGACACAGAAAAGTTGAATACTATTTCCAGTAAATTTTTCTCCTGAAATTAATGAAGTCTCAAAAATTAGAAGTTTATGTGATTCGGGTGAAAGTCATATTCAATTTAATAGTGGTTTTAATAGAAAGTAAAAGTTAGTACACCTGCTTTAACAAAATTATGAGCTGATTTTTAATATTAAAAATTTCAAATACACACCAGTTTGTTTCTGAAGTTGCTAAAAATGTTAAGGCAATGATTTATATAGCAGTTTCTTTGGCAACGGTGTTATGTTAAATGGCATAAAAACCTAATTTCTGAAGTTAGATAACATAGAAAAGTGACCAAATATTGAAAAGAGCACTACTACCTTAATCTGGATGATACTTGGCTAGTAAATTGTCTAAAAAATGAAATGTATCTATCTTTCAATTAATAACATTCATCCTCAAGACTTACTCAGGATTTTTAATTTGAATTTGCGTGTTAATAGCAGTAAGTAGTTGAACACCCAAAGTGAATTTGTCAACACATATTCAATGGAAACATTCCTAAAGTTTACTTCATAAAGGAATTTCACTGCTATCTGCCTAATTTATGCTGCATATGTGATATGCATACATGTAAAAAAGTAATTTTCATGATAAAGCGCCTTGTTGCATCTTTGACCATGATGTATAGTGTTGAAATGAGACTCAGGTTTGGGTAGGGAATTCAGGAAATAGTGGTATAGCAGATATAAAGTAAGCCTCAGTTTTAGAATACGAATTCAAGGATGAAGTGGGAATGAGGCAGTTTAAATAAAATTGTTATAGTAAACTATAAAATTTAAGGAAAGTAAATTGATAGAATTTTAGAAAGAAATTCATCAGCTTTAAGCTCCAACTGAAGTCACATATTTTTAACCCACTCATCTCATTATTGAGAATTGATTCTTAAGGGAAATGTATAAAAATCATAAAGGATGACTTTATAATCAACTGTACGGAATGAAGGTACTCTTTGCAGTGACAACATCTATATAGGCAGTTATTAGAAACCATCTAAAATTCCAATATTGTGCAATCAGCTTGCTTATATCAGGAACACATACTTGGTGAAATTTTTGCATTAATTTTTTCATTTAGCAAGCATTTATTGAGTGCTTACTTTATTCAAGAAAATATCCTAAGTATTGGAGATAGAGTGGAAAAAATTGTTCATGATTCCAGTCTTGTTGGAATTAACTACCATCAGTCATCATAAATTAAAATACTCTTCAATGTTGTACAAGTACATGGAACAATGATTATGAATTATTTAATTATTCACCTTTTAAATAAATTATTTATATAAAAGTTTCAAATATAGTGTGTAGTATTCTCTTGCATCCTTTGCCCAGCTGCCTTCAAGTATAATACTTTACATAACCAAAGTACAACTGTAAAAACCAGAGAGTTGAATAAAATACCCAGGAATAAATTTGACCAATGAAGTGAAAGACCTATACACTAAAAATTGTAAGACATTGATGAAAAAAACTGAAAAATACACAAATAAATGGAAAGATGGTTAGTGCCCATGGATTGGAAGAATATTAATAAAATATCCATAAAATATCCATACTATCCAAAGCAATCTATGGATTCAATGAAATCTCTATCAAAATTTCAATGGCACTTTTCATGGAAATAGAACAAACAATCCTAAAATTTGTATCGAATCACAAAAGAAAACTTGAATAGCCAAAGCAATTTTGTGAAAGAGAAACAAAGCTGGAGGCATCATGGTGCCTGATTTCAAATTATATTATAGAGCTGTAGTAATCAAAACAGTATGGCAGTAGCATTAAAACAGACACATAGATCAGTGGAACAGATATACGACCCAGAAATAAGTCCACACATATTGTCAATTAATCTATGAAAAAGTAGCCAAGCATATATAATGAGGAAAGGAAAGTCTCTTAAATATATGGTTTGGGAAAAATGGACAGCCACATGCAAAATAATGAAACTGGACCACTATCTTACATTGTACACAGAAATTTATTCAAAAAGAATTAAAGACTTGAATGTATGACTTGAAACCACAAAATTCATAAAATATAGGTGGAAATCTCGTTGACATCAGTCTTGGCACTGATTTTTCCTTACCGGACAACCAAAAACAAAGTCAACAAATGCAAAACTCAACAAATGGGACCATGTCAAACTAAAAATCTCCTACATAACAAAGAAAACCATCAACAGAATGAAAAGACAACCTACAGAATGGGAGAAAATATTTGCAAATCATGTATCTGACAAAAGGTTAACATCCAACATATATAAAAAGTTAATACAACCCTACAAAATTTAAACAATCTTATGAAAAAACGAGTAAAGATTCTGAATAGACATTTTTCCAGAAAGACATACAAATGGGCAACAAGGACATAAAGAAGAGCCCAGCATCACAAATCATCAGGGAAATGCAAATCAAAACCACAATGAGATATCACCCCACAGCTGCTGGAGTGACTACTATCAAAATGAAGAGATAACAAGTGCTGGAAAGGATGTGGAGAAAACAGAGCTCTTGTGCAATGTTGGTGGGAACATAAATTGGTATGGTCACTATGGAAGGCAATACAGGGAATCCACAAAAAATTAAAATGGAAATATCATACAATCCAGCAATTCCACTTCAGGGTATTTTTCTGAAGAAAACAACATACCCTCCCAGATTATTGCAGCATTATTTACAATAGCTAAGACAGGAAAACAACCTAAGTACCTATCAATGGATAAATGGATAATGGAAATGTGATATATGATATATAATATATACATACATACATGCATATATTTATGTATGAAAATGTGATATATGATATAAACATATATATACATATTTATATGTTATATATAATATTCTTGTGTGTGTACATACACAGCTCATAGTGGAATATTTTTCCGATATAAAGAATGAAATCTTGCCATTTGCAACAACAGGATGGACCTTGAGATTATTATGTTAAGTTAAATAGAGAAAGACAATACCATATGCTTTCATTTGCATGTGGATCTAAAAACAAAGCCAACAAAACAACAACAGAAAAGATCATAGATGCAGAGAACAGAATGGCGGTTGTCAGAGGTGAGCAGTGGGAAAAGGGAGCAAAATAAGTGAAAGGGTCAAAAAGTACTAACCTCCAGGTATAAACTAAATAAGTCAAGGAGATATAATGTATAGTGCGGCAACTACAGAGAATGATATTGCATATGTGAAGATTGGTAAAAGAATAGACTTTAAAAGTTCACATCACACACCAAAAATTGTAACTTTGTATGGTGACACTGCTAACTAGATTGTGGTGATCATTCCCAATTTACTATATACAAATATTGAATCATTATATTATACACCTGAAACTAATACAATGCTTTGTATCAGTCATACCTCAATTTAGAAAAAAGGAAATTGACATTGGCATGATACTATTAACTAAACTACAGACCTTATTTAGATTTCTTTAGGCTTTATAGTGGTTCTGTGTGTAAGTGTGTGTGTGTGTGTGTGTGTGTGTGTGTGTGTGTAGCTCTATACAATTTTATCAGTTTAGTTAGATCCATAACCAACACAATCAGAATGCCGTAACATTCTCACTCCACACAAAATTCATTCTCACTCCACACAAAATTCCTCTTGCTATACTCCTAATATCACATCTTCCCCACAACCTTAACTCTTGACCATCACTGATCTGTTCCTCATCACTATAATTTTATGATTTTCAGAATATTATAGGAGTGGGATCATGCAACATGTAAGCTTTTGAAATTGGCTTTTCTTACTCAGCAACAAGTTGTTGCACATCCCAATAATTTGCTCTTTTTTATTGCTGAGTAGTATTCTCTTGTACGGATACATCACAACTTGTTTACACTTTCCACCGTAGAAGAATATTTAACAATTGATGTTTCATAATAACAAAGTGACATACAAGTTATATGTATATATTTTAAACTTATAAGAGTACATGTGCTGCCTTAAAGCATCACTTCTTAGCAAGATGGCTAGGCCCATTAGGTTATTAATACATATTTATTGGTTGAGTAGATATCCAGAAAAGAAAAATGGAAAAATTATGTCAGTTCATTTCATGAAGTATTGTATAATGACAGTTGTCATAATTTTATTTTTACAAAGCTGTATTTTGAAAGAAGCATAGACCATGCAACCTAATAATTGAACTTCCAATTCTTTATCCTTTTGTTTACACTTTTTAAATGTTTATTTATTTTTGAGAGAGATAGACACAGAGTGTGAGCAGGGGAGGGTCAGAGAGAGAGGAAGACACAGAATCTGAAGGACGCACAGAGCTCGACCCTGGGCTTAAACCTGCAAATCTCAAGATCATGACATGAGCTGAAAACAAAAGTTTAATACACCGAGCCACCCAGGGGCCTCTCTATCTTTTTTTAACTACAGTACCTTTAATGTTTCACTAATAATTTTATCTACACTGTAGCTTATATTATCTCAATTATCACAATAAAAAATTCCTGAAGTATTATTTTTCCTATATCCCAGATAAGAAAACTAAGGCTTAGAAGACAATGAACTCATGCAAATTAATTTAAAAAAAGACTAATTCCAATAGAAAAATGAAGAAAAACTTAATAAAATGCCTAATAATTATTTTAAATACTTAACTATCCTAGTAAGCAAATATGCACTGATAGATCAGTACTATTTTTTAACTATTGAATTATCAAAGATTTTCTCAAAAGTGGTAAATATATAATACTTGTAATTTACTATTTATGGGATCAAAAGTTGGCACTAAGTTATAGAGGACAATTAACTGCAAATATTTTCACTAAGAGGACACTAAATTTACTTCAGGTATTTTCTTAAAGAAATAATTATGTGTGTGGTCTGTGTGTATGCACACACTATATGTGCACACATACATACACACATATAAACTTATTTATAGTTGTTTATGCTAATAACAAAAAAGATGTCATTTACATATCTAGAAAAAGAATTATTATATAAAAATTAAATAGCAATACTTAGAGAACTTATAGATGTTTTTCATAATAATCCCTATAATTTTATACTTCTTAGGTTTATACTACATAGTAATATTAATATATACAGTGATTATATATTTAACAGTAAGAATTTACACGTGAAACTATATATACTTTGCATTACTAAGTCACTTTCTATGCTTAAAAATCACTTTTCATTCATGTCTCATTTGACTTTCACAATAACCATTTAAGAAAGTCATTACTGAGGTGCCTGGGTGGCTCAGTTGGTTGAGAGTCCCACTTCAGCTCAGGTCATGATCTCATGGTCTGTAGTTTCAAACTCCTCATTGGGCACTGTGCTGACAGCTCAGATCCTAGAGCTGCTTCAGATTCTGTGTCTTTCTCTCTCTCTGCCCACCCCCTCCTCCCCACCCCATGCTCTCTGTCTCTGTCGTTGTCTCTCTTTCTCAAAAATAAACATTAAAAATTTTTAAAAAGGAATATCATTACTGTTCCCATTTTCTTAATAGAATATGGAGACCCAAACTAAACTTGCCCATATCTCACATATAATGAATGTCAAATTTACTTCTAACAATCATGTTTTCTTTTTCACAGTGTAGTATTCTTTGTACTATATTATGGTAACAGTACATGAAGAATTACAGTTCACAGGTAATAAGTATATCTCACCATATTTATGCTTTGAAACTTACGTTTGCATAAGTAGTAGTTTTAAGTACATAGGCTTGAAATGATTATAGCAGTTTTTTTTTTAAATTATTCAATACTTGAGAAGTGTAAACTGTGACAAATACATTTCCTATCAAAAGAAAAATTGTCAAATAGCTAAATTAAATGGAATACCGCTATCAGTATTTCCAATATTTGGTTCTTATGAAGGACATTGAATTTCCCTGTAACACAAGGATAGCCCAGGGGTGCTATATTTAAAACTATATAGGCATTTCTACTAAAATCCCAGCTTTTCATGGGTTTATGCCAAAGCCATAAAAATTCTATTTGATAGAAAGGCAGAACTGATAGTCTCTGTGGAGATTGTTTTCTTCCCTTTTCATATAAGATAAGCCTACCTGTTTGTTTTCTTCATGGAATCCAAACACTTTAGCAGAACACGAATATTAGACAGCTATTAAGCTCTTAATGTATACCAGCACTCTACCAATCTGAGAAAATGTGAGCTGTTTATACTATTTCAAGACTTTCCTATTCCAAATCTGTTTTTATAAATCTAAAAATGCTTTTTGTTAATGTTAATGCACTTCAAACTCAGAATATTTTGACTCACTGCACCAAAACTTTATACTGAACTGAGAAATGAAATGTTAAGTTTTGCACGGTACTGAGAATCAAACTCTAAATGATGTATATTTTATTTTTGGAAGAGTGGCACAACTATCACCTATCAGCAATAAACTAGAAGCATATGAATTTAAAACTAGCTTTGGTAGGGGCGCCTGGGTGGCTTAGTCGGTTAAGCGTCCGACTTTCGCTTAGGTCATGATCTCGCGGTTCATGGGTTCGAGCCCTGCGTCAGGCTCTGTTCTGACTGCCAGCTCAGAGCCCGGAGCCTATTTCAGAGTCTGTGTGTGTCTCGAGCCTATTTCAGAGTCTGTGTGTGTCTCCCTCTCTCTCTGACCCTCCCCTGCTCACTCTCTCTCTCTCTCCTAGAAATAAATAAAAGTATTTTTTTTTAAAAATTAAAAATAAATAAATAAATAAAAATAAAACTAGCTTTTGTAATTCTTCTTCTGTTACTCAATTAAATATGCCTTTATTGAGTTCTAGAATTCTTTACTTAGAATCATATCATTGCTATAGGAGATAAAGAGAATTATTGGAGATGGTTCTTTCCTCAAAGAGCTAACAATTTCATTAGGGAGATAAGATAAACCCAGGAAGCAGTGTGGTTCAAGTACATTATTGTAATCATTGTGAAACATTTGCTAAGAGCATAGATGTGTGGTTAAGTACAATTTAACCAACTATTGCCTCACTTCTTAAGGACTTTATGACTGAAAACAATATGATGCTACTATGTGTGTAAGGAACATTAGGAAACTGGTGCTGTTATTGATCAAACTGAGTCTGAGTTTTCTTAACTAAAAGGTGATAATTAAATATGATCAGTGTCTTCCAAACTTTAAAGGGACTGTTATACCCTCACTAGTAGTCATGAAATCAACTAAATAGATCACAGCCAGCATTGTTTTACATATTGAAATGGTATAAAATAAGTAAATAGAAAATATCACATAGTATCTCATAGGGAAAGTGTTTCATGACACTTTTTATTTCTATTGTGTGTGTGTATTTGTGTATATATAATCCACCATAAAATATATTTCCCTTTGTGGGCCATAATAAATAAGGTTTAGAATAAATGCACTAGTTTCATTCCATCTCTTAAGCTTTGTAGTTTTGTAAATTGTCTCCAATTTCATCAGACTATAGCAACACTATACCACATTAAGTATTAATCACATTGACTTTAAAGTTACATCAATTTAAGCAAGAAATTCATCCCTTCTAAAATCCCTGTTTTCTCAATCTGTTATTGTAGAGAAGATAAAGTTTGGTGTTATTTTTCTGGTGCCGTGACTTTTCTAGGATACTTTTCTCCTCTGGCATTCTTTTCTAGGTGTTGAGCCATACCTATCCAGGGACTCATTGCCAGAGTTTGAAGTCTCTGTAAGTGTTGTATTTCATGCACAGCATGATGTGGGTCCTAAAACCCCAAGGCTCGTTCCTGGGCCTTAATAGTGCAGTGCATGAACTGAATTCCTCCAGCTTTTAGCTTCAGGCAGCATTTTTTGTTTGTTTTGTGTTTTTAAACAGAGATCAAGTCTTGTCCAACTGGCTAGCAGGGCAACAAATGTTGTCCCATCATTTTCCTATTTTGTCACTTCTCTCTCCTCTCCTGACATTCCTAAGAAATCCTCCATCTTCCTCCAACCAAAAGGGAGCAGTCGATCATTTGCCTATTTGCTGTTAACCTCCAAATTCCATCCTTCTTGGATCTGCTATATATTTAAGGAATCCAGGGGTCAGCACATTATATTTCTCAGGCACCTTTGATATCTGGTTTTTGAGGCGTCCTTTTCATTGGGAGCTCAAACAGGAAACCGGAAAGTGGGAGAAAGCTTCTTGCTTCTGATACCTTTGATTTCGGAGTTGTTTAAAATTGCTAGACGTAGAGAGAAAGGGTGTGATCTTGGACTTAATCATTCTGGCAAAGGCAGCTGCCTATTCAGTGTCAATCTTGGTCTAACGGAAACTTTGGTTGGTGAAACAATAACGACATCAGGTCCCAGCAAAACAGCAGGCACAGATCATGGACTCCGGCACGAGGACTTTTGTGCTTTTGATCTCTGAGTATCATACTTTTTTTTTTACTTCTCAATATAAAAAGCTACCCTGTTTCTCTTTTATATTTTATGTCCTTCCAATGCTTGTATAATAAGTGCTCCAGATTCAATTCTTTTCTGAATAACCACAATTGATCTATACCCCTAACTTAACCCTGACTAATATAGTCGTATACATGTTAAATCCTTCAAAATGATTGGTGAGGGAGACATCACTGAACAACCCTTCTCAAAAGAATCTGGGTTCCAGCTCTGGTTTAGTCTATGAAAAATAAAAGAGGAAAATGTTTGCCTTGGGTTTATTAGTAGCAATGCCTTTGTTGCCAAAGATTCTTGAAGTCGATTGGAATGTTTTTCAACAAAACTTATTCTTCCTGACCTCCCTGCAGAAGGAATATATTTCTCTGCTCCATAGAAGTTGAGTATGGCCATGTGATTTCTTTTGACTTATGAGGTGTGACACAAGTACCAGCATTAAAGTAGTGACCCTAGGCCTTATGGGGCATCCACAGATTTCTGCCGTCCCATTAGGGAGCTTCTGACTACTACCAAAAATGGATCAAACATGCATGGAGAAGAACCATGCCAACACATGTGGACCTGTAGCATGAGGTTAAGTTGTCTTTGTCAGCCCACAGGACTGTGGGCATGAGAATAAAAGCTGTCATTTGCCATTGAGACTTTGCAATTGGTTGATACATAGACAATACTGTTAATGCCATAGATTTCTACCATATATATATAATATATATTTTAAATTTTTTAGTGTTTATCTATTTTTGAGAGAGGGAGAGACAGAGTGTGAGTGGGGGAGGGGCAGAAAGAGTGGGAGACACAGAATCCAAAGCAGGCTTCAGCCTCCCAGCTGTCAGCATAGAGCCCAATGTGGGGCTCAAACCCACAAACTCTGAGATCATGACCTGAGCCAAAATTCAACACCTAACCAACTGAGCCACCCAGGTACCCCTCTACCTTATTTTAGCTTTTCCTACCTTGTTGACTTTTCTTATCTAATTACTGATGTAGATACTCCCCGCAATCAATATCTATGTAACCCTGACCTGACCATTCTGACCTGTTATGACCTGCTTTATAAGATCTAGTGGTTTCACGTAAAGCCCTGAGAAAATGAAAATGTGATTAGATTCTCAGGACTTGAATAACACTACAAAACACTAATAGGCTTAGCCAACATTTTTAAAATATAGCATTTCTTAAAAAATGAAAGAAGAAAAACAGTCCCCAAAATATAAAATAAAAGAGCTCTAATACACTGCCATGAGCTATTTTGGGAAGGGTGTCCAGTGAAGAAATTTGGTCTTCTGACAACTATAGTAAACACTAGTAGAGGTTATGCCTGCATTACGTGTGTGTGTGTGTAGTTGTATACATAATTCTATTTAGAAGACTAATCCAGAAAAGTCATAAGTTAGAACACACACGCACACACACACACATACACACACACAAAACATACTTTTAATCTTTTTCTCATCTGGATCAGATTCAAGGACATAGAAAAAGATTTTATTTATATGGCTTGTCATAAAAAGTGTAGCATTTGAATTTCTTCTATATTGAGTTTTGGATTTTAAAATAGTATAAATATTGTTTTTAGGGCAGTTTGATGGCTAAATTACTCCATGGGAATTCCAACACAATATAGTTCATAAATATTGGATAAAACTATTTGACATTCATAATGTCTTTTCTCTGACACCCTTACATGTTCTGTTAGTATTAAACTCATAAAGAAAGCAATGAGATTTAAAAGCATTACTTGTTCAGACTATTTTCCAGTAAAAGTATGAATAGAGGCCTTTGTATTTGGGTACCTCACAATAAAAAGAGAGGATAAAATTCTGGTGACTTAATAACCACTATTTACTCTGAAGTAGTAGGAATCAAAGAAAATTTTCACCACCATAATGCTGTCTCAGACACTGGATAAAGAAAACTACAAGATCTGGCCTTTGTCCTTCAAGAGATTATAGTCTGAGAACATTTATTTTGCCTTAAAGAAACTGATTTAAGTGACCTAACACAGAGCACAAGTCACACATACAGTTCCCAGACAGTTGCTATGGAGATAAAACAGAAATGGGAGAGATAAGACTCATTTTATGCCAATGGAAATGCAAAGTTTCTAAGGGTAAGAACAATTGATCTTTTCACCTGTGTTAAATACTCATAAGGCACAAAATAACTGATTTGATTCCTGTTCAAAATCTTTTCACTGCAGTTCACTTATTTTTTTCCCTCAACTACCAACTGCTAAAAGAAATCATAGAAAGTAAGACAAAAATATTTTTTTCTGGACAAAATAGAGGCAAATAAAACACATTACTACCAGTGTCAGTCAGAAGGCAACAAAGAGATAAGAATGTTCTCAGAGTAGGGTCAGGGATAAAAATATAAACAAGACCTTTGACATTATCTTAATGATGGCATTAAGGGACATAAAGAAAACAGTGAGACTTAGAAACCACCTGAAAAACTGAAAACTGAAATGAAATACAAGAGTGTCAAGACCATGAGTTTTTTTAAAAAATATTGTATAATATTTAATATATACACACACACAACATGAATTAAGAAACAACTGCTCTCATCAAGATAGTAACTAAAACATTTTATACCCATATGTTTCTACTTGATTTTATCCCTATCCTGACTTTTATCATAGTTTCTTACATTATAAAATAGGTTTAACCACACATGCATGTGTCAAAAGAAAACACTAAGAAATATAACATCAAAATTGAAATGTTTTGATTTAAAAAAGGTGGAAAAATAATCTTGAAAGATACACTGTAGAGGATGAAGCATATTATCTACAGATAATTGATAAAACATGAAAATACAAGTGAAATGCAAAATCAGCAAAGAATATGAATAATCAGTGTGTAGAAGAAGAAACTGAAATGACTTATACATATATACAAATTTATTAATTCTCGGCTGTAATCATAGCAATTTAAATCTATAGAATAAATATTTTATTACTCAAGATTAGAAAAAATGAAAAAAATAATATTAACATGTTAATAATATTGAAAAGTAGCAAGGAAATATGCTTTTTTCATTCCTGATGGAAGAGTGAAGCAGTAAAGCAACTTTGGAGAAGAATTTGGCAATATCTGCTAACACCGAAAATGTACTTACACTGTGATTCAGCAATTCTAATTTTAAGTATCTCAGATAGAAAAAGCAAATTCACATATGCATATGGAGATGAACTAAAGTGCTTTATGAAGAACTGTTTCCCCAAATTAAAACCTAAGATTTTCAATCTTACTCCGTTAGAAGTTGATGAGTTTTAAGCAAAGGAGATTTTATTAGGATCGGTCTCAGTGCAAGACACACAGAGCAAGGGGTGAAATAAAAAGACTTTTGAGTAGGTTACTGTAATATTACAGGCAAGAGAAGATGGTAATTTGGACTGGTGTGGTAACAGGGAAATGGAGAAAAATGGTCAAATGGTAGCGGCATTTTGAATATAGAGTCTACAGGATTTGCTATAAAATGGTTGTAAAGGTTTACAGAACAAGGAAGTCAGAGATGAGTCCAAAGTTTCTGTTTTAAGTTCTAAGATTCCAGTGACAATTAACTGAAATGGGTGAGACTGCAGAAGGAGGAAATTTGCATGGATAAAAAAAGTGCTGTATTGAACATGATAAAACTGAATTACCTATATTTTTTAATATATGACTGCTCTACTTCTTCTTGTAAATTAATAACAAAAATTCTGGTTAATATATCTTTTCCTCTGAGTGTGGTTAGTGTCTCTTTCACTGTAAATTTGCACAACTATCAATGTGCAGGCATGATCATAAATGCAGATTATAAGGAAAAGAATAAGACGGGATTCTGAGGGGACTCTCTTAAGAGCCAGAAAGCCAGTCTACCAAGTAATGTTTTCTAGAGACATCTATGCTTCAGTATCTACTTGCTTTCAAACATCAGGACAAGATAGGAAAACAAAACAAAACAAAAAGACACATCACTGTAACTAATATACTATTTAGCTTGGAAGAGAAAGGAGGAAAGAAAGGTATGGACTGTACCTTCCACATGTATTTATTTATATGCACTAAGCAGGAAGAGGCAAGTAGCAAAAAAGGAGCTGTGTGTTTGAACTCGAATTTGACTGTGGTTTGCTGCTTATAACACCCATCTCCCTGAGGGTTGAAACACAAGCAAGTAGTTTAATCATATTCTATTGCCTTCAGTTTAATTTCCATTCACCCTAGAACACTTAATCTTTTCCTGCTTCTAAGGCTTTAGCAGAAACAAACTAGACAAAGTTTCTTTTGCCAAGGAAGCTCATCTCAAATTGAAATGTAGTTGACTATTGCAGTTGCTACTGAGAATTTCGTTTTCTAGAGCTTTCACAGATCTTGAAAAAAAAGGGGGGGAGGGATAAGGATGAAGTAGATTTCACAAATAAAGTTTATTCAGGGAATGCAAGTATATTAGGACAAATCAACAATTTGATATTTTAGAGATAAGCATTTGGTTAATTTAACTTATGAAAAAAGAGGGAAAATATGCAAACTGAAATTCTTACTTTGTTACTTTTGGACTAGTGATACTTGAGTATGCTCACCAGGTTACTCTGTTTCCTCAGTCACAACACACTGATTTTCCCCCACATTTTAACATCTTTGCAATGGATGCGTATGGAAATAAATAGTGCCTCAAAGCAGCGATCAGCCTGGTTGTGGCTGTGGCATTGTTACCATTAGGTATGCATGGGCAACCATCAAAATACCGGGTGAAAACTTGCATGAAGGCGGCAATGGCTTGTAGGAGAGTCCAGAAGTAATACAGGAGTGTTTTTTTTGTTTTTTGGGTTTTTTTTTGTTGGAAACTTCTACACCATCAGAAAAGACAATGTTTAACAAAAAGTCCTGACATGGTTTTTTAAATTAAGCTAGATTTTCATAACTGTGAAGTTGGCTAGGTGCCCATTACTAAAAGATTTTAATTATTCTGTGTGAGATTTTATGAAATGCTATCTCCTTGTTACTTTTGAAGATGATATTAATGACTGAATTGAAAATTTTCTCAGAAAACTGTAGTCAGAAACAATTTATTTATAATATTCCTTCCTTATATGAATGCATTAGATTGACAAAAGATAAAACTCTATGTCTACTTACATCTAAAAGAGGTCTTTCAGAACACCCTACTAAAGAATGAATGGGCCAATCAGGCAATTAGAGATGAAATTAAAAAATATATGGAAACAAATGAAAATGAAAACACAACAATTCAAAATCTATGGGATGCGGCCAAGGCAGTCCTAAGAGGAAAGTACATTGCTCTCCAGGCCTATTTCAAGAGATTAGAAAAAGCGCAAGTCCAAAATCTAACAGCTCACCTAAAGGAGCTAGAGGCAGAGCAACAAGAACGCCCTAAACCCAGTAGAAGAAGAGAAATAGTAAAAATTAGAGCAGAAATAAACAACATAGAGACCAAAGAAACAATTGAACAGATCAATGAAACCAAGAGTTGGTTTTTTGAAAAAGTAAACAAAATTGACAAACCTCTAGCCAGGCTTATCAAAAAGAAAAGAGAGAGCACCCAAATAGACAAAATTATGAATGAAAATGGACTTATTACAACCAACCCCTCAGAAATACAAGCAATTATCAGGGAATACTATGAAAAATTATATGCCAACAAATTGGACAACTTAGAAGAAATGGACAAATTCCTAAACACACACTCACTACCAAAATTCACACGGGAAGAAATAGAAAACCTGAACAGACCCATAACGAGTGAAGAAATCGAATCAGTGATCAAAAATCTCCCAACAAATAAGAGCCCTGGACCTGATGGTTTCCCTGGGGAATTCTACCAGACATTTAAAACAGAATTAATCCCAATTCTTCTCAAGCTATTCCAAAAAATAGAAGTCGAAGGAAAACTCCCGGACTCATTTTATGAAGCCAGCATCACTCTGATTCCCAAGCCAGACAGAGATCCAGCAAAAAAAGAGAACTATAGGCCAATATCCTTGATGAATACGGATGCAAAAATTCTCAACAAGATCCTTGCAAATCGAATCCAGCAGCATATCAAAAGAATCATCCACCAAGATCAAGTGGGATTCATTCCTGGGTTACAGGGCTGGTTCAACATTCGCAAATCAATCAATGTGATCCATCATATCAATAAAAGAAAAGATAAAAACCATATGATCCTGTCAATAGATGCAGAAAAAGCATTTGACAAAATACAGCATCCCTTCTTAATAAAGACTCTCGAGAAAGTTGGGATAGAAGGAACCTACTTAAACATCATCAAAGCCATCTATGAGAAGCCTTCAGCTAACATCATCCTCAACGGGGAAAAACTGAGAGCTTTCCCCCTGAGATCAGGAACACGACAGGGATGTCCACTCTCACCACTGTTGTTTAACATAGTGCTGGAAGTCCTAGCATCAGCCATCAGACAACAAAAGGAAATCAAAGGCATCAGAATTGGCAAAGAGGAAGTCAAACTTTCACTCTTCGCAGATGACATGATACTCTACATAGAAAACCCGACAGACTCCACCAGAAGCCTACTAGAACTGATCCAAGAATTCAGCCAAGTTGCAGGGTACAAAATCAACGTACAGAAATCGGTTGCATTTTTATACACCAATAATGAAGCAACAGAAAGAGAAATCAAGAAACTGATCCCATTCACAATTGCACAAAAAACCATAAAATACCTCGGAATAAACCTAACCAAGGATACAAGAGATCTGTATGATGAAAACTATAGAAAACTTATGAAGGAAATTGAAGAAGACACAAAGAAATGGAAAAACATTCCATGCTCATGGATAGGAAGAATAAATATAGTTAAGATGTCATTACTACCTAAAGCACTCTACACATTCAATGCAATTCCAATCAAAATTGCACCAGCATACTTCTCAAAACTAGAACAAACTATCCAAAAATTTGTATGGAACCACAAAAGACCCCGAATAGCCAAAGTAATACTGAAAAATAAAACCAAAACGGGAGGTATCACCATCCCAGACTTCAGCCTCTACTACAAAGCTGTCATCCTCAAGACAGTATGGTATTGGCACAAAAACAGACACATAGACCAATGGAACAGAATTGAGAACTCAGAAGTGGACCCAAAAGTATACAGCCAACTGATCTTTGACAAAGCAGGAAAGAATATCCAATGGAAAAAAGACAGCCTTTTTAACAGATGGTGTTGGGAGAACTGGACAGCAACATGCAGAAGAATGAAACTAGATCATTTTCTCACACCATGCACAAAAATCAACTCAAAATGGATAAAGGACCTGAACGTGAGACAGGAAACTATCAACACCCTAGAGGAGAAAGCAGGAAACAACCTCCTTGACCTCCACCGCAGCAACTTCTTACTTGACACATCCCCAAAAGCAAGGGAATCAAGAGCAAAAATAAACTGTTGGGACCTCATCAAGATTAAAAGCTTCTGCACAGCCAAGGAAACAACCCAGAAAATTAATAGGCAACCAACGGAATGGGAAAAGATAGTTGCAAATGACATATCAGATAAAGGGTTAATATCCAGAATCTATAAGGAACTCACCAAACTACACGCCCGAAAAACAAACAACCCAGTGAAGAAATGGGCAGAAGACATGAACAGACACTTCTCCAAAGAGGACATCCAGATGGCCAACAGACACATGAAACGATGCTCAGCATCCCTCCTCATCAGGGAAATACAAATCAAAACCACACTGAGATACCACCTCACGCCAGTCAGAGTGGCTAAAATGAGCAAATCAGAGAACTCTAGATGCTGGCGAGGATGTGGAGAAACGGGCACCCTCCTACACTGTTGGTGGGAATGTAAACTGGTACAGCCCCTCTGGAAAACAGTGTGGAGGTTCCTCAGGAAACTAACAATAGAACTCCCTTATGACCCAGCAATAGCACTGCTAGGAATTTACCCAAGGGATACAGAAATGCTGAGGCATAGGAGCACATGTACCCCAATGTTCATAGCAGCACTCTCCACAATAGCTAAAACATGGAAAGAGCCTAAGTGTCCATCAACAGATGAATGGATCAAGAAGATGTGGTTTATCTATACCATGGAATACTACATGGCAATGAGAAACAATGAAATCTGGCCATGTGTAGCAACATGGATGGACCTTGAGGGTGTTATGCTGAGCGAAATAAGTCAGGCAGAGAAGGACAAATATCATATGTTTGCACGTATAGGAGGATTAGGAGGAACTTGACGGAGGAACAAGGGGGAGAAGAAGGGCGGAAATGGTGGGGGAAAGGGAGAGAGGCAAACCATGAGAGACTCTTGAATGCTGACAAAAACTGAGGACTGATGGATGTGGGGGGGAGGGGGGGATGGGCATGGAGGAGGGCACTTTGGGGATGAGCACTGGGTGTTATGTGGAAACTAATTTGACAATAAACTATTTGTAAAAAAATATAATAAAAAATAAAAGAGGTCTTTCAGGTTAAAATAAAAATATGAGTCTAAGTGACAATAAGCATTGAATTTAATTGATATCTTCTTTTTCAGAGATAACAGTGCATCTTATAGTCAATGATACCTTAAAGTCAATGAAATACAGTGATGGCTTTTTATCAGAAGTAACATAAAGTTAGCTTTAGAAACCGTGATACAGTAGGAAATCAAGAGGTCTAGTTATGACACCCACTTGCTGGGAGTCATAAGCATGTAAATATAAAATTTTGCTTTATTTTACCAGTTACTATAGCAAAAATGGAACAATTGGTTAGGAAATAAATTATCTCTCAGAAGTAATTGTGCCAGTTCATTTAGAACCCCAAAAGTTTTTAAATTTTTTTTTGTCCTGGCTTCTTGTATACAAAACAGTAATCCACATGCATGTATTTATAGTAATCCTTTTACCAAAAATGTATCAGTGTAGCTCAAAATAGCAACTTCCAACTTACATATCTATATATATCTTGTGCTCAAATATAGCATCAACTCTTAAGTCAGTGAAATTACCTCTGCAGGGACCAGAGCTAAGAATATCCTTCTGGGGACAAAAAAATGTGTCCATTTGTTTCTTTGGTGGTAGAAAAATAAAAATTATTACAGTTACATAGACACTGCATGTCAAGTTGTTTCTCTGACTGCCACATGTAAAATAGCATCTTAGTCACTCTCTGTTCCCTGCTTCTGCATTATTAACAGTTTCTATTATTATTGTTTTTTTTATGGTCCTTCTTCTCAAAGGTATAATCTCTAAAGGGCAAAAGACTGGTCATTCTTCTTTATTCCTGCTATGCCTTTGTCTCCTAGAAGTGTCTGAAATACACAAAGTTTTCAATAAAAATTTGTGGAATGAGTGGAAAAAGTAGGTATTTGTAAAGATCACTGAGCCAAATAACAAGTACTATAAATACACAATGTACATCAAGAATGAGACTACAGAGAACATGATCCTTACTCTGTATTTTCATAGATACATGTTCAACAGATCTGTTTGTTTGGGGGCAAGTCTGCAACACCAGGGAGAGGTGTTTTCAATCTAAAGGATAAAGCAAGGGTTAAGTACTTTCTTCATTCTCTGGTTTCTCTGGTTTCCCATCACATCCTGACATAGTTTAAGAGAAATTTTAATGTCATATGTTCTATGACATGGAACAATTTGGTGATGGCTTTAAGAGGAATTTTGAGAGGAATTTTTATATCATACTTACTGAAACTTAAATTACTCTGTTTTCTTTTGAATTGCTATGGTTATGTGTTTCTATTTTAATCTCTCAAAGTTTTTTACTGCTTTACAGTTCTGCCTTTTGCTTAAATTTGGAATATGTATTTTAGTTATTAAGTGAAAATTACTAATCTATTTTCTAAACAATTTGAACAAGTTGCTGTTTAACTTTTTAATTTAGATTTAGCTCTCTGTATCATTCATTTATGGATGATAAGTTGTTAATAATTTTAGATGCTTTTGTGCTTGTACACATTTGATTTTAAGCTAAATGATTTTGGAAAAATCAGTTAGTGAGTAAATAATATGCACATATGGACATTTAGAGAAATTTGTTTTTGTTTTGAAATTTGTTTTTCTTCTTTTTTAATACAATAAATACTAGGTAAGTATATTTCATTTCTAGATATGAACCTGAAACACAGTTATACAATTAATCTCATTTTTAAATTGTCAACCAACTATTTCTCATAATTTTATTTCTGATTAAACAATTTAATGTAGAGGAAACATTAAGGAGTTAATCTCTAGAATTTTCAAAATTTAGAATCATCTCAAGGTCTAAGATTACTTCTCCTGAGATGAATATTCATAGTCTAAGCATCATCTAAATGATTTAACAAAGGTTAATACTCTCTTTCCTGTATCTCTCTAAGATCTAAACTATTCTGGCCATAATAATGATACTAACAATAACTAACATTTTTATGTCCAAACTACTTGTTACTAAGCACTAGCGTGACTGTGCATAATTAAAGCACTCAGTATTCTACACATATTACCTCATTTAATTTCAAAACAAGCCCACAAAGTAGGCAATATTTTAGAGTCTAGGGAAAGACAATATGAAGAGGTGAATTGTAAAAACGTACAGTTCTCTTCTTGTGTGTTTCTTCTTTACTTTTACACAGAATGACTTTACTACTGACACTTCTTGTCACGAAGTGTGTGTGAGTTTTTCCACACACCAAACAATTCTCCATGACACTCACTGGGTGTCCTGCAAATTAATGTAGATCTGACACTATCTACCTGGAGATAGCCTAAGACTCATAAAACTGATCCTATCCCTCTTCAGACGCCAATCACAAGTAGTAGTTCCTAGTTACTCACTACCCACAACTTCTGTCAGATTTGGCTACAGATTGGATGTTCCTATGACCCCTCCTATGGTTTGATCAATTTGCTAACTCTGCTCACAAGAGATACATCTAGTGTTCATATTATCATTTATTATATATCTTCTATTATCTCACAAGACATAAAGAGACTTGCCTCAGATTAAAGAGCTTTAAACACAGGTCTTTTAAATTCTAGACCCCAGATCTTGACCATGGTACTATAAAGAACTACTCTGTAATAATTAATTGTCTTTCCTGATACAACTGTGTCAGTTATATAGAAAACTCTATTACAATGGAATGTGGCTGATAAAAACTACTGCTATACCTATTCCTAATAGTCCTAAGTCTCAGATATCTGACTTGAGAGGATTTAAACTGATCTATATTTGAGAAAATACCAAGACATCCTAACTACTACAATAAACAGATTTTTAAGTTGAATAAGGAGACTGCCAGTTTATCTTCCTTTGTTATTCTAAGTAAAATAGCATATTGTAACTTGAACACAACATATATATTTTGGCTCAAAACTTTTAGTGTAGGTGATTTCTTTGACCCAGATGTATTGTTTTATAAATTATTATTCCTCTGTCTTACAATTTTTCCTACTAGCCAAACATATTTGAATGTAAATTTATTCAAAAAATTTGTAGAACATATTCATATCTTTACCTTTAGATTTTAACAGTTGCCTGTAATAAATACTAAGTAAATATTTTTAGTAAATAAACAGCAAGATTAACATAAGTATCAGAAAAATCATTAATCAGAAAAAAAAAGAAGGCATATGTGCCTATAAAATATTCACTCGTTAGCTCTGCAGTTATCTTAAAACAAATTCGATCTATGTGGTAAACTGAATAATGGCTCCTCAAGGATGCCCTTATCTTTAATTCCTGGAACTGTAAATGTGTTTCCTTATAGTGAGACAGACTAAGATCCTATAGAACAAGGCTACCTAGAAGGTGATGGAGTGGAGCAGAGGGAAACTAGAGAACAGATATTGAAGGTCTTCAGTCACCCATATCAAAGAGATTACATGATTCTCAGAAAAAAGACACAAACACATTAAGAAGAGTAAGGCAGTGTTAAAAATATGCAAGTCTCAGAAAGTGAGATGCCATTTTATAAGAATATCGAGTACTTCCTTGCTTTCCTTTTCTCCATTCTATCCACATATGTCTTCCTCCCCTTGGTCCTACCTCTAGAATCAGAAACCACTTTTAGCCAGGTCAGGGAGGGAGGATGTGAAAGGGCCAGATGGTGAAGCTAGCCACACCCTCTTTCCTATTGTGTCTTTCTGCTCAAACAGATCTCAGCCCGGACAGTGGAAGAATATCTTATGTTAAATTAAAGTCGGTTTCCATTATTAAATAGAAATGGACTATGTTTTTAGTTGAGATGGTGTTTTTTTCATTCAAAAAGGCCAACAAACTATTTACATTGTATGGAAACATATTGAAACTGGCCAAAATCTGGAATTGAAGATCTAGCACCTATGGAATATATATGGAGACGGTGGAAGACAAAATTTCTTTGTGATTGTACATCATTAATCTTAATATAAATTTTATGATTCATTTAATAAACAAGAGATTGCTGATAAATCATCCAAGGCACTTAAATTACTTACTTTTTGACATAGAATTTCAGAGATAACAGTATGAATAAGGTCAAGTAGTGCACAACTGATCAATCCCATATTTTTACAATCCTTGTAAAAGAGGTTTCAAAATGTTCCCTCGAACACAAAGTCACTGATAATAGAGCTTCTGGTGGTTATGGGACTGTGAATGCATTCTGTGTTTAACCAAGAACCTCGTGTCAAAATGACCTTTAAATATTATGAATATTTATAATAGGAAATGTTATACTCCTTCATAAGAGTAATTGAAAAGACTTCAGTTCTTTCCATCGGCAAATAAACACCATGTCTCTGTTGGCAGCTTTATTAGTATTACTCAAAGTGATATTTTTATAACTGTCCCCCATAGGAACCCTGGACTGGGTGCCTGCAACTCTGGATTCTTTTTGGCCCTGTTGCTAGCTTACCATATTACTCCAGAAATGTCATCTAACTCCGCCATCCTCTTGTTCCACAACAACACAATAACAACAGCAACAACAACAACAATATATTATAACTACTTCAGAAAATGATTTTCAAGTACCAGGCATGTATATAACATATGGTTTTCCCAGGATCTGTGGGATCTGCAACTGTGCTTTACCTTGTGCTTGAAAGAGGCGTATTTGAAGATGTGAAGTTTCCTAGAAATAAGCAATCAAAAATGAAGTTTAAAAAAACTATTTACAATACCATCAGAGAACAAAAATAAAGAATACATCTAATGAGAAATGTGCATATTCTTTGCATCTAATCAAAAATGCAAAAATTTACAGAGAAATATTAGAGAAGACCTAGGTAAGAGATATACCCTTTTTATAGATTGGAAGTCTCAGTGCTTTTCAATTATCCTCAAATTGGTCTATAGATTCAATGCCATCTCAATCAAAATCCCAACAGGCACTTTTTAGTAAAAATTGACAAGGTGGAAGGTGCTCAAATAACTAAGTATCCGTACGGGAAAGAAAAACAAACTCTCTCTTTTATCTCACATAATACATAAAACATAATTCATTAGGTAAATTCCTAGAGACAGAAAGTAGGACAGTGGTTATCAAGGAGAAAGGAATGATGAGTTATAATTTAATGGGTATGGAGTTTCTTTTGGGGGTGATGAAAAATTCTGGAGATGGGTAGTTGTGATTGCACAACAACGTGAATGTACTTAATGCCAATAAACTGTTCACTTGAAAATGGTCACAATGTGGGGTGCCTGGCTGGCTCAGTTGATTAAGTGTCTGACTTCGGCTCAGGTCATGATCTTGCGGTTCACGAGTTCGAGCCCAGCATTAGGCTGACAGCTCAGAGACTGGAGCCTGCTTCATCTCCCTCTCTCTCTCTCTCTGCCCCTCCTCAGCCTATGCTCTGTCTCTTTCTCTCTCAAAAATAAATTTAAAAAACATTTTTTAAAAATTTTAAATGGTCACATTAGTGATCTGTTTTATGTTATGTTATGTTGTGTGTGTGTGTGTGTGTGTGTGTGTGTTAAAGCCACAATTATAAAGAAAAAGTAATAGAATCTTTGAAAAGCAGCACAGCCCTCATAGCAACCTCTAGTTCTAACTTATCTGTGGCTTAACAAGTAGAATGGGATGAAACCACTTTGCCTCACTCATAGGCTTGGGATCAGAGACCAGATAAAATGGTGCCTTAAGACTTAAAAGTATACATCATTCTGGTGGAATAAAAAAAGTCCATGGCAGGTACATGTTGAAAATGTGTGCTTAGAACTCTGAGAAAATGAAATAGCATAAATTCCATTAGACTGAAACACCAGACTCCCTTGAGATGCCCTCCCTGGCTTCTTACAACTTAATATATGCCAATTATGTTTCAATAAAGCTGTGAAGAAAATAGTGCAGGGTGAATGATGGGAAGAAATATAAAAGCTAAAAATATAAAACTTATAGCATAAAAGAGAAAAACGTCTTTGTAATGTGGGGTAAACAAATATTTCTACCGACCACGGAACAATAACAGAAAAGAAGAAGTAAGACCAATGGTGAGAAAATAATGTGTGCTCATCAAAAAGAATCATTAAGAAAATGAAAAAGTAAGCCACAACTTGGAGATTTATATTTGCAATGCATACATGTGATAAAGAACTTGTTTCTAGAATATATATTTTAAAAATCCCTAACTTGGTAATAAAAAGACAAACACAAAAAAAATGGGCAAAAACAATATGAGATATTTTCCGAAAGAATATATAACTTCTAAACACATAAAAGGTGTTCAATGTTATTATTCATCATGGAAATGCAAGTGAAACCACATCGAGAAATCACTTAAATTGCGTCACCTCAGTGGGGTTAGCATCTGACTCCTGATTTCTGCTCAGGTCATGATCTCAGTTTGTGAGTTTGAGCCCAGCAGCACAGGACTCTACACTAGCAGTGCAGAGCCACCTTGGGATCCTCTCTCCCTCTCTCTCTCTGTTCTTGCAGAGTGTGCACTTTCTCTCTTTCTCAAAATAAATAAATAATTTTTAAAAAAAAATCACTTAACTAGAATGACAAAAATTAAAAAGACAGACAATACCAGGTATCAGCAGGCATGTGGTACCACTGGAACTTCCATATATTACTGGAAAAAAGGAACTGGTACCATCACTTGAAAAACTATTTGACATGGGGCATCTAGGTGGTTCAGTTGGTTAAGCGTCTGACTGGCTCAAGTCTGACCTCGCTGCCATTTGTGAGTTCAAGCCCTGCATCAGGCTCCCTGCTTATAGCTCAGAGCCTGGAACCTCCTTCAGATTCTGTGTCTCCCTCTCTCTCACTCTCTATCTCTATCTCTATCTCTCTATCTCAAAAATTAGCATTTAAAAAAATTAATAAAAAAGAAAAACTATTTGGCAGGCTCACTATAAAGTATAGTGATCCAGCAAATTCACTCCTAAAACTTTTCCCAAGAAAAATCAAAAGCTATGCTTCCCAAAATACTCATACAAGAATGCTTAATACAGTTTTATTTAAAATACTAACAATTGGAAACAAAGTAAAATATGTATGAACACTATGGATATTTATACGGAGGACACTAGTCAGAAATTTAAATAAAAGCACAATCAAGGTCGGGGTGCCTGGGTGGCTTAGTCGGTTAATTAAGCGTCGGACTTTCGCTTAGGTCATGATCTCGCGGTTCGTGGGTTCGAGACCCGCGTCGGGCTCTGTGCTGACTGCCAGCTCAGAGCCTGGAGCCTGTTTTAGAGTCTGTCACTCCTTCTCTCTCTGACCCTCCCCTGTTCACGCTGTCTCTCTCTCTTTCCTAGAAGTAAATAAAACATTTAAAAAAAAAAAAAGCACAATCAAGGCACACAAGAGCATGAAGGAGTCTCACAAAAATCATGTTGGGCAAACAAACAAAAAAATCCCAGTTATTTAAAGTTCCATTTACATAGAGCTACAGACCAGGGAAAATTGGTAATAGAACTCAGATCAATGCTTACCTGACTCAGGGAGAGATTGACTGGAGAGTGCATGAGAAAACATTCTTTGGTGATGGAAATATTTTCAGCGGTGGTGTGATTTACCTAGGAGCATATACTTGTCAAAATGCATTACATTAAACACTTAACATCTTTGCATTTTATTCATATTATACCTTGTGATGGTTAATTTTGTGTCAACACAGAGGGTATTTTGAGATGAGATTAACATTCAAATTGGTGAACTCTGAGTAAAGCTAATTGCTCTCCATAATGTGGGTAGGCCTCATTCAGTCACGTGAAGGTCTGAATAGAACAGAGACTGGCCTTCCAGCAAGAGGGAATTCTCCCCCTGACAACCCTCAGACTTCATCTGCTTCATCACCTTTCCTGGGGCTCCAGCCTGCTGACCTATCCTGTAGTTTTGGCCTTGCCAGCTTCCATAATCAGGTGAGCCATAACTTTATAATAAATCTTCTGTACATACGAATTCTTTTGGTTCTGTTTCTCTGTCAAACACTGACTAATAACATACCTCGAATTCAGAAAACAGTATTGAGTAAATTCACTAGGAACAATGTACTAGTTCTTCAAAGAAATCCTTCCAAGAATTCATTCCAAGTTAAGATTCAGAGTACAAACTTCAGAGATAGACAAAAATACAGTGTGTGTGTGTGTGTGTGTGTGTGTGTGTGTTTTAAATGAAACTTGAATGTTCCCACTATTAGGAAAATCAAATTTGAGGTTTGACTCAGTCAGTCTCGTCAATTTCCTCAACCCAACTTCCTCCTTCTTGAAGGTTCTAAGTCACTATCATCCATTAAACCCATTTCTAAGAAGCTATTTCAATTTGTCCCTACTCTTAGACCATAATCCTATGGCTATACTACTGCCACAGGTCTGCAGGTCTTACTATTAGGTCTCAGCTGCAGCGCTTAGAGTTTAACAAGGCTCCTCCATCTTGGGAAAACCTGACAGTCACCCTGGAATCAGTGATAAATGAGCATTTATTAGAACCTGAGACCATTCTTTACCAAATTTTGCTTTGTTTTTCACTAAAAGTATATTGCAAACCAGTTTCCAAAAACAATAAATACACACTAATACTGTGATGTTTAGTGGCTGCATTTAACTGTCCCATATGGAGGACATTCCGGGTTGGTTCTAAAATGTGACTACTATCACTGAGGGTTCTTGAGCACCTGAGAGAGGCATTTTGTGGATTCCTCTGATTATTTTTTGAAGACTTGATTCTCAGAAATTGGAATTTCTGATTTAAAGAATATGTACAATTTTGGGGCACCTGTGTGCCTCAGTCGGTTGGGCATCCAACTTCGGCTCAGGTCATGATCTCTCAGTTTGTGGGCTCAAACCCTATGTCCGGCTTCATGCTGACAGTTCAGAGCCTGGAGCCTGCTTCGGATTCTCTGTCTCCCTCTCTCTGTGTCCCTCCCCACCTTGCAGTTTGTCTCTCAAAAATAAATAAACATTTTTTTAAAAACATTTTAAAGAATATGTTTTTAAGGTTTAATATTCTTATTGTCAAAATACTCTAAAATGGAGTTAATTTGCAAGTACACAATTCATGCAAGAGTGCTAGTGCTTTGCTACATCCTCTCCAAATAGGATACTGCTGTTTTTCAATATTTTTGTCTATTTGGTGGAAAAATGATACCCCATGTTGATTGCAAGATAAATTGAACAGCTTTTACTGTATTTATTAACTTCAGTTCAACATTTATGGGCAGTCTTTGTGTGTACTTACACCACTTTTCTATTCATACAGATATTATTTTTTACTAAATTCAAATTGCTTTTCATGTATTTACCAAGTTTTGATAGTCTGAAATAAATGATTAACAAACATGAAATTATTTTAATTTTATCAATATTTAGAATAACTTTGCTTTGTGTGTTCTTGTCCCCTGCCATGCAAGTCAACAAATTTAACATTTGGTGATTTATTTGTTCTTAACTATAACTGGTCTTCAAAATATTTTACATATTTGTTTCATATGTATGTATTCCTTACATGTATTGTATAAGTTTTAAAAGTTCTTGACTTTTATTTTAACTTTTCCATATTATAAGTAAATCTGTGTCTTTTTTCTTTATCGCCCCTCTTGGTATACTTAGAAAGTATTTTCTTCCTTAAGACACATTCAAGTTTTTAAGTCATCCTAAAATTTCATTGTAATATATATAAAATATATCTAGAATTTATTTTGATTTACATGGCAAAAAGGGATCTGAGTTATCATTTCTAAATATCAGCAAGTTATCACTACATATAATAAAATAACTGTATTTTCTGTTTACCTTTAGATGTCAATTTTATGAAATATCTAATTCATATGTGTAAGGATATATGAATATTTACTAATTCAGCACATACATACACACACTGATACACACACATGTACACACACATCTGTATCTAGGTATTTTGCCCTGCTTCCTTGATATATCCATTAACTTTTACAATAGTACTTATTACTATTTGTTAAGTTATAGATTATGTTAGTCATTAAATTTTCACTTGATATTCGCTTAGTAACCAGATTAAATAATTACATGTAGTGTATAACATCTCAACTTTAGACATCTATTTTAATATAGGACAAAGCACCATTATTTTTGTTTTCATAAGTTATTGAATATTTTAGTTTAGTTTCTTAAATGGCAAAATCATAAATGATTTCCTCTAACCACATTACAAAAATATCATATTTGATGCAAAAACGAGAGTCATCTAGAGATTTGAATAAATATATAGAGAAAAATATCTTCTGTAGAACTGGGATAAAACTAGATTCCAAGGATTTGCTCAACCCTATCATCATTCATCCAGTGTCTTACTGAGTACACAGAAACCTTTCAGTAAATATTTATTGATTGACTGAAAAGTACATTTGAAAGCATTTGAAATGTGAACTATTTGTCCAAGCTGTACAAATAAAATTACACAAATAAAAATTTCCCCTTTACACTTTTATAAGACATGAGTTTGAATCAACAATTAATACGGGTTTATTGGCTAGTTATAAAAATCTCTACTGTGTTATAGTATATACAACAGAATAGAAGATGCAATGAGTCTCAAAGACTTTGCAGTAAAATCAGATGTAATGTGCATTTAACCATTAAGAGGAAATTAAGGCTTCTGCGAAGGAAGTTCATAAGGTCTGGAATATCACAGGTTCCCATAAAGAAGGCTAAAGAATGATGGCTTTTCTCCCAAGGTCCATAATGATAGGCAGGGAAAATGACAGCACTGCAGAGAATCTCTCCTCCAGTACTCAGGACTACTAATGAGAGAGGTTTGATGACCTATTCCCATAGAAGCAACTAGACTCCTAACAGCTATGACAGTTATTGTAGATGGAATCCTTTTTGAAAATATTGACTGAATTAATATTTTTAACTCCTTTATGCAGGTGTATGCACTTCCCACCTCCTCCACACCCCCTGCCTTTTAAGATTTTTTTGCTTTCTTCTCTTTTTAAAACTTCATTTCCAGGTAGGAAACTTAGGTTCATGACAGAGGGTATCAACATAAGTATTCATTTCTGTAGTCCACAGTTCTTAGCACTGACCAGCTCTTTAGGTTATCTATTTTCTACGTATTTGTTTTCCTTAAACATGGTAAGACTATAAGCACAGCATTGAAACAGGGTGATTGTCGAAGAGACAACCAAACACTGAGTAGAAGCAGGGCAAGGTTTTATTTACTGCCGCGCCAAACCTGATCTCCTGATCTTAGGGAGAAATGCAGAGAATGGCCCCGAACAAAGGTGGTGGTGAGCTTGTATGGATCTCAGTAAGGCAGAATATGTCATTATTTAGTTAACCAATTACATTCTACAGCATACTATGGTAACCAATTGCATTGTGACATTCAGGTGTTCATTTTGGCAGAGACCTATCAATTTTAAGTTCTTGGTCTTGAAATGACCAACCATAATTAGACATTTAAGAAGCCATAGTGAGTACGTGATAGACTACCAGGGTAGAATGGTGACGTGGTATTCTGTAACCTTACGTACAGGGTGTGGGTGTGGTCAGCCAGAGCAGGGAAGTACAAACTTGTCAAGTGGATTTACAGAAGCAGAAATAGCATGTTAGTATTTAACCGTGCTTGAGGTTAACGTACAACAAGCATACGCTAACAAAAGAAACAAAGAAAACCCAATGAAATATATTTAAGCCCACTGTGTGTTATGCTTGTAGACGTGATATCAGGATCTTTATGGGAATACAGAGTTGGGCCTTGAATAGGTTTGGCTTTCGGGGCTCAGGACACCTAAGAGGGAAAAAAAAAAAAAAGAATAGTGAACAAACTAATGAAAAAAATCTATCAAGATTAAAACATAAATGATTAGATGAAACTTGGTGGTATTGTTCTTAATGTGTATATATCATATGTCCTTAAAAATCTCTATAATATTTTATATTTGTTTAGAGAATTAAGTTCAAAATAAAATGCATCACAACAGATATGTCAACTTGAGCCTTTCATTGCATATTTTATCCTAGGATGTTTATGAATTCTCTGTTCCATTAAATCTTCACCCCAATAACCTTTGAAGGTCCCTTGAGATTCCCATTTTAGTGCCTGCTGATTGATAGTTATATCTTTCAGAAACAAGTACTTTTACTTTGAAATTACTTATGAAGAGGTTAAAGCAGTTCATCATATGTGGAGAATAAACACATTTTTTCCTAATAAAACACCAAGAAAATGAGAATAAATAGGTGGATTTATGGATGTATACCAAAACTTCACTAAAGCTTAGTGGATTCTGTATACAAAGCTACCTTAATAATCAGTAGAGACCATTGCCAAATCCATTCAACGATAACAATTAAAGTCAACAGTAAAGACAGAATCATGTCTCCAAATCTGTTGTGTCCTCGCTCAGTTATCTAGCCCCAGAAGTCATGGTTCCAGATACTAAACCCTTGTGTCACTATCATTCTCTTTCATTCATCCTCTTTTATCTACAAATATTCTGTAGAAAATAAATTTATGTAACCCAGTTTTAACACTAGAGTTTCAGCATAAAAGTGAAATATTCTTTTCCTCTTTCTCCCTTAAACCGATTGAAAAATGGAGAGAGAATACAGAAGAACACCTGAAGCTCTATTGACCTCAGTAACTTGTTTTTGTTTTGATATGTGGTAAGGACTAAAAATGGCATAACCAGAGAATCTAGCCCCTAACTATTTCCTCTTAGACTCGGGATGAGCCAATCAGCAAGGTACGTACTCCCCAGGAAGGCCTTGTGCACTAATAGATAATAATTATGCTGGTGCAAATAATTTCACAATAATTTAATAGTTACTAGTTGTACGTTAGTAATTATTCTTCTTAGCATTTCACAAAGAAGCTCCTAGGAGAATGGGAGGTACAGAGTATTCAACAACAAAGACACAGTCCTTTGGACTTCTTAACCCTTTGGAAAACTGATTTTCTAATCCAAGTAGATAATTCAGTTAAATAGGTCCTACCCTAAATTTCCTTCTGCAGGATTGTGACCGAATCACAACTTTTAAAAAGAGTTAACTAAAAGTCCATAGTTAACAAGGGAGATGCAGTCAGCAGTTATTTACAACTGCTAATCCGTGTACTTTATTTCAGAACTCACTGGCCCAAGATTACCCTCAAGGATTCCCTAACAATGTAACACTGTCGCTGACAATTTGCTTACAAATTAGCAAAGTCAGTTTACCTCTCACCATCAGAAAACCTGTGGAGTAGTCTCTTCTCGGTTCAATTATTATGAGGGCCACGGAGAAAAAGCCTCCCAACCAAAGCTTGTTTCTTCAATTCTCATTCTTTTTTGTCCCAGAATCTGCCTTTTCCTCTGAGTCCTTTTCAATAAAAATTGTGATCTCTGGAATATAACAATGCAGTTTAATGTAGTCTAATCTGTTCTAAGTGTTCTAAAGACAAGAAAAAGTTCTACTATCCATCTCTTTCTGCCTTCTCATCCGGTCAGAAAATAACAACAAAGTCAGCACATATAGAAAGTTCTGCCTCCATCGAATGTACAAAATTTTATATTGCAAAGCTGAATCTTTAGTTTCTTTATCTAAATCATCTGCGTTTAGGTTAATGGACACTTCTGTTCCTCTATAGTACAATGGTTGGGTATGGTATAGCCCATCACATTTACAGATGCACTCATTAATATTTTTCAGAAATCACTTTAATTGCCCATGATAATGCTTGGCATTGGTAAATAAAAACAAATAAGAAAATTTAAAAAATGAGCCTGCTTTCTGAAATGAAAAATATTCTTTTAGAGAAAAAAATAGTTAAAAACAGAATATTATGATGGCTTGCTGTAAGTTTTATGACAGACAGGGAACAGCACAGAATAACAACAGATGACAGTATTGGTGGTGTGGTAGGTATCCTTTTGATCACTGGGTCATTTGTCTAGCGATGGTATGTTTCCTGTATGATCTTGTTTTTGAGGCTATCATTGTCTCCATTATGTCTGAAAAGTGCAGAAGCTGGGTAAGTATTGAAAATACTCGTCAAAAAAAATTTCACTACAAAAAAACAGAAGTGGTAGTAATAACAATAATTAAACAGGAAAAGAAATTGGCAAATTTGATACATGTGTATGGGATGAATCTTTTGAAAATAGTACTGATTTCGAGCAACATTCAGCAAAGTATATATCATGTGACCAATACTGTGCTTAAATAATAGTGGATAATTAGCAAGAGTAGCCTTCTGGCCCTTCTCACCCTCTACCTGCTGAGTTTCTCCAGAGTTTTACCCAACTTCTGCATTTCTTCATGTATTTTTTATTTACCACATTTATTTTTCATGTCCACTAAACTGTAAGTTCTACAGGATCAGGGTTTATTCTTGTCTGAAGAATCTCAAGCACTGTAAATAGGACCTTATACATAGCAGGGGCTCATCAAATATTTGTTAAATCAAGGAAAATGTAAGTAAATGAGTGAGCAAATGAACAGATAAAAAATCTGGTCATTTCAACATGAATAATATTAGATGAATTCTAAAAATAACTCGCATCCGTGTTTTTTAAAGCACTTTTAAGAAGACCCATTTAATCTTCCCTCTCCTTCCTTCTGGTATAGAAGCCTGGTGCAGTTTCTACATATAAGTAGTTTTGATTATTTGTATTTTTTATTGAAGTATGAGGAAGTAATGCCAAAAAAATCACTGAATGAATAATTTAGAGGAGCAAATGTAGGTATTTTAAAAATATTCTCAGAGGACAGTCAACATTCATCCATCAACTCAGTGAATATTTATTGAGCATCTACCATGTGTCAGGCTTTGAAAAAGGAAGACAGTATTACTGACCTCATGGTAACACTTGTAAACAAATAAACAGACAGAATCATTTCAGAAAGTGCTAATGCATGAAAATCCCTCATGAGGGAGACATGAGGATCCTGCCTTTGGCTAAGGCAAGCAGGGAGATAGCAGGAATGAAGACCAGAATGGAGAGATTGCACATACTATGAGACTAGCAAGAAAAGTTTTGTGGGCAGGGAGAACAGCAAGTATGAACAACAAGAGGTGAGTAAAACGAGCAGGTCTGCAGAATGGAATGACGGCCAAGAGATGACTGCAGATGACTGAGAAAAGACTGTGATAGGAGTTGAAGTCGGAAAAGTATCCAGCACTAAATCATGTACTTCTGCATTTATCATGGGAAGAGTTTCACCTTTGTTTCCCTTTGACCTGTACTTCGCTGGAAGTTTCTCATGTTTGTAACACAATTTGATTTACTTTATACTTTTAAAAATCTCCCAGCTGTGAATAGAAAAAGACCGGCACTTGCAGGAAAACCTATTTTTATCATGAGTAGTTTTCTCTTTCTTATTAAACTTTCAGTGAGAAATTGTAATAAAAAGATAATATATTGAATTACTATTCTACACATACATCTTGACTTCCATGCTTTAAAAGTCAAAATTTTATTCATGGACATTGCAAGTACAATTTCTTTTAATTTTATCATTAATTTTTGTTTAAACTGTGTCTATTTCTTCAAAACTAACCTAAGTTCTTGAGAGTGTAGAGGAAAACAATAATGACAGTTACTCCAGTCCAAGGATATCACTTTCTATAGAAATAATTCTAAATCTTGGTTTACTTCAGTCCTTTTCAGTGAAATTGCACATTAACCCTGGCTGATGGCAAGGGGTAAAAATCATCAATATTTCACTTCTTACTTCTCCTAAAAAAAACCCTAAAACCTGTTGGGCTAAAGTAAACTTAAAATTTAAACCATGATGTTGTATTAAATTCAGTTTTGGCAGTTAGTAGATACTTTTTATCCCACAACAACAGGCGTAACTAAAAGAATTGATCTTGTTGACATGGTTACCCTTGTACGGATAGAAATCGATATTAACAATATCATATACCATTGCACATTCTGGCAAGGAAATTTTTACCATTCATAAAGTCAGGTTGAGCTCGTTTTCCATTGTAGTGTCACAGCCTACTTCTGATGGAAAACATTTTTATCTGCATTTGGCCAAGTCATTTATCTTAGTGAGACAGCATGTGCAGCAGACAGCATCAGCAAGTAGGTTATAAGAAAACTGCCATCATTAATTATACTGAGGGGTGAAATTAGGGTCCCTGAGCTTCCAGAAGCCAACTCACAAAGAGGGTAATAAAACTTGTGATTCAAACATAGTTAAGTGCTATATATTGTTAATGTCTTTTTAGTCACCTCTTTAAATGCAAGATCTACTCAAACTCTATGTGAAGCTGGCTAGAATTCAACCAAATTTTGTGGTATTTAATGTGGATTTACTACTGACATTGCATTTGAGCTTCCTGATAAGGTTCATGACAATCATTGGTGTGTTATGGGCAACTTTAGCCAGTATCTACAGAAACCAGTAACATGGAAGACTGAAACAATACTCTGGCTAGTTTTTCCTACCACATTTTGATTGATTAAAGTTTCAAGACAAAATTTCAGAGAAAAACCAAGTTTCCATTTAAAAAGATTTTTCCTGTAAAGGTCATTTAAAATGCAATTATCTATTATTATATATAATAATATATATAATATATTATCTATATATATATAGATCAATATATATCGATATATAATATATAATCAATTATCTATTAGCACCATCATTTTGGACAAATAGGACATAATTTCAGAACATCTAATTGAATAAATAAGATCATATGAAAAACTTGCTGCACCATTGTCTCTAGTCAAAGATGTACAAATCTCACGGACCCTTGTGACTATTAATATTAATTTAGCATTTGTGCACTTAGTTATTGGCCCTTATTTTCTTTCATAGAATTTATAGTTTCTAAATGCATTTCTGCATATGCTCTCCTGCCTTTAATGCAGTTCATTTCTGACTGGACTCTGGTTTTTCTATTTGATGACTTCTACAGCATTTTGCTATGCTATCCTTTGTATTTACACTCATTCATCTCTTTAATGTGTTCAGTCCGTTTAGCATTGAACTTTAATTTGGCCAATAATTTATTTTTCTTCTTTTACACCAGCATTTCTATTAAAACTTAACAGAACTTTTAAAAATTGGTTCATCCATTTTCATCTATCTTAAATTGGAAAAAGATGTCCTTATGCTGTGAAATTCCGCCCCATGACCCATTCAGAGAATTTCCTAACTACATAAATCAGTGATCAAAAAGCACATACCTGTTATAAATGCTTCCCACACACATACCCCACTGGATTAAATTTAAAATATTTTGTAGTATGTAAGGTTGCTTAAATTTAAGGTTAAAAAAGTGAAATTTATAAACCATTCAGAAATGTATATGATTTATAGAAACACTCACTATTTTTGTGTTCCCTATCAGTATTCACATTTGTGTGTGTGTCTGCATTCTGTGTGTGTGTGTGTGTGTGTGTGTGTGTTTTGAATGGTCAGTGGATCTGGGGCAATTTGTTGCCCTGGCATGATCATGTAAAAGCCATACTCTACTGAGGAAAATAGTGAAGAATTTTCTATGTATCTTTGGTTTCTATTTCCTTCCCTCATTTTGCCATTGACCTAAAAATATAGAGTAGTTTTGAGGTGGTAACATTGTTTACCAATTTCAGCAAAGATGTTGATGTTTGGCTTTTCCTGTAAAGTGTATATTCCAGTATGTAGAGACACAAAGTGACTTGAGCATACTGAACTTTTCTTCTTGGCTGTGAGTAGTGTGTGTGCATATGTGTGTGTGTGTGGGAGAGAGAGAGAGAGGGAGAGAGAGAGTATATTTGTGTTTGTGAACTATTTAGGTTTCATACATAACTGGAAAGGCAAGCAGTACGGGACCACTGGGTACATTGAAGTGCGAGACAGAGAATGAAGGAGAATACCTTTAAAAAGGATTCTCCGTTTCACAATTTCCCCTCTATTTGACCTTGTTCATAAATCAAGTGATTATACAAGTTAGAAATAACTAGCATCATAAATGTCTTAAAATGCACTAATAACAATTCCATGCGAATTTTCAAGGGAGACAGTGGTGGTTTTGGAGCTTTCTTTCTCGTTTTTGACATCTGAGGTCAAGTACAACCATGTGTCCCCATAACAAATCTTTGGTGTCCTACTAAGTGACAGGATTCTGATAAGGGCAGCACCCAACTGACTCAGGGTACCAAATATCATACTTTTGACTCATACACACGGCCTCTACTTTTATGATGCCATCTGCAGAGAAATAAATCATCATAAAGTTGACTGAGTGTGTCCTATATTCATCTGCTTGACTGTGTTTGATGTAATTGACTGACAACAATAAAAGAGAATTAAAGAAAAGAGGCATCAGTATTGTCAAGTCGGTGTAACCTGACCCATGACTTCCAAAGGATGGTCAGGATATGGATGGTGTGAGAGGAGGAAAGCCACCCAAGGAGAACAGAAACAGTTCAGGAAGAGCATGACATCACGGTATCTGTGTCTATGTTGGGAGGGGGTTGCATGTGGAGGAAGAGAACAGAGGAGGGGTATTTTGCACAGCTAAAAGCTTAGTCTGATTGAAATAGATAAGTTGTTAACTAATAGGGAATAATTTTGAAGCTGTAGACTTCGCTGAAGTTATTGGATACCGTAATTTGGGTTTATTTTTATATCACATTTGACATCTCAACAGAGTAGCACTTACAGCACCCTGAGGAAACACAAAACATCTTTAAGAAAGTATTCTGTATAGTGTGTGGCTTTCATGTTTTTCCTCCTCTTTTTACCAGAATATGAACCTAATAGAAAGTCAGTGTCTGGTCAGACCAGGACACTCTATACAGAGCAAAACCCTGAGGTGTTTTTAAAACACGGTATAAAGAGAAATAAAGAAAATGTACAAAATAGCTGAACCCACATCTGCTAGGAGGGTTAAGTACATATTACTCTATATTTACATGAACTATAACATCCACACATTTTTTTAATTAGTAAAGAACTGATAGAAATCATTGGCCAGAGTTTTTCTGATGGTCTGATTGGATGTACTGCCTACACATATCCCTCTTGACTCAGGATTCTTATTACACCTCAAATAGTTCTTATCATTTACTTGTTATTTCCTCCAATTGTTTTTGAAGTTTCGGTCCCGATATTCCAACTTGAGTGCTCTGGGTGTGTGATCTTGTCCTTTGGGCAGCAGTCTTCTAATATGAGAGAGCAGATTTTTAAAAACTTTTCTTGGAAGATTTTGTGAAGAGAGTCCATCGAATAAAGAAAAGAGTCCATCTTTTCTTTTTAAAAGCCTATATGCCACTTGTCTACGTCCACCTTTTTATTTACCTTTAAATTATCCCAATGTTAGAGACTTAGCTACTTTGACCTTTATCTTGCAGGTAGATGCAGGTGCTCCAGGCATAGTACTTAATCAGTGTGGGCTGGCAGAACATGCCACTTTGGCATGAGGATTATTTTGAGCTGAAGGCAATTGAGAAGCAGATACAAGAAAAGTCTCCCACCCTTCCAAATACCCACTTGCCTAAAAACAGGACATAAATTTACAAAGGTGTCCTTCCTCCCCTCTCTACCAGGAAGGACAAAAGTTAATCAGTAGAGACAACTTTAGACGCTATCCACTTAGAGACACCACCAGAGGAATCTTCAAAATAAGCTTTACTAACTAGCCTTGATCTACCATTCACTTCCCATATATCTATCTGCCTTTCTACAAGTTACTGCCCCTAGAGACTCAAGGTTCTTTTCCTTCATCTTGTCACTTTTCTAAAAATGTATGACTCCTTTGTTAAGATACCATATAAGCCCAGTTCTAACCAAATCTTTGAGTTACCCATCTCTGGACTTCTGTACATTTTAATAGACTTCTGTTTGTTTTTCTCTTGTTATTCTGTCATTGGTCAGTCTAATTTATGAGCTCTTAGCAGGAAAATCTAAGATTGGTGGAGCAAGAGATTTTTTCCTCCCCTACGTCACTTAATTCCAAAATTCTGTGGATTTCTCAGCAAATCTTTATGGCTATATCATTTCATTCCATGCCTAGACATAATATTCCATAGAAGAACCTTGAGTGCCAGCTATATAATGCTGAAAAAATCCTCTGTGCCTTCAGCCTCACCATATGGTATAGCTCTGAAGATGGATAGCAGCAAGAAACCTAGTGAGCCCCTGTGTAGGGAGTGAAATAGAAATGACAGATAGCATGACAAATAGAAGAAACAGTCAATTAATCAGTCAACATTGATGCATGGTGCTCCTACTAGGGCCCATGCCAGGCATTAAAGGAGGGATGACATAGGCCTTGCCTTAAAAGGTCTGATTTGGAGATTCAATATATATTCCTAAATAGTTATCTCAAATATTCCAAAATTCCAATACTTATTAAATCAGTAATTTTTAAGAGCAAATGGTGGCATTAAAAAGAGCTAAATATTAATGTTTTGTGGAATCATTAGGACTGACACGTTTAGGGAAAATTGTTTTTGGTCGGACTTCTGTAGCAAGATTTCAGAAACG
Organism: Hyaena hyaena; assembly: GCF_003009895.1. Classification (NCBI taxonomy): domain Eukaryota; kingdom Metazoa; phylum Chordata; class Mammalia; order Carnivora; family Hyaenidae; genus Hyaena; species Hyaena hyaena. Next base: position 477,649 of record NW_024081012.1, read on the forward strand.
AACATAAAAGCCTTTGAATGACGTGGGAACCAATGTAGCAGAGAAGCTGGAGCCAGACTAAAGGTGGCAAATTGTAGAAATAGTGAGAGGATTTCACTGAAGAGAAGCTATCACGAAGACAGAGCCCGAGTTAACAGACCGTCTGTTCAGCAGTCGGAAATGTTGTGATTTCTCGGTATTAGGGCCACAATTCAAGGGACAAAGAACAAAATGTGTTGGGAAAAAAGTTCGGCAATTAAAACAGCTTTAAAATCATGTTTCTTACTGATGGTCTGTTGACATTTTGCACATAATAAGTGACCAAAGAATGTCAGAGAATTATTGTCTGGGCAGAATAAAATATGGCACTTTAAAAGGTAAATTAAGCTTTTATCTCCTGAATATGTTCTGACTTTGGAGATTTAGAATGATCAATTTCTATCACTGGTAGAGAGCCATACTCTGAATATTGAGTTTAAGATCTATCATTTGCTTGAGCTGTATTATAGTAGTTTAATTTTTAAAACAACACTGCTGAAATAGTTTTCATACAGGAGCTAGATAATAGATTGTAATACAGATTAGAAGAAAATGCAGTACATTTCTTCAGGGTACAAACAGGTGCAGTTATGTCTCTGCATATGCATCTGATGCTTATGTATTTTAAATGAAAATTGTTTTCTTTTAAGAGAAAATACTATGTTGAATATTGATGCAAAGGGATTATATATTTGTGTTTTATTTTCCAGAGTCGTAAAACTCATTTTCTACCTCTAATGAGAGTCCATGAAATATTCCACAATGTTTGCAACAAATCTGGCTTTCAGGGAAACAGATTTATATAAACTATAGCTGGGATTTTTCTGTATCTATAGGCAATTTCTTTGTAATATTTTATGCAGGCTTATTATAATTTTATCTATATACATGTTTAAGTATGTTTTGAGGAGTACAGAAAAAATCAAAATTGAAATTGAACAAAGAATTCAAAATGAGTTATCAAGACAAAGAATTCTCAAATAATGAGTTTGGAAGTAAGATAAAAGTCTCCTGAAGAGGCTTCACTATACAGAGTACATATCTGAACAATTTCAAATTGTGCCCTCGTAATCAAGACTTTTCTACAGCACTGACTATAATTATCATTATTAAGAATAGTATGGATATTATATATAATAAACACTGAAGAGGCCTTATTTGAAACTAATGTTTCTAAATAATGTAACTAAACTCAGAAGCATTTACATAAGCAGTTACATGAACATCTTTTCAATAAAGAGGAAGCCCAGTGGTATAAGAACAAGTCGATTTCAATCTCAATGTGAAGTTAAAACATAAATTGGGACCACAGTGAGTGTCTGTAATTACAGAGATGTGCTGTAGAATGGGGTGAGTTCTTTTTCTGAAGCTATTCCTGAAGAAGATAAATGAGGCACAATGGTGTACTTTTTCAGTGGTTAGATTTTCAATACATCCTTTGTAATGAACCTAAGGTGGCTTGGGAAAAGAAAGACTGATGCATCTGAAAGTGGAGATACCACAATGGTCTTTCTATGCAATGATGAGCAAAAGTAGTTGAATTCATCAGGATAGCATAACCATGAGAAATAGATAGACCATATATTAATATTGTTGTAAAAGAGCTAGCCTTCTACAAAAATCAAGTAAAAATGTGATAACTCAAAAGAGATTCTGAAAAAAAATGATGACTGAATGTGTTCCTACCATCCTACTTTGTCAATCCCATTCATATCCTCAACTACTGCTTCTGAATGAAGCACTACTGAGTACATTGCTAAGGTCTCAGACTGCTGGGTAGAGAGGCAATGAGAGTACAATTAAGCATACTGTCTCAGCTCTAAGTTCAGAACAGCTACTCTAATACTCTTTAAAGTATTTTTTTAATGATTTTATTTATATTTGAGAGAGAGAGGAGAGAGAGAAAGACAGAGAAAGAGAAAGAGATTGCAAGCAGGGATAGGGCAGAGAGAAAGACAGAATCTGAAGCAGGCTCCAAGCTCTGAGCTGTCTGTACAGAGCTCATGGGGCTTGAACCTATGAACCATCAGATGATGACCTGAGCCAAAGTCAGACGCTTAACCAATTGAGTCACCCAGGAGTCCCCAAAGCTGTACCGATGGGCTCCTATCCCTCTGTAATGCATCACACCTTTCCTCCTAATAAAATCATAGGCCTTTGTCCTTTTTGAGGCAGACCTTGTCATGGTGAGGTTACCACATGGGTGAGCCAAACGGAATTCACCGTTTCCACAGATAAGCATTTCTTACATAGAGAACACTCAGAAGTGGTTGGAACAAAATGGTAACTCACGCTGAAGTTTCTCCATATGAAAGCTTGAGACCAGAATAACAGAACCCCTTCTCCCCAAACCCAACTGTAAACTGGAATCTGGGGGAAAAAATGTATGCAGGAAGTTTACCTTTGTAGCCAGATAGATGTTTGGGGACTAAGTGTGAAGAGTCCTGGGATGCTAATTAAATACTGAGGTTCCTGGAGAAAGCCCCATCTGCACAAATCCATGAACTTCTGAGAAGGGCGGCACCTGTACAAGTGTCCGGTCCTAGGAGCGCACTGGCCTGGGGAGAAGTGTTGGAACATCAGACCAGTAGACACACCTTAATCTGAGTTTGGGGGAATGACAGATTTTTCAATAAAAGAGACTATGAAGTAGTAAGTATTTTTCATGGAACTTCATCTGAGGGCAAACATTGCCAGCTCTTACATTACCAACAACCGTTGTGGATGCCACAGCACCTCTTGCCGCTTAATCCATCAAGTTATCATGATAACAGTGATGGGAATTATAAAGGCTAAAAATGCCAAGAGTAGATATGTCCTTAAGGGAATTTATCACATAACAACAGTGAAAAAATTCCAAACAGGCAGGTTCTTTTAGTGAATTTGAATTTGGACTTGAACTTGAATCTAGCTTTGAAATTAAATCTTGAGGAAACCATGACAACTGTTAGAGAAACAAAAAAGGACCCTGAGATTAATTCATATCTTTAACAATAGGCTTTCAGGTACTAAAATATATAATTCTCAAATTTAAAAATTAGAAGAATTAAAGAAGTAGGTGGTGATTGTGAAGAATTAGATTAGTATCCCATCATCTTGAAATGGTAAAAACATAAAGAAATTGACAAGGGACTTGTAATGCATACCCAGAAAGTCTACTGTGTGAAAAATAGAAGTTGAAGAAAAGAAAATAGTTGGGGAGAGACACTAACTACCGAAATGATAGGTAAGAATTTTCTGCACCTATGCACACGTGTATGCCTGTATGTATGTACACTTGCTCTGGCAGAACCTCTGTATTCTTTTTTTCTTTCTTTCTTTCTTTCTTTCTTTCTTTCTTTCTTTCTTTCTTTCTTTCTTTTTTTTAACTAACAAGCTTCCTTGTTAACAAAAAGGACAAGTTGTTTGCAAAAGAAAACAAATTACACCAGTATTGAACTTCTCCTTTATAATACCAAAGGAAAGAAATATGGCTTAATATCTACAGGCTACTAAAAAATAATAATAAAGGAAAGGAATCAACATCTATGCACAACTCAGAATCATTCATTCAATGGAAATGAAACTCATTCATTGATTTGCAAAAATTTAAAACCATATTATTCTATATCCATCAGAGGAAATACTTAAATGGACTTAATACCAAACAACAAACTGATAGAACAGATTTCTCAGGTGCCAGGATGGAGGCCTGTGAGGGAAGAGAGATCCTCCCATCAAGAAAACTGAGTTTTGTTATCCGTGTCCTGCAGTATCTGTGTAGGTTTTATATCAGGAGCATGTTCTCACTTTATGAAAGTTTGTACTGCCACTATTGGAGTTTTCTTTCACTATTTTAAAATGGGAATGGATGACTGGGTTAAATTGTATTATTAGTCATATGAATTTTAGAATAGTGAGAAAGCATATTCATGAGTGAGAATGTACATGTACTGAAGTTTCTGCTTTTACATATTAACCTTTAATTTGGGTGGATTTTGAATGATCTCTTTTTGGAAATAGGGTGATTGTGTTTCAAATGTACATAAAATAGTTGAACTGAGTCCTCAGGCACAGATATTGAATTATGTACTTGGGGGGAAAGATTGTTAGGGGAAGGCCAGAAATCAAATTGTGAAATATAGTAGGAATATTGTTTGGTCAGTTTATCTCCTTTCATTAGGGAGCAACCAAAGTCCTGCTCTACACAAATTCTCTATTCAATTGGAGAGAGTTATTTTATCTATGAGTATTTTTAGCACCTACTTATTTTATTATCAAAACTTTCAACGATATTTCTTTCAAATTCATATCATATTGTTTCAATTTTATGGCCATAGTAAATATAATTGGAAATTTAGTTTATAGACATTTTGAGAAAGAGTATCTCGTGATTATTCATATTTGCATTCTTTCCTTACTTTAATTGCCTATCTAGATCATACCCACTCCACCCCACTATTTCCCAAAGCAACAATCATAGTTCTGCTAGTCCAACTTGTTAGGGACATTTTTGTCTCCTACAGGACCCAAACTTGTTAGTCTTTCTTGTTTTCACCCAGGTCCAGAGCTTTGTAAGTCAATAATATCAGCCCTCCTCACTGTTTCTTTTGTTTTGTTTTATCTACCTCTTATCCACAGAAATATTTGTGATCTTTTATTTTTAGTACCAGCTATGATTATTTTGTTTTCTTCTATTGTTATATTATCTATTATTAATCTGGGGTGTCTGTATTACTTGGAAATCTTCTCTCTCTTTTATACATATACACACTTTATTTTATTCCTTACCACATTCCTAATCCCAGTTCCCACCCCTGTAAACACCTATTCTTTTGTTCACAATTTGTATTCTTCTCAAACCACTATTCATGACTTATTTGCATCAGTGCATATTTTTGAATAATATATAGTATATTTTTATGTGTTTGATGCTCATAAATTGCATTATGCAATACGTCTCATTATGTGATACATCTCAGGAAATGTTGATTCTGTTTTTTACTGGACATTTTACTTTTGACGTCTATCTCTGCTGATATAGGTAAATTTTGTTCTTTCCACTGTTATGTAATACTCCCTCATATGAATATGTGTATTGCATATTTTGCCTTAATTTCTTTTCCTTGACAGCATTCTTAAATCTTTGCTCTGCAAAGCATGCTGAAGATGGACATCATTACACGTTTATTTCCCTAAGTGTGGGAGCACTTCTATAGGAGATAATAGACATGATTTCTAGCTGGACAGGGAGAGCTGTATCTTTATCCCAGGAAATGCTTGGATGTCTGGTTTTTGGCCTTCTCAAGGTAAGGACAGTGGACTTTCTAATGTTTGTTTAGGGCTTGAAATTCCTCTGACAACATGCAAGATTAGCTTCTTTACTAATACTTTGCAACTACCCTAACCATTTGAATGAACCTGACTCAACTACCTAGCAAGTCACTGAGAGCTTTCGGAAAGAGCTCTCCCAAAGACAAATTCGAGTCAGAGAATCAGCCTTCTCCCAGGGCACAGAGGTGGGGCCCAGAAGGAGTTTATACTGTGGATATCTCTGAGATCTCTGATGCTTGCTTGTGTTCACTAAATAAAAGCCTCACCTGGGTATATTTTTGGGTCTGGTAAGTTAGTTCAAATATCTGAATTGGGAAAAACAATACAGATCTATCCCCAGGAGTGGAATTGCTGAATCATAGAGTATGTTTCTGTTAAATTTCAATAAAGTACAGAAAATTCTCTTTAACAGCTATACTAGGCCGAAATGTCCAGGACTTTCCACTTTTCTTCATTCTCACAAACTACTTTCTATCAGCATGATTGAGGTATAAAGGTATGTTAGCATGCCTTTAATGTACACTTCCTGATTCCTAAATTGTTTACATATCTCTTCGAAGATGTATTGAATGTTCAGGTGTTCCTTTTGTGAATTGCATATTTTAATCCCTTACCCATTTTTTATTGTGTTTTCTGTCATTTTTCTTGAGGAATTCCTTAAATATCCTTGATATTAATCTTAATCAAATTTGACACTTTTCTGTTAGCTGAATCTATTATACCTCTACTTTAATTCCCTATTTTATAAAGTAGAAACCAAAATAGCACCTAGAACTCTTTTCCTCATCTAAAGATTAAATGAGATAATAACATGTAAAACACTAGTACAGCATTTGACACTTAGTGAGAATTTGGTGCACACTAGTTATCTCTTAAGCTTTTTCAAGTTGAACTAATACTTTTGTGGGACCTAAATATGTACAAAAATTAGATTTAAATTGAATTTTAATCTACATTTAAATTGAATGATTTCTTCTGTACTATATTTAATCTGGGACTAAAGTCTCCGGCTAGACACAGGAAGTTTAGAATATACACTATAGTGACAGATGGAGAAGATATAGGTGGGAAATCTGAAGCCATTACTCTGAGCTTGAACTCACATTAGCCTGGCACTCCAGCCTGTGTGGGAGGCAGACTCTGCCCTTCAAGCTGACCTGACTTTCTGCAGCAAACACCTGACCTGCAGATGATGTAGGGATCGCATACCTTCATCTGGGCACATTTTTTCCATGGAATCTATATATTTGTATTTTCAAAACTGCAACACTTTCATCACCATTACTCTTGCCCCTAGTGTGTGATTTTTCATCCAAGATGTCAAAATATTTTGAAAAAGGTATCATGAAATACAAAGTCTAAGTTGAATCTGACTTCTGTACTGAAGAAGAAAAAAACCTAGAAGGGAAAGAATAAAATAGACTAGAAAGTCTCGATAAGAAATAGAATCACTCATAAATTCATGAGGCAAAATGTGTTTTCTAAAATGTGTAATTGGCAAATAGAGATAGATTTGAAAAACAATGGGTCAATTGGGATGTGAATGAAGTTTTCTTAATAGAAACTTTTACTTTTAGTTGCTAAACAAATTCTGGAAATGTTGGAAACATTTCAGAAGTTCTCAGGAAATGATCATTAAAGCAAACTGCTAGTGGTTGATAAATTCCCACCCTAGTGTGCTTTCTTGGCTCTTTCAATCAATACCTCTGTTCTTGGCCAGATTCTTTACCAGCAAAGAGTTCTGGGGAGCATTTTATATTCACTTATCTAAATCAGATCACTGTAAGATGCACACTGTCCTAAATTGTGTATATTCAACCTAGATTGAGAAAAATATTCCATCTTTTATAATCAGTTTCTGGAGTACTCTGTTAAGCAGATGAAAGATCACATGTAGGCATGGAGGAAGAATACAATGCGAGTTCCATTAGCAGAGACAGCCTCAAGCAATGGAGAAAGGGAGTAGCTTCATGTGTGTATAGACTTTTCTCTGATGCTTTCTTTGACATCCCTAAGCAAAATCATCATTACCTCTTCCCAAGTCCAGGGGGATATACTTTCAAAATACTCTGAATAATTTAATTATAATCATGTTCTCTGGAGACCTAACAGATTACATGTAAATATGAAATAACTTTTCTTGGAAGCTTTCAGATCATCTATTGACCTTTATTACATTAATCAGTAAATTTCAATTAACTAATCAAGTAGATTACAAAATATTATAGATTTAAAGATTATGTGTATGCTCAAACTTTCCAAACTGAGCTAACTCTCTTATGTAACTAAATGAGCAATATAGGTGTGCTCTTACTTGATAACACACTGTTCCATAAACCATATGCAAATACACTCATCTTACAAACATAATGAGGAACGTTCCTTTTATTATATTGTACTATAATTGTATCATAATCAAGATGTGGAACCCAAGAAACAATAGTAAGGGACACACCAATCATATCTCATAAATCATATCATCAATGAGTGGACTCATTAAATAAGCAAAGACTTGGGTAAATTCTTAAATTCAGAAGCAGAGTTGCAAAGAATAAGCTTTTCATACAATCTTAGCTGAAAATAGAAGAATAATCATTTTTGTGAGCATAAAACAGTAAGAAGTGTGTGTGTATGTGTGTGTGTGTGTGTGTGTGTTTCTCCAACTATCCCTACAGTTCCTCATAATGGAGGTAATTTCATTTTTTAAAGAGTGGGCTGTGGGGTATATGACCATGAATAAGATCTGATAAAGCGTATTCCTCTTCCTTGTGCTTCCACAGCTAGAGTTTAATACTAGTGGGTACTTTTATTAATCAAATGATATATTTGTCTTCTTGGTATTTTTCCTTTATTTTAATTAAAATTGCATACCTTTGCTATGTGTTACTTATAAACTTTTGTGATAGTGTGAAAATATTGACTAAAATAGTCTTTTCATATCAGTGCCTAAAAACATGGTAGTATTTTAACATACTTTCTTATTTGAAGACCAAAAGTAGACCTATGAATATTAGAGGAACTTAAATATTAGCTTTAAAAAATAAACACATGTTATTTATATGTAACAACTGTTTATTTACTTGGTTAATACCTACTTATCTTAAAACTCCATGTTCATTTCCAATAATCCTGAATCTAAACTGTAAACAGATCCTCGAGTTCAAATTTTAGAGTTTCTGTTTTGTTTTACTTTTCTATTCCATTTCATATTTTTCTTGATTACAATTAATGATGTTTTAATATATTTAATTTATCAATGTAACTGGTTAATAATAGATTCTGGTGAAGAAAGACAATGCAGAGGCAATATAATTAATTAAATAATTTAACAATCTGAGTTCCAGAAACATTTAATTTACCTATGTAAAAGGTAGTAGAGAAAGATAAACCACATTCTCAAGTTTCAAACACTCTAGAAAGGGAGGTAATTATGCATACAAATAAAGTAAGAACTCAGCCTGTGCTAAGGACTATTAAAAGCAGTACAAAACATGCTACAAGTACAAAAATGAAGAAATATATTTTTATGAGTAACAAAAGTAAAAGCTGTGAGACTGGAAGAGAAGAGTAAAGGAGAATGAGAATAGAGATTAAATCAAGATTTGCACTGTAGAAAAAGTGATAGACACAAGATTGTGGAGAATACCCTGGAATTTCCTGAGCTTGCATGATGGGTTAACAAGGCATAAAGAATTAGAAAGCCATAGGATGAACACCTAAATTTGGGTAAACAAGATTAGATAAATAAGATTAGGTAAACAGGGCAAAGGCCCCCAGTATAGAACAAAGACATAGGAATAGAAAAGCCTCAGGATTAAAGCATCAAAAATGAGGCAAACAAGATGAAGTATTCAGGGCAGAAACACCCCCAACTTAATACAGTAGCAGAAAGCTGCTTTCACAGGAAGGAAAGACCAAAATAGGTAAACAGATAAACAGGACTTTAAAAGGCAGCAGGGCCCAGTTGTCCTGAGTGTAGCTAATTGGCAAAAAAAAAAAAAAAAAAAAGCAAGCCTTGTTGACACTGAGATACCATGCTCTGTCTTTCTTGTCCCTCGGGCAAGTTTAGGTAATCAGAGGTGGGACCTCATGTCCTGCCCAGCACCAGGACTTTGGCACCAGGACTTTGTTTCATATTGACCCAAACCCCTAACATCGCATATCTTCAAACTCTCCTTTCCCTCATGCCTATGAGACAGTTTCATTGTCTCTTTGTGCATGCCCATCACACTTGTAAGCCTTCTGATCCTAATAAAAACAGAGCAAGGACCCTTATTTAGTGCTCTTGTTTCCTCCTGGACATTAGCATCTCTTGCATCTTCAATCCTGCGTCCACTCTGTTGCTGGACAAATGAGAACTCCAGACCCAGAGTCTACAACATAGGAGTAGTCAATGTAGAGGCTGTCAGCAGAGAAAGCAGTTTTTATTTTCCTAATTGGCAAATTATTAGAGTTTTGCCTCATTAGAGGTTCAGTAATTCAGTAGAAGTAAGACTTAAGGGTCTCTTGCAGTTAAAGAGGCATATTAAAGACACTACTACTCTGCTTTTCTCTTTGAGGTCAAGAGAAAACTTCTTTTTAAATGGAGAAGAAAACTTCTTTAATAAAACAGGTAATAGCTATAATTCCAAACCAGAACTTATGAAGAATAGCTGCTGAATATAGTAATTTCAGACCTAAGAAGTCTCAGTGCATAAAGTACACTCATAGTTCACACGAGCCCTGGCAGGAGTTCTCCCAAGGCAGGTGTGCTACTCCAATGGGAGGCAATAAAGATGATCTTATCCAGAGCAGTAATTCTGGACAACTGGATAGACTGAGGAGCAACTTCTAAATTCGACTGCACTCTCAATATTGGAAGGAAACATAAGACCACAAGAGACAGTACATAAATCAGCCACTGTTAGAAGAAGTAACAGTCATTATGGCATTGTGGAGGAAAGTGCAACAGCAAATGGCTTTACACACAATAGAATTAGCTAAATCACCTCACAACACAAAAATCTTTATCTCCTGGACTTGCATTCTAAGCCATGCTGATTTCTTTCTTCAACAACAACTAAAAGGATTGGGCCACACTGAGTAGATAAATCCCCTACACCTCCTGTCTACCTCAGTCATGCTTCTGAGTTACAGAACACACTAATGCTGTTGGAACATAATCAGTCAGTTAAAAAAAATATCATGGGAAGCATTTAAAATAGACAATATATGGCACAAACAGACACATAGACCAATGGAATAGAATAGAGAACTCAGATTGGGACCCACAAATGTATGGCCAACTAATCTTTGACAAAGCAGGAAAGAGTATCCAATGGAAAAAAAGCCTCTTTAACAGATGGTGCTGGGAAAATTGGACAGCAACATGAAGAAGATTGATACTAGATCACTTTCTCACACCATACACAAAAATAAACTCAAAATGGATCAAGGACCTGAATGTGAGATGGAAACCATCAAAACTCTAGAGGAGAAAACAGGAACAACCTCCTTGACCTCAACCACAGCAATTTCTTACTTGACACATCCCCAAAGGGAATCAAGAGCAAAAATGAACTATTGGGACCTCATCAAGATAAAAAACTTCTGTATGGCAAAGGAAACAATCAAAACTAATAAGCAACAGATGGAATGAGAAAAAATAGTTGCAAATGACATATCAGATAAAAGGTTAATATCCAAAATCTATAAGGAACTCACCAAACTCCACACCCAAAAAACACATAATCCAGTGAAGAAATGGGCAGAAGACATGAACAGACACTTCTCCAAAGAAGACATCCAGATGTCCAGCAGACACATGAAATGATGCTCAGCGTCCCTCATCATCAGGGAAATACAAATCAAAACCACACTGAGATACCACCTCATGCCAGTCAGAGTGGCTAAAATGAACAAATCAGAAGACTATAGATGCTGGCGAGGATGTGGAGAAAAAGGCACCCTACTACACTGTTGGTGGGAATGTAAACTGGTGCAGCTCCTCTGGAAAACAGTGCGGAGGTTCCTAAAAAAATTAACAATAGAACTCCCCTATGACCCAGCAGTAGCACTGCTAGGAATTTACCCAAGGGATACAGGAGTGCTGATGCATAGGAGCACATGAACCCCAAGGTTCAGAGCAGCACTCTCCACAATAGCCAAAACATGGAAAGAGCCTAAGTATCCATCAACGGACGAATGGATCAAGAAGATGAGGTTTATCTATATAATGGAATACTGCATGGCAATAATGAAATCTGGCCATTTGTAGCAATGTAGATGGAACTTAAGGGTGTTAATCTGAGTGAAATAAGTCAGGCAGAGATGGACAGATACCATACGTTTGCATGTATACGTGGATTAGGAGGAACTTAATGGAGAACCATGGGGGAGAAGAAGGGGAAAAATAGTTGGGGAGAGGGAGGGAGGCAAACCATGAGAGACTCTTGAATGCTGAGAACAAACTGAGGGCTGATGGGGGTGGGGGAGAGGGAGTAGGTGGTTAATAGGCATGGAGGGCGGCACTTGTTGGGATGAGCACTGGATGTTATATGGAAACCAACTTGACAATAAACTAAGAAAAAAATAAAATAAAATAATAAAATAGACAATATAATCTGACTGGAGTATAAAAGAAGACCAAAGAGTTAAAACGAAAACCTAGGTTGAAATTTGGAAAAGTTCAATCAAGAGAGAAAAGAAGAAAAGTAACTGTATAAGGGAAAATACAGAGGTAAATGAGAGTTTGGGGTGTCAAATTCTCCTAGTCAGTTTAGCATGATTAGCCTATAGCCGCTGTGGAGAAAAAGGGCTAAAATGAGAATTCCAGGTAGACATAGGCCACATCATAAAGAGCCTTTGTAAGTCATAACAGGCAGTGATGGTGGAAGTGGGATGGAAGGAATGAAGGACAATATTTGGGCAAAGTGTGGGCTTCATGCTAAGATGATGATTCTGCAAATTTCATTCACATGGATAAAAAGAAACAATTCCTCCAACATATTTTTCCTGTTGATGATTTTTGTTCTGTATTAGTTTCTTTTTATTTAAAGTTTATGGTCTCCCACTTAACTACCTATTGTTGTTAGAAAAACATTAACCTGAGGCACTTAGGTGACTCATTCAGTAAAGCTTCCAACTTTGGGTCAGGTCATGATCTTGCTATTAGTGAGTTTGAGCCCCGCATTGGGCTCTTTGCTATCATCATGGAACCTGCTTTGGATCCTCTGTCCCCTTCTCTCTCTGGCTCTCCCCTGCTCATGTGTGCGCTCTCTCTCTCTCTCTCTCTCTCTCTCTCTCTCTCCATACATACATACATATAAATGAATGAATAAATAAATAAATATTTAACCAAAAACGAAAGAAAGAAAGAAAGAAAGAAAGAAAGAAAGAAAGAAAGAAAGAAAGAAAAAGAAATAAAGAAAAGCAATAGCCTAGTATTGCAATCATCCTGTGTCAGAGCAGTGAATCCAAAAGTCCATTCTTTCAAGCACAATAAAGATAGAGGGGTCTCATAAGGAGTGAATAATTACAAGAAATTATCTTTGTTCTGGGTCAGATAACTGAATGTTAGAAGTCAGACAATATATAAACTATCCTATTGAAAGTAGGTCCTGTGTAAACTGGATAAGAGGTGCAGGTACTCTACAAACTGACTCCCCGGCTGGCTTGGATACCACAGCAAACATCCAGGCCATAATGCCCTTCCATCATGCAAAATAGCCTGCAAAGGCTTTGATCGACACAGTAAAGGGCATGGAGATCTGACTTTTCAAAAACTGTTTGAAGTCTTCCTAATGAAGGATCATAAGGATGAATATTTTAAACAAATGTTCTAGAGAATACAATATGGAGTCAACTGGTAAGCAGTAAGTGGATTACAGAACAGCAATTAAGGCCCAAAGTTGAGAGAGGAAGAATCTGTATTGGAGCAAGAATCAGAATTGTATGTCTGTTTGTTTGTTTGTGTGTTTATCCATTAGCAATTAAGCAGGTTGAGAAATTTATAGTATATATTATAATGCAATAGGCCACACATAGACTGAAAAATAAATAAGTAAATTCATTGATGCAGTGGATAAATTATTGTACAGTAAATACAGAAAGAAGTTAGAACCCAATGATGTAAACCAAAGGTACCGCAAGAACAACTAAAGGTAGAGCAAAAAGCTGATTTTAACCCCTCTTGTACCCCAAGCAAAGGGAACCACAATTCTGCAGAATTTTCCAAAAGCTAAAGCCTGAATATTTCTTTTATGATTTCTCAATGCAGAATCATGTTTTGAGGTAGAATATATATAAAGTAAAATCTATGCTTCTGCTTTTTTTCACTCCTCCCCAATTCATACCAAAGCAGAAAGTCAAATCGGAATTCTACAAGAGTGAAATTCATTAAGAGCCCAAAGCTGTGGGGTTCATGTGCACATCTAAAGATCCTGAAAAGTCACCAAGCGCCAGTTGATGTCACCATGTTCCTTTAAATGTCAGTGATATCTGAGGAAATTCATCCTTGCTCCAGGAGTATGCCTGTGGGAGCGTGGTGGGGTAAAGAGGATATACTTATCACTTCTTTCCTGAGTTTTTACTTCTACAAATTTATTTTGTAGACTATCTCATTCCACTAGAGACTGTCTTTTAACTCCATCAAATCATTATGCTAAACACCAATTCTATTCTTTTATTCCCACCAAGTGTAATGTGGACAAAAAATTTTCAGTTGAAATTTTAGTAGGAAAAGGTTTACAACGTAGGACAGTAACAGAAACTACCACCAGGCTTCTTTGTCTCTCTCACCTCTCCCCTACTTGCCCATCACTTTCCATCTACAAGAATCTTAACATAGCTTTCATTTCAAAATGATAAACACATTTTGCTTTCTTTCTGTCCCATCTCAACTTAGCTATACAAACGTTAAAGAATGAGCTGTTTCCATCACCTCCCTTTGTGATGGACATGGAGGCGGCCACTTGTTGGAGTGAGCACTGGGTGTTATGTGGAAACCAACTTGACAATAAACTATTTAAGAAAAAATAAAGAATGAGCTATTTAAGAGTAAGTTTGCAGTGTTTGTTTGACCTTTGTTCCTCTCTGCTCAAAAGATTGAGGGGACAAAAATTTTCCCTCATCTCTTAAATATGCTAAATCATTTTCCAGTTACTAAATAGTTTTCCTGCCCATTCATAGGGAAATAATAGGATCCAGTTGAAAGACTTAGGGTATTTGTCCTTTTAAAAAATGGGGAGATCACTCCATACTTAAGGAATAAGGGATTATCATATTCTTGTGTTGAAAATGTACATGTGTATGTATGTACTTAAATATATACATTTATATATGTAAAGATTTACATGTTTATTTATTATATATACATTCATGTATGTAAATATATTTGCGTGCATATATTCATATATTTTAAATATTAAAATAGTGTTTTCAGTTTAATTGTCAAATTAATATTAAATATTAAAATGTTAAAATAATATTTTAAGCATTAAAAATTAAAATTAAATTAACAAGAATTAGGCAAATCCTAAAATTTAATACAAACCAAAACAATATACTGAATGGTATTTTAATGACATAATGAAACCACCCTGAATGGGATAAAGCTGGAACTAATCTAAATAACTTTCAGTACTATGTGCCTGGAGGCATTGATACCTGGTAGCAATAGGCTTATCTAGAGACCAGATTTGGGCTCTAAATTGTCCCCTCTAAAAAGAAACAAAGCTCCTTGGAGGAATGCTGATTGCAGTGCTGATGCTAGAAAAATCCAGGATTAGCCTGGAACATCTTGTGCTAGAAAATAAGCAAGTGTTCAAAAATAAAATGATGGTGACATGTCAAAAAGACATAGGAGCCAGGTTGAAAGAGCTCCCACTGGCTAATGTAGGACAATTTCAGCACAAAGTTATCATCCCCTACAATGGGGAAAACTGACCTCTTCTGCTTCCTAAAGAGATTCACTTAGAAGGTCATAATGTCACTAATGGAGCATTCCTGTCAAAAATTCAGAACCTAGGTCAAATCATGTGGAAATATCAGATAATCTTGAATTGAGGAATATTCTATAACATAACTATTTTGTGCATTTCAAAAATAAGTGTTTTTTAATGTTTATTTATTTATTGTAGAGAGAGAGAGAGAGAGAGTGCACAGGGGAGTGGCAGAGAGAGAATGAGACAGAATCCCACGCAGGCTCTGCACTGTCAGTGCAGAGCCCATTGCAGGGCTCAGTCTCACGAACCACGAGTTCATAACCTGAGCTGCAATCAAGACTGAGACACTTAACCAACTAAGCCACCAAGGTGCTCCAGAACTATTACTGTTTTAGATGGCAAAGGCAACCAACATACATATGGAAAAATGCTTAATATCACTAATCATTAGAGAAATGTCCATTAAAATGGAGGTTTCTCAAACATTTAGAAATAAAACTACCATATGATCCAGCAACCCATTCCTGTGTGTATAACCAAAAGAACTGAAAACAAGGTTTGAAGAGATATTTGCACACCATATATATAATAACATATTCACAAGGATCAGAGTCAACATGGCAGAGAAGTAGGGGGACCCGAAATTCCCTCATCCCTCAACCACAGCAGTATTGGGGCCAGGAGACTTGGAATTCTAGCATCTAGGCTATAGAGTGACAGAAATATCTCCAAGGGCCCATGGGACAAGTTGGGGGGCCATAGATGTGTAATTGTGAATTGGCAGAGATATAACAGGTGGCATAGGCATGGAGGGAGGGATTCCCTTCTGTGGAGAGACACAAGGAAGAGAAAGAGAGACTGTGGAAGTGTAGGATTGTATTTGGACAAGAAGAAAAGCATGGACTGAGGAATGGAAAAAAAGGAAAAAGACTCAATTTTTAACTCATTCCAGGGTTGTGGGGCTTTCTCCAGACTGGGGCCTGCTGTCCTGTTTGCACACCTCGGGAGGAGGGGATCCAGTCCTGGGCTCCATAGTGAGCTCAGAGGCCTAGTTGAAGAAAGCAGTCCCCTCCCTTGAATGCTGTGGGAAGAAAGCATATAGAGACTCCAAGGACAAAAGACCCTGTGGGTGCCGGGCAGCCAGAGGCCCTCTGTCAGCTGGGGTGGGCCGACACTACCTTGGAACCAGGGCACATGGAGCAGGATGCATAAGACATCAGAGTTTGGATCCTGACCAAGAACCTGGGAGGCACGGGAGACTGCGGAACAGGACAGACCTTCCTGCTCGTGCCTGCGTGGCACTGTGAGGATATCCTGAACAGAGTGGTTTGGGTCACCCAGTCCAGGCAGGAGAGATTGGGGTGTTGCAATTTTTCTCTCCATCACCAACAAGTTGGGGCTTCAGGGAACAGACAACAGGTTCACAGTGAAGGCAGGACCCACCTCCACCAAACCACACCCCGCCGTGTCTGCTAAGTGCATATCTAACAGAGCAAGCTGGACACTGACTGAACCAGATAGCTCCTCCTCCAGACCAGCACAGCCACTGGTTCCCAGGCAGCATCAGATATGGGTCCAATGGTTTTGCATTTTCTGACATGATTCTTGGTCAATTCTTACATATTTTTTTTTCTTCTTTTTCTTCCTCTTATTTCTTCCCTTCTCTATTCTGGTTATTCTAGTTACTGGTTTATTTAAGCAGACATTTTTAATCTATTCTTTTTACACCTCTTCTGTAGCTCCTTCTTTATTTTCCTCTCTCTCTCTCTCTCTGGATTCAGTGGTATAGTTTCTCTGATGCTCTGCCTGGTCTTTTTTTTTTTTTTCTTCTTCTTTTCTTTTCCTCTGCCCCTGTCATTTCTCTTTTTTATGGGATAAGGCTTCTTCCACCACCACCCTCTTTTTAAAAATTTTTTCCAGGGTTACTTCAATGAACAAATCAAACACACCTGGCAGAAGGTTCAAACCACCACTACGAGCAGGGAGATAAAGCAACCAGGGCCACAACAACAGAAAGTATGCAACAAACTCCAAAAACACCTCTTGAAGAGCCAAGCCCTAGACAGGGTATGACCCCTTATTAGTATAGTAGTGGTCACAGGTGCAAGATACATAATAAGCTATTAAGACACAAAAAGGAGAGAAAACTAGCCAAAATGATGAAATGGATGGAAAATTTCTCCTTAAAAGAAGTTCCAGGAAGAAACAATAGCTGGAGAATTGCTCAAAACAAATACAAACACAATATCTGATCTCACAGAATGGGAGAATTTATCTGCAAATGACTTCTGAGATAAAGGGTTAGGATCCAAAATCTATAAGGAACTTACCAAACTCAACACCTGAAAAACAAAATCCAGTGAAGAAATGGCAGAAGGCATGAATAGACACTTTTCCGAAAGAGACATCCAAATGGCCAACAGACATATGAAAGTGGGTAATGGGAGGATGGTATTTGTTGGGATGAGCACTGGATGTGGTATGCGAGAGATAAAGCATGGGAATCTACCCCGAAACTCAAGAGCATACTGTATACAATGTATGTTAGCTAACTTGACAATACCTTATATTTAAAAAAAAAAAGAAGAAGAAGAAGAAGAATGCACATGACAGACAGACTGTTGAATCTAAACTTATTGAATCTAAATTCCATTGGGGCAGGGGCAATAATTTTTATATTTCTTGAAAAAAATGTTTTCAATGAATAGGGCAATATATAACACAAAATGGTTAAAATCTGGACATTTATCTTTCAAAAAATATTTTGAGAAATGAAACTACTTTTGTCATTATTAAAACTACATTCTTCACAAAAAAATAATAATATAACCACAATAGTCAAAAGGTGGATACAACCCCATATCCATCAGTAGGTGAATGGATAAACAAAATGTGATATATACATACAATAGACTATTGTTCAGTCATAGAAAGAAAGGAAATCTACACATGTTACAACATAGATAAACCTTTTGGACATTATTATACATAAAATAAGCCAGTACAAAAAAATATGTTCCAACTTTTATAAGGTATCTAAAGTAGTCAGATTCATAACAGGAAGGAGAATGGTGATGGTCAGGTGTTGGGGGAGGTGGAAAAGGAAAGTTGTTCAAGTAGTATTGAGTTCAAGATTGCAAGATGAAAAGGTTTTGGAGAATTGTTCAACAACAATAAGTATATGCTTAACACTGCTGAGCTCTACACTTAAAATTGATTAAGATGTTAAGTTTTCTGTTACATGTTTTTACTACACACACAAACACACATAAAAAATGAAGAAGAAGGGGTGCCTGGGTGGCTCAGTCGGTTAAGCATACGACTTCAGCTCAGGTCATGATGTCATAGTTCGTGGGTTCGAGCCCCGCGTCGGGCTCTGTGCTGACAGCTAGCTCAGAGCCTGGAGCCTGCTTCAGATTCTGTGTCTCCCTCTCTCTCTGACCCTCCCTTGCTCACACTGTCTCTTTCTCTCTCAGAAATAAGTAAAACACTTAAAAAAAATTAAAAAAAAGAATACCTCTGTGAATTTAACAATGAGGGAGAAATTCTGATTTAGAGAAAAGTGAATGGGTTACAGGAATTTTAGTTTCTAAATGAATTTTGATCACCAACTGGCAAAATGGTGTTTGCTTACAGTGAGCTCTTATATTTTTCTCAGAAAAACTGAAAGTACTATATACAGAGGATAGGAAATTCTCTGTCCATTACTAGGAAAGTTTTCTAATAACCAGAATATATACTTCACAGGAAAGAGAGAACAGTTTATTTAAATACAGCCTTGTAACTTATTGACACATTAATTTGTTTTGTTCTCCTTGCTATAGAAGCGAAGGAAAAGGAGAAGAAAGGAGGAGGTAAGGAAAAAGAAGTGAGAAGAAGGGAGTGGGGAAGAGATGGAGGGAAGGCAAGGGGAGAGGGACTGGGGAGAAAGGAGGAGAGGAGAAGGGTAGAGGGAATGAGAATGGGGAGGGAGGGTAAATAAAACCGAAGGGAAGGGGGAGAGAAGGAGAGAGTGAAGGTAGGGAAGGGAGGAGGAGGGGAGAAAAGAAAGGGGAAGGGAAAGAGCGGAGAAGAGAGAATTTTTAGTGTGTGTATGTTCTGTTCTTTACATTTTTCTCTATCCATATAAAGAAGATTCTGCAATTCTTAGCTTCAGGATAGAAATTGCTTAGTGAGACCATCCTAACCTGGCTTTTAAGAAAACTTATGTTATTTTATACTGGTTTGCCCCAAGAAGAGGGGGAAAGAGCTTTCAGGTCCACAGGGTGATGGTATGGGGAAAGCAGAGTAGAAGGGAAGAGAGAAGGAAAGTAATAGGCTTATCTGCCAGAGACTGAAACTACGCAGGTCATCCCTGGTGGCAAGGCCCAGGGAAAAACCTGTGGGAAAAGACTGCAAGGCAGTCAGAAGAACCCCCTGAAGAATTCTTCTTCTCTACTTAGTCTGTGCCTTTTACTGTCACTTCTGCTGTTAGTCTATTCTAGGGTTAATATGAAACCAGAATTGCCCCAAGTTTCCCCCTCATCCTCCAAAATGGAATGTACCTAAATATCATGCCCATCCCCTCAATCAGATGTTGTCTAATGAATATTTGTAGCAATTAGCAAAATTGGAGACAGTCCTGTATTCATGGGGTCTATAAGATACCTATAATTCATTTTTGCTGTACGGGTCTAATTGCCAGTAAGAATACATATTATGCCATAAGCAGAGACAAAAACAAGACTTACTAGTTTTGGAGGACTTTCTCAGAAAAGTGTTAGAGAAATAGTTGTCTGCTGATCTCAAACCTGAAGGCAACTTATGGATTGTTCTGGCCAAAGAATGAGATCGGTAAATGCAGAGACCAAATTCTAGTTGATCCACATAAAACATTTCCATATGACATCTATGATAAATATTGACATTGTTCTTTCATAGTAAGGGGTTGTGAGAGTCTATTACTTGTACCGCAGGTACAATTATATCCTGTTTTTGTATGCCTGCTGAATGTAAACAATTAAAGGGCACTGTGTTCTCATGTATTCTGGCAATATGCTTCACTTATCCTTAGATACCCTTCCATATGTAGTAAAGAATATGTAGAACTTTGTTATGACTACCTGGTTAAATTTTATTGGTTGAAGTGGAAATCATGTATTGCGAAATCACTGAAATCACTGCCAAGAAAACTTAGAAGTGTTAAGTCCCATGACTGTATTCAAAAAATGTAAATTGTTTAAGCATGATTGCTTGGATTTGCTATATAAAAACCCTAAGCTGAAAAATAAATTTGAGCAGTCCACCTAAAGAGGCTGGCTCCGTGTCTTCTTTGCCGACTCCAACCCTCACTCTCCGGGTCAACCCTGGTTTGCAGAGGCCGGACCCCTGCACTTATCTCAAAGCATTTTGTTGTGCTTAAAACATCTGGGAAAGGAGAGTCCCAATAATGACTCAAGAATAATTCGAGCTCTACAGATGTGATAATTGAGATCCTAAAATGTTGTTAATTTATAAATAAAATAATTAGAGATTTTCTATATACTGTAGGGAAGGAAATTCTAATTCTTCCTCAACCTTTGAGTTCTTAGGTGGTACCCCTACAATAAAATATTAACAAGAGGAAAAATAAGTTTATTAATATGAATGTCTGTGTATACACAGGAGATACCCACGAATAAATGAGTGACACCCATGGGTAGCTTTTATTAGAGGGGGAGGGAAGATGTATGTCTCTTAGGGAAGAGTAAGTGACTATTAGGAAAGATGAATGGGCCCTGAGAAGTGTGGGTAAGAGATATGATACTTAGTGACAAAGTTGGTCAGCCTATGGACTTCTAGTCCCCTCTCCTGTGACAAGAGTCAATCTTCCCTGGTTGAGGAAACTCACAAGGACAGAATTGATAACAACTGACTTCCTTTTGGGGGAATCTGTCTTCAGGCAGATAAGAGATCAGGGACAGCCTCTCCCTGCATTTGCTGTTTTTTAAGTGTCTCCAGCTCAAGATAATCAATATACCACAGAGACATATTGTGGTGGCAAGTTCTGAACACCTGCAGTCATATTTTTGGGGTGGCACATTCTGCTATCCTTCAACACCCGAGTCTAAGACTGCAGTTTATCAGTTCCTCCCCAACTGGCCCCTGAGGTTGAGGTTTTCTTTCACTTCTACAGAACACTTTTATTAATAGTAGGACCTGAATTAGCTGCTGAGCTGCCGAGCAGCAGCTCTGTGTTCAATCTCATTACCCATTTCTACTCATGGAACATTTAACACTGGGATGTCATAGTTGGGTGTGTAGCCTTGGAGTCTTATAAACACAATTTGCTGCACTGAATTTAATTTGGTAAATAATACAGCGAGCACCCAGTGAAGTCTACTATTGGCCTGGCACTGTCTTAGCCATGTTGAATAAGCCCTAAAGAATAGAATAATTTAAGGATTACCACTTGGAAGAAAAGAACTTCCCTTATATCCTTAATCATCAATTTTGATGGAAGAAACTGAATCCTTTTTGAAAAAAGTAACTAATTTAACATATTTATTTAGCTCCATTCAGGGGCAAGGTGCTAAGGAGGGTAAAATCAAGTCTCTACCTTTTAGAGATTTATTATGTTGTAGGCAAGATGCAATATATGGAAATTAATAGACAATTGAATTGATAACAACAGTTTATCCTGGCAGCATGTTTCTTCTTCCTCTTTCCAAAAAAGAAGAAATGGAAGCTCCATTTCTTCTTTGTTTTCCCTCCACAGCTGACCCTGCAGCGGACCCTGTTTCTACCACTCCCTCCATGGCTTAATATTTCACAATTCCTTTATATTTTTAGGGACTTATGTTAATATTATGAAAATTTTCCTCATCATTATACCCCTGGCATATAATTGTGCCTGATGCAAAGAATATGCTTAATACCTTTTTAATGAATGAAGAATTAAAACAAGATAACAGACCCGTAATGGAGACACTTACGCTAAGCTCCACATCACCACACTGACACTTATTTATAATTTTGGCTTTCCCAGAAATGGAATATTAAACCAGTAATCAGGAATCACCTGGTCAACAGTAATTAGATAATGCACTTGAAAACCCTTGTCATGCCCTAACGGAAAGTGACTTCGCCATAACTAATCTACCATTTTTATCTAATATAGCATCCTTGTTCTGGCTTCCTTCTGTAAGCATCTTTCATTTTGCACAACTCTGAGGTGCAGCTTTCTATCTACTAGATTGACTGTTTCCCAATTTATAAAGTACTGAATAAAGCCAGTAAGATCTTTAAATTTTACTGAGTTGAATTTTTGCTTTTTTAGTAGAAGGTAACAAATTTAAAAAGATTTACAAAACAATAGAAATAAGATGTAGCTGGGGCACCTGGGAAGCTCAGTGAATTGAGTATCCAACCTGAGCTCAGGTCATGATCTCACTGCTAGTGAGTATTATTCTGTCATAGGACTCTACTGACAGTGCAGAGCCTGCTTGGGAGATTCTCTCTTCTTATCTTTCTGCCTCTCCCCTGCTTGTGCTCTCTTTCTCTCTTGCTCCCTTCCCCTCCCCGCCCCCAAAAAGATAAATTTTTTAAAAATAGAGATTTTGTAGGAAAGAGGTGGGGCAAGAAAATTACTGGCAAAAGAAAAGATTGTTTCAAACAAGACCACCTTCCTTTATGAGGAAAGGAGATTTATTATAGGGCAGATTAATATTTTGATGGAATGGTTTTTAACACTACTATCAAAAGATTTTAGAAAAGGCAATGTGCAAATAAGTCCTACTCTGTCAATCTGTAGCTCTGTTTCTGTATCAGTATCCACAGTCAGTAGTTAAAGGAGTAGGATTCTTCACCAAAAATGACACAGACTCCAGCCCAGGCTAACTTCCTGGATGTTAGAACCTGTCAAATCTTCGAAAGTTCATACATCCCAAGAAATAAACAAAATAGAAAAAAAAATGCAAATTTTGAGATACCCAAATTGGGTTCAAAGGTTTACTCTTTCAAGTTAATAATATAGGAATACAGTACTCACATTATAGGATTATTATAAGGGTAGGATAGATGAAATGCAATATATTTTATTTTCACTTTCAATTACTTGTATTAAATTAATTTCATGTGTTTTATCCTCCTCTCTTGGACACTGGAGGGCAATACTTTTTGATAATTCAGAAAAAAAAGAATGTATTATTTACTGACTTATGTGTCTTAGTATGCTGGCTTTCCACATGCATTGTTTTATATTTTAGTAATCATGCGAGAAGGTAATTTTATGTCTATTTGATAGATGAGATACTGAGTTTCAGGGTGCGTTAGGTAAATTGTCCTGAGTTATATAGTGAACACATGGTAGAGGTGATTGAATCAAATAATGTTTTACTTGGTGTGTTTGGGTGCTCAAAAAGGCATCGGGAAAAGGGATTCAATTATTCAGGCCCAGTCCCTATCTTTAGTTTTCACTCAGAAACTCTTTTCTCTTTGATTTTATACTTACAAGTATATTCACCTCCTAGACCCAAGCTCAGGGATCAGCATAAAGAGACAACAGAGATAGAACAATAGACAGATCATAGGCTTAAAGGAAGAATTTGCATTTATAAAGATTTCGAGGCTAATTTCCACTTTATCTGCAAACTGTTTTTCTTCTTTGATTGTCTTGTTAACTAAGTAAATTGATAATCTAGAAGTTTGGTTTTTTTTTATGCACCTATTGGGCAATGAAGTATATTCTAGAATTGAGAACCTATTTTAAACTTTTGACTAAAAGTGTTAATCTGTTAAATGTCAAACTCTGTTTTCAGACTAGAAATCACAATGCATTTGACCATGGGGCGTGGCTTCAAAAGCCAAGTTTCCCTTATTTTGAGACTTGGGAAAGAATTTCTCTCCAGTCCTTACTAGTGTATTCTGGAGCCCAAACCAAGAAGAAATGCATTCGCATTTCTTTGGAAGTGAGCTCCAGCGCAAACTCGTTGGTATCGCTCACACACAAACAAGGATACTCTATTTACTCAGTAGGATCATTATAGCATATATATAGCTTTTTTTGCCCAAAGTTCTAAGGAGTTGGAAGGCAAAGAAATTAGAGTTCAGTGTTTAGAGTTGCTTAGGGGACAAAGCCCTAAATAAGCCCCTCCTGTTTGAAATAGAGAGCCAGAGCCGCCTGTTGCTTAGGTGTTTGTCATTGAGTGGAGATTTACTATCAGTTTAGAGAAAGGGGGAGGAACTAAAGTTGGCTCACAGATTCGCAGCTGGGTGGAGTTTAAGCAGAAGTGCCTGGAGTTTCTCACTCTGAGTTCCGACCTGTAAATCTGCAAGGAAACTTTGAGAGTTTTTCTTTTTCCTTCTCCTTCTTTCTTTCTTTTTTCTTTTCTTTTCTTTTTTTTTTTTTTTAGAGGAGGCAGGGAGCTGTGGATCCATCCCATCGTCGGAATCCTAGCTGGTAAGCACAGAGACACAGATAAAACACTGTACACAAATATAGAGTCAGTGATTGTTCCAGAGGAAAATTCTCTCTGCTAGAATCCTTGTTACAATGTGTCAGAGGTTTTTTTCTCTTATTTCCCCAAATTGTCGTCATAAATGTGACAGAGTCCGCTAATGCCCTCCTCTCGTTTAAAATGTTTGATTATATAAAGAGATTTTCACCAATGTAGTGAAAAAGAATTGCTGTCAATAGTATGGTGCAATTCATTTACTAAAAGATGATTATATTTGACAAATTAAAGTAATCCTGCAGTTACTTGAGTTTAAGTGGCAAGATTAGATAAAAGTTCACATCTTTAAATAAGCATGAGGTCCTCTGTTTTCTGGTAATTCTAGTTGTCTTGTGGTGCTATTAGTCATATTAAATATTTATCTGGGGAAGTGAAAATGTCTATTTCATGAGCAGGGTTTCTTCCCCTTTCATTTTATGAAAGATTTGCCTAAGAATGGAGAGTTAATATACTTTTTTTTAAATAAGTAGTTTTTTTTTTTTCTTTCCTGCTTTATTTTGACAGGGGTGGGATTTTTTTTTTTTTTTTTTTTTTGGTAGTAACATTGAAGCAAATGCATTGGTCTTAATAATGTGAAACTCAACATGTAGCTCATATTCCTTGATATGAAACTCAGTTGTGACAATGTCATTCATTTCTCAAACAATGATACATTTAAAGAACATTGCTCTGTGCGCATATATTAAACAATAATTTATTTCTTTTTCAATGAAATGCCATGCGCTTTCTTTATAATTTGCTTTGTCAGGTTCTAAACTTTGAACTCATGTGCTTAATTGGCTCATTTCAGGCATGAAAACTGAAGCTGTGTAAAGATTAACCACTGAGTATTCAATAGTCATTTATTTAACTATTTAAGCTTAGTCCTGTGGGTGACTGTAAGATCCTGAATTCCATGACTCCCTAAAAACAATCAACTTTTTTTTATTTAAAAAATGTTTTTAATGTTGTATTTATTCCTGAGAGCAGAGAGAGACTGAGCATGAGTTGGTAGGGGCAGAGAAAGAGACCTAGAATCTGAAGCAGGCTCCGGACTCTGAGCTGTCAGCACAGAGCCCTATGTGGGACTCGAACCCACGAACTGTGAGATCATGACCTGAGCCAGTCAGACACCTGACTGAGCCACCCAGTGCCCCCAAACAATCATTTTTCATAAAAGTTTGAGCTTTAAAGTTGTAGCTGTCTAAATAAAATTGACAAAACACAGTTTTTAAAATTTCAAAAGCTAACATGAGGTTAAAATGGCAATTTTCATCACAGGGCGTTAATATTTAAAGATAACACGAGCATACTTTTTATCTCTTTATAAAGGAACTTACCAAATTAATTTCATTTGATCCTAACCATGATCCTCCAAAGAAAGTAGAACTGAAATTAGTTTTATATAACATTTCAGAACAGAAAAGTTAGGTGGCTCGCCTAATACCAAATGTGTATATAATACACATTCCACCTTCTTAATAAAATTAATATTAAATATGTGACATACACAATTTGTAGTTTTTAACTTGGATTAAATTTTTTGATTTCACAATAAGGGCTTGACAGTTTACCTGAAAATGCTAAACCCACATAAGGCATCAAATTATGGCTTGTGAAGCACTAATTGTCTTAGATGGCAGAATGAATGCAGACTGAAGCAGCAATTAATATGAGTTAATAAATCGCTTCCTTGGAGTGAGGGCACTGTGGTATTATGGGCACTGAAGACTGTATTAGCCTCTGGTGACGGCTGTGCCTGAGAGGCCAGGTGTGTTCTCTCAGAAAGACTATTTTGCCAGCAGGTATCTCACTGTCAGTTCAGGTGAGGTTGTGACATCTGCCTGACCAGGACTGTATTGGAAGAACTGATTAAAAAGAGTAGATAGATTCATTGCCTTCGGTATTTTGCAGACTGAGTACAGGGCTGAAAAAAATCATGAAGGGGTAGAAAAAAGGGATCAGCCAAAGAGACATTTTTCAAAAATCATAAAACAAGATGAAAGGAAAAATAAATTGAGAGGGCCAGGAATTCTGCTCTGTATGTTCTACCCGCAGAGTTTTATTTGACTGAGTTCCTCAAGTGAAGTAGAGTCCCAAACAGAGAGCTTTGTTACCCTAATACCTTTTTATTTCTACTCTGTTGATTCCAGAGTTTGGTCTGGAAATGGGAGGAAGTTATTCTGATCCCTCAGGATTGTTACAGGGATTAAATAAGAAACAAATATAAACAAGCTAATGAATGAATATGAATATCTATTTTAATAAAGAAAGTTGGATTTTACTGGGAATATAATGGTAGCAAACTAATCTGTATATTTATTTAGGTAACCTAGTTAGAGTTTACAGTCAGCCCCAATGAACCTTCCAAATGCTTACTTGGGGCACCTGGGTGGCTCAGTCAGTTAAGCATCGACTTCGGCTCAGGTCATGATCTCACAGCTCATGGGTTCAAACCCTGCATTGGACTCTGTGCTGACAGCGTAGAGCCTGGAGCCTGGTTTGGATTCTGTGTTTCCCTCTCTCTCTGCCCCTCCCCCTCTCACACTCAGTCTCTGTTTTTTCAAAAGTAAAACATCAAAAAAATTAAAAATAAATAAAAAGGAGCACTGACTCTCCAAAGACATTCCTAAATATAAGGCAAGCTCTCTTGATTCTTAGTCTCATTGAAAGTGTTTTTAACTTCCATATGGTTGGAATAAGAATGGTATCCTCTGTGAACAGTCATTAATCATGTGAAATAATTCAAGCTATTTTGTGCATTCTTGTTCAACTGCTGTTTTAGGGGAACACTCTATCTAAAAGTCACTGCTAAGGAATGGAATGGCTACAAAGATAAATTAAACAAGATTCAGGCCCCCAGGTAGAATACAGTTTAGTAGGGTAGACCAGCAACTCAATCAAGCCATGGTAAGTAATAGGTTTATAGTAAAGACACACTTGATAGGCAGAAAATAACTTCTGGGATTTTTAGAACCAAGTAGGTGGCCCTCCAGACCTTACACATAATTTGTTGCATGGAAGGATTTGGTGACTCTCCAGACTGGCCTGTCCTGGACCTTTCAGGGGACATGGCTATTCCATCACCTGTTGTTGCATAACTAAGTTGATTCTTACTTGCTATTGAAATCACTTCATACTTTAGCAACCAGTGGCTCTGTTTAACTTTAAAAAAATGAGTCACTCCTGACAGTACTCCTTCTACACCCAACCATTTTATCATTGCTTTCTATGATTTTTTAAATTTTTGCTCCTATTTCTAACTGCATAAATAATTGTATCTCCTATCTCCAGTTCCTGCAAGAATTTGATTAGATGCCCAGCTAAATATCATCATGCCTGTTTGGCTAAAGCATTCACAGCAAGTCCCTCGCAGACCACTGAAAGAACAGCTACATTGTCTCCCGTGGGTCAAGTGTCCTGTAGGGGTCTAATCCAGTGTGCAACCAGGCAGTTGGTAATGTCAAGTGGTAGAGGCACAGTTGTCTCTTGTCAAAAGGCAGGTTATTTCATCAGAAGGCAATAAGGAGGAATCCATGTGGAATCAAGTTGTAGGCATGGAAACCCGTTTAAGCTTTCCCAAACATGTATGCATCTAAATAATTATAGTGTCTGACAATATGCATTACTTATCAATTAAGATGTGCTCTTAAGTGTTACATGTATCCAAAGGAAAAAAACCTACATTTAGCTGGGACAGCATGACAAGACTTCTAGGGTAAAAAAAGTAACATTGGAACTAGGCCTTTGAAGGTGACTCGGATATGAAATGTGTATGAAGGGAAGTAGAGCATTTTATTTTACTATCTTATTTTATTTTATTTTATTTTATATTTTTATTTATTTCTAGGATAGAGAGAGACAGCGTGAACAGGGGAGGGTCAGAGAGAGAGGGAGTCACAGACTCTGAAACAGGCTCCAGGCTCTGAGCTGGCAGTCAGCACAGAGCCCGACGCGGGGCTCGAACCCACAAACCACAAGATCATGACCCAAGTGAAAGTCAGACGCTCAACAGACTAAGCCACCCAGTCGCCCCAGTATCTTATTTTATTTTTAATGTTTATTTTTGAGAGACAGAGAGACCGAGTGCAGGCAAGGGTGGGGCAGAGAGAGAGGAGACACAGAACCCAAAGCTGGCTCCAGACTCTGAGTTGTCAGCACAGAGCCTGATGCGGGGCTGGAACTCATGAACTGTGAGATCATGACCTGAGCTGAAGTCAGATGCTTAACTGACTGAGCCACCCAGGTGCCCCAGGAAGTACAGCATTTTAGGCAAAGGGAAGGACGTGAGAATGACATGAAAAATCACACAGAAAAGTTCATGAAAAAGACAATAATTTAGTATGGTCACATATTGACAGAACAATCAACACCAATGTTGAAATCACTGACTTTTGTACAAGCATGGACTGGAGCAATTTGTAATCATTATTGACATCAAAGCTAAGAACATTTTCATATCAAGATCAGTATCCTTCTTTGAGAATATACAGAACAGCTCATCAGGGAGACCACTCAGTTGAGAAACGAAGAGCTCAAATAAATAAGCAGAAGAATTTAAGTTTAGAGAACAGGAAGTATGCTTGTTTTACTGACATTGTACAACATTCAGACATGTTTATTGCCTAACACTGGGGGTGTTGGTTAGGGTGGGAGAAGAAAGTGTGATGAGTAAAAGACAGATGATTGAATTGAGATTTGAGAGCCTCCTCTCTGTTAGTTTTAGTTGGTTCTTAGGATTTCTAGGCTATAAGTATAGTCTATGAGTTGAAAAACATCAAGCTTATATCTTGTGATGTAATTTTCTTCTGAGCTATAGAACGTAACATCCAATGTCCAGTTTGATATTTCTACTTCAAACTTCATGTGCCCTACATAGAACTTTGATTTCTCTCTTCAAAATTTTTCTTCCCTGGGTGTTTCTTATTTCACCACTTCCAACATATTTGCCCAGATCCCACACCAGAGAAAAATCTATTTGCATTTTCTCCAAAATATATACTGAATCCACACTTTTCTCTACTCTTCGTCACAGTTAATCCATCATCACTTTCCCCCTGAACTACTAAAATAGCCTTACTTTGCCTCTCTTTTTCAAGTCTTCTAATTCATCAGAGAGCAGAAAAAGTGATTTTTATTTTGTGCAAAATTATATCATATCATTTTCCTACCTCAAGTCTCTCCAATAATTTCCCATTAAACTTAGAAGAATATTCAAACTCCATTCTAGCTTCAAGGTTCTTCATAATTAACTTCTGCCTCTGCCTCTTTTACCTCATAGTCTCTCGTTCTGACTGCTTCCCTTAGTGCATTAGCTGAACAGGCCAAGACTGTCTCCACCACAGGATCTGTGTACTTGCAGACATCTTCTCTAGTTCTTGGTCCTCACATGTTTGACTCCATAACATGACTCAGATATGCATGTATATCCCTGCCTCAGAGAGATGCACTTACCTGACCCTCTCCCTGAGGAAGCCATTCCATACCTCAATGACTCTTTTTCCCATTACTCTGCTCTGTTTACTCCTAGCTGTTGAAAGGATCTGAAATTACATGTTTTAAAATTATGTTTTCATTTTCCACT
Source organism: Hyaena hyaena (assembly GCF_003009895.1). Classification (NCBI taxonomy): domain Eukaryota; kingdom Metazoa; phylum Chordata; class Mammalia; order Carnivora; family Hyaenidae; genus Hyaena; species Hyaena hyaena. Next base: position 507,939 of record NW_024081012.1, read on the forward strand.
AAAAATTTGTTACTTATACACCATCTTTTTCACTGTTCTATCAGTGCTCTGAACTACATGGTTGATGTTCAAAAAGTACTAGTTGAAAGGTAAGTAAATGGAGGCATGTATAAGTGGAGCAACAGAAGTATAAACTTGTAAATCAAGCTCTATTTTTTTTTCTCTGATACTATTCTTGCTCAATTTCAAAGAAACCTAAACCTTTGGGAAATATAAATAAATCGATACAAAGAAAACTTGGGTAAAGTTTAAGAATATATATAGTTAAATTTCCATTGTTATTTTTCCCCTCCAGAAAATTGAGCTTTCTTTCCAAAATTGTGGGAAATTTAAATGATGATTACACAGAGCAGGATGTGGTTTCACAAAATATCACAGGGCCCTGTTTTCTTCTAAGATGGAATTTATAGTTATGTGAGAGAAGTTTCTCGTTATGAGCGGCAGGAACAGCTCTTTGGTCTTCCTATGGCAAAAATCAACATTACTTAAGGTAAACTTACCTTTTTCATTCACAATAAAAACTTTATTAAGGTTTTATTGCATATATGTCCCTAATTTTAAAACTATGATATAAGGGGCACCTGGATGACTCAGTAAGTGTCTGACTTCAGCTCAGGTCATGATCTCCCAGTATGTGAGTTCGAGCCCCATGTGGGGTTCTGTGCTGATAGCTTGGAGCCTGGAGCCTGCTTCAGATACTGTATCTCCCTCTCTCTCTGCCCTTCCCCCTCCCCAACTCACGCTTAGTCTCTTTCTCTCAAAAATAAATAAACATTAAAAAATTTAAAAAAAATTAATGTCTATTTATTTATTTTGTGTGTGTGAGAGAGAGAAAGAGTGTGAGCAGGAGAGGGTCAGAGAGAAGGAGACACAGAATCCAAAGCAGGCTCTCGGCTCTGAGCTTTTAGCAGAAGAGCCCAATGCAGGGCTTGAACTCACGAATCACGAGATCATGACCTGAGCCCAAGTCGGTTGCTTAACCAAGTGAGCCACCCAGGCTCCGCCAAAAGAGTTTTCTTTTTTTTTTTTTTTAAATATATGATCCAAGAACCTTTGGGAGTAAAATCAAAATGGGATAGGGAGAAGGACAAGCTAGATGGAGTACTGTTTCTCTACACTTCTCACAAAAGCATTTTTTTTAAGTTTATTTATTTCGAGACAAAAAGAGAGAGAGAGTGAGCTGTGTGCATGCATGTGAACAGAGGAAGGGCAGAAGGAGAGAGGGAGCAAGAGAATCCGGGATCTAAGATACCAGCACAAAGAACCATGCAGGGCTCGGTCTTACCAGCCATGAGCTCATGACCTGAGTCCGAGTCAAGAGTCCATTGCTTAATGGACTGAGCCACCTTGGTGCCCCACAAAAGCATCTTTACTGTTACCCCAGTAAGACATCTAGAGGAAAAGGTGATTAAGTTATATATGTTTGAAAGTCACTAATTTGGACCATTACCCAGAAAATAAAAGTGAAAAGGGCTAACATTTATTGAAACCATATACCCTTTCCTGACTACCACTGCCTAATTTATTCCTTTCAACATCCCTAAGTTACTGTCATTTTCTTTATTTCATCCATGAGAAAAACTCAAGCATGAGGTTTAATGCTGTTAGGTTAATTAAAATTATTCTGAGGTTGGAAATGTGAGAATGTTATTTAAGACAAGATTCTTGGGACACTTCGGTGGCTCAGTCGGTTAAGTGACCGACTCTTGATTTCTCCTCAGGTCATAATCTCATGGTTTCATGGTTTTGTGAGTTTGAGCCTGGTATGGGGCTTTGTATGCTGATCATGCTTGAAATCTGCTCAGGATTCTCTCTCTCCCTCTCTGCCCCATCCCAGCTTGTACTCTCTCTGTCTCCCTCAAAAGAAATGAACTTAAAAAAAAAAAAAGAAAGAAAAGACATCAGGCGACTGGATGGCTCAGCTGGTTAAATGTCCAACTTCAGTGCAGGTCATGACCTCACGGTTCGTGGGGTGAGTCCCACATCAGGCTCTGTGCTGACAGAAAGCCTGGAGCCTGCCTCTGATTCTGTGTCCCCCCTCTCTGTGCCTCCCCTGATTGCACTCTGTCTCTCTCTCAAAAATAAATAAACATTAAAAAAATTTAAAAAAAAAGACAAAACATTATTACTTAAAAGGCTAATTTTCTACAGGAAAAAAAAATGATGGTAGCTAAATTATTTTTAATTATTTTTCTTCACTTTTAGAGAAACAACTTGTAATGGAGCCTTCACCTCTTGAGTTACCAGCTGAGACACTTCAACGCATCGCATCTGAACTTAGATGTCACCCGGCAGATGAGAAGGTTGCCCTCCATCTTGATGAGGAAGATAAGCTGAGGCACTTCAGGGAGCATTTTCATATCCCCAAAATGCAGGATCTACCTAAAAGTAAGAACACTGAAAAGGATTCTATTTTTCTTAATTAATTTATTAATTTATTTTTGCCACTGCATGTGTTTATCATAAATCTTTGAAATCGTTGTTCTCTTACATAATAGAGCCATTATAATTACCTCTGAAAAACAGAAAGTTCCTGATACTACTAAATCAGCCTGTCAGCCAACCTTAGCCTCAGATTCTTTATGTTCCTTTTCTTCTTCTGAATAAAATACTTACAGGGTTTTTATACTGTCATCTACTTCTCTTAACAATAGAGTGACTGACTGAAAATTATAGGCAGACGCATTTACTTATTCTCTAAGCACTTAGAGCTCAAAACAATTTCTTTTCAATACAGTATTAGAATATCTCTTATTTGTGGCACCTAGTTTATGATAGCATGATATTAGTCTTAGAGGAAATATTATTTTGGGATTTGGGTATATTAAGATGATATTATGTGAAGAACCATCTTTGTGTGCTGTGAGTAAAGATGGCATGTATAAGAATTACCAAAAAAAAGAAACATCAGTGACTAAGAAATGCATACTGCATTTTATTTTCTTTTAAAAAATATGGTAAGCTGATTCTGTTTTTGGTTTGAGGATATCCTATTTTTAAAAAATAGGCAGTACAAGTATAAAAATAAGACATTTTTAAAATATTTGACTTTGTTCAGTTTTACAGGTTGAATAGAAGCAATCTGTCACAATGGTTTTCAGATTCTTTATAATAAAATTTAATTTTCAGTTTTCTATAGATAAAGTGAGGCAGTATACTCATAATCCAAAAACATCAGCTAATATGATTCTAGGATGAGATTGGGTCACAAAGCTGTCTTGGGTCACATTGGCTGTCTTACTTGGCTTATATGTTGTTATGTAACAAAGGAAAGCACCCTGTGGAATTATAGAAGGATGAAATAAGAGGAAGCATTATATCCAATTTAAAGTTGCTTAATATCAATTGAGGAAGACGTTGGTACAAATGACAACTTTGTGAAACCTGATAAAATGGGTTAAGTGAAGGGAACTGACATCAAAGGAAAAAAGTAGATATTTCTGGAATCTAGTTTGAAAGAGCATTTTGATTTAAAAGTTAAGGGATGAAAAGAACTTTATGTGTGAAAAATGAGGAAGTTAAGTCTAGGGATATTCTTTCAGTGCTGTGAGAGAAGGTTGCCTGGTGACATGCAGCACAGAGGGTGCAAGTCCTCTGAAATCCCCATGACCCACCTGAGACAAGTCAGCTCTCGTGACCCTGCCCCAATGTGCTCTCCAACCTGTGGGCTGCCTGGGTGGTTTGATGGGCTCCGACATCAGAGATGACAGTAGAAGCCTGGAGGACCACAAAGCTTTAGGTGGCCTTCTCAGTGTGCAGCAAGAACTATAAATCAAGAATTAGGACTCTAGAACTTTTTTTTTTTGGTATTTATTTATGTATTCAGAGAGAGAGAAAGAGAGAGAGGAGAGAGAGGGAGAGCATGTGTAAGCTGGGAAGGAGCCAAGAGAGAGAATTCCAAGCAGGCTCCATGCTGTCAGCACAGAGCCAGACACAAGGCTCGAACTCACAGACCATTAGATCATGACCTGAGCTGAAATCAAGAGTTAGAAACTTAACCGACAGAGCCACCCAGGTGCCCCAGGGCTCTAGAACTTTATGACATAGAAAGTTGTCATTTCCTCAAGATTCAAAAAAATTATTCCTATTCATGAATGGAAAAGCAGACATAGCACAGTAAGCAAACAAAAATACGAACAAAATATATTTAGTGAAAACAAATGATGGTATTACAGAGAGAAGGGAGAACATAGAGAAGCATTGGGGAGAGAAAGTGGCCAGTGGTCTAGTATGGCTGCCGTTTGGGCTGTCTTGGGGAATGAGGCTACACAATGGCCACATCTAGATACACATTTATAAGCAATGACTACTTCCTGCACATGGGAAGTGATGCATTAGGGAGTTTGGTTGCCTTGTCTGTCTTTTCTTAAGATGGCTTTCTTCTATATAAAACCATTAGAAATTTGCGGTAGGACTCAACTCTGAATTTCTAAAAATAAGACTGTTGAAAAGAAGGGGTACATGGAAAGTTAAAACGATTTTGAATGCATCACTTTTTCTGTTACTAAACCTAAGATTCATTGACTAACACGATTGTCAGCCCCATGCTGAATCACTTTTATTCAACAAAATATTTATTAGTTACCTTTTCACATTCCCCTCTGGGCCTTGAAACTTGCTTTCTACACCACCTCTCCCAGCTCAATGGATTTGAGACACAATTAACAAAACTCATAGTGTCTGTCCTGGGAGGCATTGTAGTCTTGAGATTTTGGTGGCTTCCTGCTCTAACTCTAGCTAGAGTGAGTTTGAGAAACAAAGTAGCCTCTCAGAGCAAAAGTTCCTCTATGTGGAAAAGACAAAAGACAAATACTGTTCCAAAATGTATAGGGACTTTCTGAGCATCAAAATTAGATTATATTAAGTGAGCCTAGGACAGGGCCAGGATATTAGGTTCCATGCCCCTTTAACAGAATGTTTTTTTACTTTAATAAGGATTTTTAATACTAGATCAAGACAAGACTCTTCTACTAAGCTTTGATATAATTTAATTGGAACCCAGATAAAGATAGCATCATATATCTAGTCACTTACCCAGACTTAAGAGTTGACTCTAGTATCCTTATTATAGTTATAACATTTGTTTTAATTAGATATCAATAGGAAATAACATAAAAAATTACAATCTGAGATAAATTAATCCTGATTCCTTAAGAAATGTAAAGAGAAGGAAAATGAATCGATTCAATAAAGAATATGAACAATTTATTTGTTCAAAAAATACAATTTTGAATAATGCAAAAATTTACTTCATTAACCCTAAAAGTTCTTCTAAATTCATTATTGTCAAAGTACATGGTTTCCTGACCAGCTACAAGAGGATCACCAGGAAATTTACTAGAATATGCAAGTTCTTGGGTCCCAAACCAGAATTACTAAATCAGAGTCTCTGAGGGGAGCCCACTCCTCTGTTCTAGATCTCTTAGGATGGTGCCGCAGAGAGGTGAATTCAGTTTATTCTTGTTTTCACCATACTACCTCTAGGTGCTTCTTACTTGCTAAAAGTTCATTCTTTCAACAAACATTTATTAAGCCCTTACTCCGGCCAAGATACTATTCTCAGAATAGTTTATCAGTGAACTAAAGAGCAAAGGTGTGCTCAAAGTGTTTGGAGGGCTAACAGATACCCATAATCATCTGGGAAGAAAACCCTGATGAGATGACACCAGAGCAGAGACCAGAATGAAGTGAGGAAGTGAGCCTTCTGATTAGAGGGGTCAAGATGAGCCCAGGGGACAAGGTACACCAGACTCAGAGGCAGATGGTGTTCATATTTCTTTCCTTTTCCTTTTTTTTTTTTTTTTTATGTTTTATTTATTTCTGAGAGAAAGAGACAGCGTGAGCAGGGGAGGGTCAGAGAGAGAGGGAAACAGAATCTGAAACAGGCTCCAGGCTCTGAGCTGGCTGTCAGCACAGAGCCTGATGCCAGGCTCGAACCCACAAACCATGAGATCATGACCTGAGCTGAAGTCAGAAACTTAACCGACTGAGCCACCCAGGCGCCCCTTTCTTTTCTTTTTCTGACAAATAAGAATTCATCAAAAAATTAGTACTTGTCTCTTAGTAAAACCTTCCAAGAACATCTGAAAATGATAATGCTTCTCGATAGCACTAAGACACTAAGAACAAATGTTTGTTAGTATCTCTGAATAATGAAAAACAAGAACAGGGGTGCCTGGGTGGCTTAGTCGGTTAAGCGTCCGACTTTCACTTAGGTCATGATCTCGCGGTTCGTGGGTTCAAGCCCTGCATCGGGCTCTGTGCTGACTGCCAGCTCAGAGCCTGGAGCCTGTTTCAGAGTCTGTGACTCCCTCTCTCTCTGACCCTCCCCTGCTCACGCTGTCTCTCTCTCTCTCTCTCCTAGAAATAAAACATTTAAAAAAAAGAAAAAAAAAACAAGAACATAAACAAATTTTGAACAAATAAAAAGGATCACAACTCCCAATGTAGGCTTAAAAAATTCCAACGAAAGGCTGTATGCACAGCTTGTGGCTTCTGGTATTTTGCCATTCCATGTGATGTTTGCTCAGGGTTTCTAAGAGAAAGTTTTGTCAAAATACATACAGGTTTTATTTTTCTTTTCCTAGATGGTTCTTTAGACATTGTTAGAGAAAAGGGTCAAAATTATTTTTACTGAGCTGATGTTGCACTTATGTTCAAAGTTATCCTAAAGACCAAACCCTCAAAATAAAACATGCACACATACATGCACACACAAGCTCACACACGCTCACACACGCTCACACATGCTCACACACGCTCACACATACACTTATCAAGAAAAAGAAAGGAAGGAAGACATGCAAGGCATAAATATTGGAAAGACTTGTCTAAATATCTTGAAATTATTCCTGTTTGAAATATCCTTGTTTCTAAATCTCTGAGAGGATACTGGATACTTCCATAAGATATATTGTTATTTTCAGAGATACAACACAAAGTTTTTATGACCTACCTATCAACATACCAAACTGACGTCCACATTTACATTTACATTTCCTCCAGAAATAAAATCATTTGTGTCATAGATATCTTTGCTTATTCAAAGAAGGAAAATCAAAAATTGTTACTTCCTTGTTTGAATTTGCATATCTTGGACCAGTGTTTGAAATTTGTATTAACTCCTTGGCCATTTGCTTTTTTTAAAAAGTTGTAATTTTTTCTTCATGTATAAGATTTATTGCTTCTAGGTATTTTATTTTTTAATTGATTTGAAATTTTTTTAAGTCTTAGTTATATTAACAGCTTGTTCTCTGTAAGGAATTTTAAATGAATTTGCCCAGTCCATGTAGCTGGACGATATAACCAGAAATGAATCCCAAATTTTGAGACGACTTCTCCAGTTGTCTTGACTTAGAGTTATTCCTTTTTAAAAGATTACTCTAGGGGAACCTGGCTGGCTCAGTCAGTAGAGCATGGGTCATGAGCCCAAGCCTCACGTTGGGCATAGAGCTTACTTAAAATAGAAGTTACTCTATTGAGTTGGAATTTATATACCATAGAATGCACTTTGCTTTATGCTCTGTAAGATACCCCAGGATTTGTTTATCTTATAACAGAGAGTTAGTAATGTTTGACTACTTTTACCTATTTTGCCTACCCCATGCCTGTCACCTTTGGCGACTACCACAAATCTGTTCTCTCGATCTATGAGTTCATTTATCATATTTGTTCATTCATTTATTCATTCATACATTCATTCATTCATTCTATTCCTCATATCAGTGATATACAATATTTTCTTTCTTTGTCTGACTTACATCATTTAGTATTTTAAGCTCACAGTTCAGGACATCTGGATGGCTCAGTCAGTTAAGTGTCAGACTTTGGCTCAGGTCATGACCTCATGGTTCATGGGTTCAAGCCCCAAGTCAGTTTCTATATGCTGAGAGCTCAGAGCCTGGAGCTTGCTTCAGATTCTTTGTCTCCCTCTTTCTCTCTTCCTCCCTCACTTGTACTTGTACTCTCTCTGTCTCAAAAAGTAAATAAACATTAAAAAAGTATTTTTAAGTGCATTGTTTAATAGGTGTTTATAGTTTGATGATCATCATCACAACCTGATTCTTCACTCCCCTTTTACACCCCCAGCCCCAGTGGCCAGTAATCTACCAAACCTTTTACTATTTTGCTCTATATAGACCATTAAATCAGAGAATGTCCTTACCAGTAACTAGTATTTGAGAGAATTTTTACACAAAGAGTTGCTTTAAAATGATTAAGGAAGACAATTTAGATGCTATAGACTTTATTTCACACTTAACCGAAACTGGCAATTTCCATTCCCTAAGGTCCGGGGAACTGCAAAATGGGTGGGAGACAGGAAGCTTTTATAGGACAAAGAATAAAGAACCAGGAAGAGAAAATAGAAAATGTCTGATTTGCTGGGGCCACATAATCAAACTTGTTTGGGGCAAGAAGGAATAAGGTAATAAGTTTAGAGTCTAGCATGGGCGTGGCATTAGGATTGGCTGACAGAATGTACTGCCTTCCTGGCCAAGCAGAACATTAACAGGGATTAGGGAAGTCACCTAAATTTCCATGCTGATGTATCATCCTGGCCAGAAACTGCTCCATCTTCAACCTAGAAAGCGATTTCAACAGTATTCCTATCACTGTTTCTTTCACACTCAAATATTCCCCTCTTTCAATTTTATCATATATTCAGGAAAGATGAGAAAATTGTCATCCAACTTTAATAAGTTAAATTGAATGCTCTCCAAACAAGATCTACTACTAGTATGATTTTGTGATATTATCCTATTAGATAAAATTGGCATGGAAAACTGCCATGCTTGAGTTTATCTCCAGGGGATCCATGTAATATAATAAAGCCTCTTCAGTTCAACTATTGTTAGGCTCAGACCTTAGTGACAAGTATGAGCTATCAGTGAATGAAATATGGGAAAGTATGCTTTTTAGCATGAAGTGTAATCGTTTATTTAACAGTACCTAACATGTTAAATAAAGGCTTTATCCAGCTATATTTATGACTATAGAATATCAATAATGACTTACATATCTAATTTATATAAGAAAAACAAGATTATGTCTTAGTTAAAATTTTGACTATGTAGACATTTTGAACTTCTCATTCCACTTGTATTCTGTAATTTTTGGACTTGTAATCTTATTTTTTAAATTTGTTTAATGTTTGTTTGTTTTTGCTAGAGAGAGAAAGTCAGAGCATGAGCAGGGGAAAGGCAGAGAGAGAGGGAGACACAGAATCTGAAGCAAGCAGGCTCTGACCTGTCAGCACAGAGCCTGATGCGGGCGGGGGCTCTAACTCAACAATCACGAGATCATGACCTGAGTGGAAACCAAGAGTTAGGTGCTTAACTGAGCTACACAGGCGCCCAATGGACCTACTTGTAAATTTGTCTTTCCTTTTGTATTAGACGATTTGTACCCTGAAAGCAAGGGCTGTCTTATTTTTCTATGTATGAATGGGAGTCATCAAGACAGACCCTAAGGTGGAGGTGGCCAGTGAGGTCTTATCCCTCAAAAAGAACAGCATTTGTAAACACACACAAGCAAGAGACAGCATAGTTGCCAAAGAATTAGAAGATGTGTGTGTATGTGTGTGTGTGTGTGTTTCTTTTTATTACTGTGCTGTAATGTTTGAATTTTTGCTGAGTTTATACGTAGCTGTGGAAAAATGTTTAAGCTTGGAACCACAAAACTGTATATTAATGTTACTAATATCATTTCATCAAGAATGTAGACTCATTGAAGAGGGCAAAATTAGAATTAAGGAAATGATTTAAAACACTTTTGCAGAAATCCAAAAGGAACTGTAAAAATCCAAGTAAACGCATTGGAAGTGAAAAAAGGGAGGAGATTCAAGAAATATTTTAAATACTAATTGAATAAACCTGAATTCATTATTCAATGAATAAACTGTTAACTGGGAGAAAAAATTCTGGTGTTAGACACATTCATATTTGAGATTGTTATATCTTCTTATTGAATTGATACATTATCATTATGTAATGTTCTACTTTATCCCTGGTAATTTCTTTATTCTGTAGTCTTCCTTGTCTAATATTCATATATTAATCCAGGTTCGTTTTGATCAGTGTTTCCTTAGCATATCATTTTCCACCTACCTATATCATTGCAACTAAAAAATACACTGTCTACTTATAGACAGAATATAGTTGGATCTCTTTTTTAAATTCACTCTGGTAATGAGTTTTAATTGGCATATTCATACTCTTTATTTTTAATATAATTATTGACAGTTTAGATTTAGATCTGCTATTTTATTTTTTTTTCTGTCAATTTTCATTTTTCTCTTTCCCTCCTTTGCCTTTGCTTTGATCATCTATATATTTTTTGATGTCACATTAAGTTTTATATTAAGTTTTGTATTATATCTTTTTGTGTAGCTTTTTGTTGGTTTGCTTTAATGGTTGCTCTATACATAAAATATACATTATCTCTATAATAATTATTAATATATATTAAATATGTATTAAAACTTTTTACTTGATTTAGAAACAATATTTTATCACTTCAAGTAGGATGCAAAAAGCTTACTAAATAGGATGTAGCAAATTATATAATTAGCTCTCTTTATCTCTTTTTATGTCATAGTTATCATACATATTACATCTGTAAACTCTGAAACCCCAATCAGATACTGTTATCATTTTTTCTTTTCAATATTTATACTCTATGTCATATATTTTAAAATATTAAAGAAAAAAATCTTCTACATTTACCTAAATATCTACTACTTCTATTGGTCTGTCTTCATTCCTAACGTCCAAACATCCCTCAAGTATTATTTCTTCTCACCCGAAAGAACTTGCCGTAGTATTTCTTTTAGACAGATCTACTGAGAAAGGCTTTTCCTTATTTTCCTTCACCTGAGAATGTCTTTATTATGCCTCCATTTCTGAAGAATATTTTTGCCGGGAATAGGATTCTACACTGACAATTAGTTTCCTTCAGTCACTTCTTAAAAATTTTCCTCCATTGGTTTCTGTCCTCCATGGTATTTGATGAGAAACTGTCATCATTATCATCATCATCTGTTCCCCAATAGGTAAAGGACTACTTTCTGTGGTTGCTTTAAAGATTTTTCTTTGTCTTTAATTACCAGCAGTTTGATTATAATGTGCCTGGGCATGCATTCATTTGAGTTTATCCTCCTTGGAGTTCACTGAGAATTTTAAGAGTTTAAGTTTAAATTTTTGACCAGTTTGGGGAGTTTTTAACCATTATTTCTTAAACCATTTTTTGCATCCCATTCTTTCTTCCTTTCCTTCTGATATTTCAATAATACAAATACTATACCTTTTGGCATACATATTGGCGTACATATTCTTGAGATCATATTCATTTTCTTACAACTTCTTCCCACCTCCCCCCACCGATGTACAAATTGGATCATTTCTATTGATCTGTCTGTAAGTTCAATGACTCTTTCCTTTGTCATCCCCATTCTGCTTGAGTCCATTTTGGAACTTCTGAAATTTCATTTATTGTATTTTGCAGTTCTAAAGTTTCAGTTTGTTTCTTTTTAAAATATATTACTTCTCTGCTGAAATTTTTTATCTTTTTATATTCATTTCAAAAGTGCCTTCCCTTACATCTTGAATTATATTTATAAAAGCTACCTTATGGTCTTTGACAATTCCAAATTCTGTTTTGTTTTGGAGTTGATGTCCATTAAGTTTCATTTCCATTAAGGTATGTTGGAACGGTTCTGATTCTTCCTGTGTTGAGTAAATTTGAATTGCATTCTATACATTTTAGTATTATCCTATAAGTCTTTGTCTTTTTGAATTCTATGAAGAATATTGAATTGTTTCCTTCCTTTGGTTTGCTTTAGCAAGCAATCTACTCAGATAAGTTGTTTGCAAGTTCCTACCCACCTTCTGTGGATGGTGGTTCCAATGGTAACTCAGTTTTCAAAGCCTTTGCAGTATTATTTGTATCTGTCCTGTGTATGTGACACTCAACCACTAATCTGAGATCTAGGTTCAGTTCTCAAAGTTTTGTTGTATCTCTTAGAATTAGATCCATTCAGGCACAGTACAGGGGTGAGCTCAAAAGTTCTTGTACAACTTTATATAATCATTTTCCTAAGCTGCCTCTTTGCATGAGGCCTAACATTTCCTTGCTCCCCAGGGCCCATCTTCATTTTCATCTGGCTAGAAACTGGATATTTTAATTGATACTTTTTGTTATGCATTTCCTATAACTATGCTTGCCTCTGATGCTCAGAATCAAGAGGACAGAGAGAACAAAACAACTGGAGTTATCCCACATTCTTAGAACCATTCTTCCTCTAGTTAGAGGGAAGCTTTTCCTTTCTCAGTGATTTGGATTTCTGTGCACCTGTTGTTATTATAATTGCTGCCACTGTCACAGAATTGACTAGTGGTTACCATGGAAGAGAACAGAAATAAATGAAAGAAAAATGGAAAAGCCAACAAGATTTCCCCCACTCTCACTCTCTTTTTTTCGCTGGCCCTTAGTAATTCTCTTTATAACTCTCCACAATAAGGGATAGTGGGCTTCTCTTGGAGTTCTTTTAGTTCACATTCACTATATAGTTTGGAGTTTCTGGCTTTTTTTGAAAGCAAGCCTTAAGAGACTCCTCAGAAGAAGAAAGAAAATAAGAAGCTCAATGCCAAATTGGTGGTATTTCAAATTCTGGCTATCTTCCCCAGTATACTTACTATCATTTATATTTCAGACTCCTCAGATTCTAAAATGCTACTCAATGCATTTTAGTTACATTCATTGTGTCAGAATCTACTTCCCCATGTCAAATTGTGTCTTAAATTTTCTAAAGTATAGAAGGCAAGAAATGTTTCTCTGTGGTTCAAGAAAAAAAAGAAAAAGAAACACTAAATCTAAACTATACTTAGAGGAAAAAAAACATTTATTTTAAAACTTTTTTAAAGATTATGTTAGCGAACTAGTTTTTTTAATGTTTAATTTTAATTTTATTTTAGAGAGACAGAGAATGAGTGGGGGAGGAGCAGAGAGAGAGGGAGACAAAGAATTCAAAGAAGGCTCCAGGCTCTGAGCTGTCAACATAGAGCCTGATGTGGGACTGGAACCAGTGAACCATGATATCATGACCTGAGTTGAAGTCAGACATTTAACTGATTGAGCCACCCAGGCTCCCCAAGCAAGCTAGTTTTTCATTCTGATGATGAGAACCAGAACTGGTCCTTGGGGATTTTGAGATGCAGTACTCTAGGGGTTATGTAATAAAAGTGAGGTCTTGGCCCCCCCAATGGTTTGCATCTGGAGATTATTTGTTTATTGATAAAATTTTGACAGAGTTCCTCAGAGGACTATGGTCTCAGAGACTTATAGACTTAAGTATCAATCTCAGTTCAGCGATATTCCAAATTGTCCATATTGGATTCAGTACTGCCAACAATAACAACAACACAAACCCAATCATATTAGTACCACAAGTATTTAGATTGAGACAATTTTACAATTAGACAGTTCTTATCCAATAAATTCATAAGATCTGCTTATAATCTTCTTAGTATTACCAGGTTCCAAATAATGAAAACACAAATGAAACCAACACAGCTTAAATCTCTATGCTTTCCATTACGATGACAATACAATCAGCAATAATTTCATGTTTTCTAATCTTTGAGGAGGGTCTTTTTAAAAGTTGTTCTTTCTTTCCTTTTTTCTTTTCTTTTTCTTCCTAAATTTGAGAACAGAATTTCTTCCTTAAAATAAATAAACATAAATTTAGCTCAGATTTATCAGGTAAACCTAGAATGTTAAAATTTTAGCCTAGGATTTCTAACCAGCACGGCTCTGCAGTGAGGCCTGTAAACCTACCTGTTGAATGACCCTTTGCTGGGTAAAGCATTTCATCTTTTCATACACATATGGAGGAAACAAGCTCTTAAATATAAATTCTTTCAAAACAAATAAATATATTTCTCATGGGGGTTGACTTTCACAGACATGTTTCTTTCTTTTTTTCCCCATTCCTGCAGACAAAAAGAAAATTTGTTATGAAAATCTTTCAATCACAGCATCCAGCCCAGGACATTGCTTACCAGAGTAACTTTTGAGCAATCTGTCCTTTAACTTTGCTTCTTTCCATCAAGTTGTATCATAGATTTCTGAAGTGAAACAGGCAGGAAGTGGAATTTTCTTGTTCAAGAGAAAAGCATCAATTCAAACTAACTGTATTTAAAAGGAAGGAAATTTATTTTTTGAGAAGAGTAAGGTATCTTCTGTGACCTGGAGAAATCAGTTAAACTTGGGAAATCGCAGTTTTGGTTTTGTTTTGTTTTTAATAGGGGGGCTAGTGCCAGGACTTCTGAAATGGGCCATATAAGGAACTGTTTGGAAAGATTTTTTTTTTTTAATGTTTTTTATTTATTTCTAGGAGAGAGAGAGAGAGAGACAGCGTGAGCAGGGGAGGGTCAGAGAGAGAGGGAGTCACAGACTGAAACAGGCTCCAGGCTCTGAGCTGGCAGTCAGCACAGAGCCCGACGCTGGGCTCGAACCCACGAACCGTGAGATCATGACCTAAGCGAATGTCGGACGCTTAACCGACTAAGCCACCCAGGCGCCCCAGTTTGGAAAGATTTTAAAACAATGTCTATCTCCAGGCCCCATACAGACCAGTTAAATTGGAGTCTCTGTTAAGCTTAGGCACTGTATTTAAGTAAAGTTCCTGGTATGATAAATTAGTACATAAATCCAAAAAAATCTATACAGATCATAAATATCTAATATCCGTCTTTTTAAAATGATCATTTCTTGAATAGATTATCATAACTAGTTTAAAAAGTATTATACCTGCATATCTATGACTATAAATAATAATACTTAAAAAAATTTTTTTAACTTTATTTATTTTTGAGAGAATGAGCAGGGGAGTGTCAGAGAGAGAGGGAGACACAGAATTCAAAGTTGACTCCAGGCTCTGAGCTGTCAGCGCAGAGCCCGTTGCAGGGTTTGAACTCACAAACTGTGAGATCATGACCTGAGCTGAAGTTGGAAGCTTAACCGACTGAGCCACCCAGGCCCCCGAAAATAATATTTTATATCTTTCAAAGAGAGCAGCTAGTACTGGTATCCAACAGTATATCTGCAATTACATCAATATTTAGCCAACTTCAATAAGGTTAAGTGGATGCTCTAAACATACTATTTTTTTTGAAAAGCATGGTAATAGGAAATTCATATTTGTAGAAGACATAAAACTTTACTCAAGACTTTAAAATAGTTACAACTCAAAGTTTAAAATAACTTCATTAGCATTAGAATTACTGTATTAAGGGAGCATATGTCTCTTGAGTTAAGTGAACCCCAGTGACAAGTAGCAGAATTTAGAGCGTTCCAAAAAGACCCTACCAGAGAAAACTGGTAACATCGGCAGAAAGAATCTCGACATATACTATCAAGAGGTGGGAGTGGGCGTGGTAATGGGTAGGATCAAAAGTTATCAACTGGAGTTCCTGTGACCTGTTCAGAGCAACTGGAGGTTGGAGGACTCCACTGAGGGGGAATTTCTAAAGGACCCACAAAAAGGGAAACTACCAATAGAATAAAGGCACCAAAGTCAGACTAACATTTTCCTGCCTCTATTATTTATTTTCTCGCTCCATTGGAGGGATTAAAATAGCAGCAGTGAGGAAAAACAAAAAAAAACTGTAATAGACCTATTCCTTTGTTCCAAACTATAATTTTTTAAAAATTAGATCACCCCTGAGCTGAGGATGCAGAGAAACTTTAAATCTAAAGTGATGTTGAAACTTTGACTTATATTTAAGCAAACATGAAACTGTTCCTGGGTAAGTCTTGAAACATACAGATAAACTAAAAGAGTAAGCAGGCAAGGTCTACAGTGACGGACATTTTTGATGCAGTACAATGTTACTCAGAAGCAACCAAGTGAATTTCCAGAATCATGAGCTCTATAACAGCAACTTTTGTGAAGAAATGGGACTTTCAGACAAATGGCTGTAGAATTGTTGACTTAAGGCCCAGTTGAGGGCCTGTTTGTAGAAAGCTGAAACTCTTGAGCTTTTAGGCCATTTAAACCAAGTGAACCTTTAGAGAGGATGTTATGGGTTGAACTCTGTCTCCTAAAAGTGACTATGTTGAAGTTCTAATCCCTAATATTACAGAATGGGACCTTATTTGATCTTTGCAGTCCTTGTACAGCAGCTACCCGAGGGCTCTCTCAGTACCCTCCAGGGCTCTTCACCGCTTTCACTTGAGGCCTATATCTCCTCCTGAATGCATCCATCCTCCCTGACCTATCATAGCTACTGTTTCTCGGAGTTGGCGACTGACACCTGGACAGGGGAGGGCCATTGTTGTACAGTAGGTATGTATGAAGGGGGAGGTGGTTCTTCCCAAACTTAGGTCTCAGCTGTCCTTCTCACATTGCCAGCTTAATTCTCCCTTTTCTCCAAGAGCATAAACCATTATGGCAGTGCTGAGAGAGAGAGAGAGAGAGAGAGAGAGAGAAGAAACTTAATCTGTAATACCTACAAGTGTGGGACCTATACGAGATATCACACAGGAAGATGAATGTGTCTTAAGTAAAATGTGTTTGAAGAGCAGTGGTTTGAGAAAAATAGTGAGTTCATAGTTTATTCTACAGAATCCAACTAGGAAAATAAACTAGTTCCCAATGTTCATTACACTTAAGAGGAATGAGAGATCACTATGAGAAAGAGGATCTTTTATTTGGTGCAATTAAAAAGTCATTCTTGGGACACTTGGCTGGTTAGTTAAGTGTTCAACTTGTGATTTCGGCTCATGATTTGTGAGACTGGGATTTGCTCTCTTCCTCTCTTTCTGCCCCTCTCCTGTTTATACTCTCCTTCTCTTTCTCTCTCTCTCTAAATAAGTAAATACATATTTTTTTTTAAAAAAAGATCATTCTTATTTATCCTCCTAATGGTCTGAATTACTATCCTTATTTGAATACTTAGTTGAAATTTCAGCCATGGTACATCAATTAAAATATATAGTAAGGGATATAATATTCAGTTTCACACTGGAGGTATAAAAATGGTATAGTTTTTCTTTTTTTTTTAATTTTTCATTTATTTCTGAGAGAAAGACAGCATGAGCAGGGGACAGTCAGGGAGAGAGGGAGACACAGAATCTGAACAGGCTCCAGGCTCTGAGGTACCTGTCAGCACAGAGCCCGATGTGGGGCTCGAACCCACTAATTCAGATATCATGACCTGAGCCAAAGTCAGACGCTTAACTGACTGAGCCACCTAGGCGCCCCTAGTTTTTCATTTTTAAAAAAAGGAATAAAATTGGACACCTACCAGATTTCATGGAAAATCTTGGTTTCTTGATTTGGGAATTCTCCTTTGCTCTTCCTGGGGGTCCAAAAATTTTTGGAGGCTTCTTGGTATCTTAGAAAGAGGTCTGTGGTGAACTATCTTAATCTCCCTTGGCCTGCTTTTGTGGCTATTTGAGAGCAGGTGGCTTCATTGGCAGCAACCTCTCCTTCCCATCAGTGTCTTACCGAGTCCCCAGACACACCTGGAAAGCCACTTCTGTCATGCCTGGGGTCTTCAGTGGGGCCACGTGCAGAGGACACATTCCTTCATTCTTTCAGTCTTATGGAAAGCAGTTTCATCAGATTGGTTCACCTGCTTTTCCTTCAACCTTTGGAGGCTTTGTTGTTTTCTGTTAGCAGCCTATGCTGCTGTAGGGAAGGAAGAATATCTTCTTTTCCCTCTACCTTTGAAGTTCTAGGCCAAAGCCCTATAACAAAAAGACAAATTAACACAATAAAAGCATACAATTTTTTTAAATTACAAGTTTTACATGACAGAGGAAACTTCAAAAGGAAATGAAGACCTGAAAAAGCAGTTAAACCTGAGTTTTTAATGCTAGCTTTGATGAAGAGTGGAAGGTCATGCGGAAATGTGACAAGTAACAAAGGGTATGAGCTAAGTGTAGTAAACTGGGAACACAGTGAGGCCTATTTATTTCAATTCCTCTCAGTGTCTTAGAGATAAAGATGTATGGGGAAGGGGGCACCTCTCACAGGAAGGTTCGATGACTTACTTAGGGGACGGTCAGAAAGTCCTTCTTGCACTTGCCATTTCTCAAATTCTCTCAGCCGAAAATATTTAGTATGCCGAGGTGCCATGTTTTGGTGTAAATGACAGTCTTGAATCCTATTGCTGCCAAGGACGCCAGTTTTTAATAACAAACATTTATCACCTTTCTGGAACAAGAGAAGCCTAGGCCCCGAGGATTACATTTCTGCTTGTCTTTCATGTTGCACAGATCCAATGGGACTGAGGTGGAAAGTGGTAGGCAATCTCTTTCTTGTCGTGGGTTTTCATAAAATGTGTTTCCCAGATATTCTATTCTACCATATTACACAATGCCAATTGAATTATCACATAATGTAATTTGATGTGCTTTGAGAATTCTTAAACCACCAACTCAACTAAGAGGAACATAGTGAAAGGAGATGGGGAAGCATACTTTGGTCTGGCATAGGACAAGGTAATTTCGTTTACAATTCTGCTTTTCTCTCACATTGAACACACTTTAAACATGACTTCCTCAATATGAGCAGCCCACTATTTATTTGTGTGTAAAAGCATCAGCAATGAAAACACAAGAAAAGACAATGGGAACAGACATATGGGTGATTGGCTACTCATGTTGGGGCATTGCTGAGGCTGACGTGCACAGAACATGTTGCATCTTCAAACATGAATTGGTTTGCTAATGAAACTGCATTTGTTGCAGTCAAAGGAGAGTTATAAGATAGACAAATCACTAAAATTCTGATTTGAGTAAGACATAGATACAGAGAATAATCTTTGCAAATGTGTATGATAATATATGTATATAACCAGAGTGAAAAAATATATAAATCTAATATATCTACTTCAGATATGTAAATACTCATTTAATTTTTTATTTGTCTTATCTACAACACCAGTTATTGAAGAGAGTGAGTACTTGTTTAGACTCTGGTAAACTTCTAATATGACAAGATGGGCTGATATACTTCCTATAAAAATTCTGCTACTAACTTTTTCTCTTGCCTTCATCCATTTATGATTGGGTACAGTTGCTAATTTGATTTCCTCACGGAGCACAGTAAATATGAGAGATCTCAACAAAAGTCTATAGATTTAAATTATATTTTAAAATATAAATGTAAAAGAATAATTATTTTTCTGAGAACCTGATATTATCTTTGGAAAGAATTATAAGTTATTTATTATCCTTATTGGAGTTAATTACATTAATTATTTGTACTGAATTAACAATGCCAAATGGAAGAAGGTTAATTAATTGAATAAATGTTTTTTTCTTTTAAATTTCTTTCTGTTTCAGTTGATTTATCTTTAGTGAATAAGGATGAAAATGCCATCTATTTCTTAGGAAATTCTCTTGGCCTTCAACCAAAAATGGTTAAAACATATCTGGAAGAAGAACTAGATAAGTGGGCCAAAATGTAAGTATTATTTCAAAAGTTATCATTCAGCATCTTACACAAGAACTTTATTTTTTCTCCAAATTTTTATTTAAATTCCAGCTAGTTAACATGCAGTGTAATGGGTTTCTGGTGTAAAATTGAGTAATTCATCACTTACATGTAACACCCAGTGCACATCACAAGTACTCTTCTTAATCGTCATCACCTATTGAGCCCACCCCCTGCCCATCTCCCCTCCAGTAACCATCAGTTTGTTCACTATAGTTAAGAGTCTGTTTCTTGGTTTGCCTGTCTTTTTTCCCCCACTATGTTCATCCAGTTTGCTTCTATAATTCCATATATGAGTGAAAAAATATGGAATTTGTCTTTCTCTGACTGACTTCCTTTCTTTAGCATAGTATACTCAAGTTCCAACCACATTATTGCAAATTACAAATTTTCCTCCTGTTTATAGCTGAGTAAAATTCCATTGCATATATACCTTTTTCATTTTAGATAGACAATTGGGTTGCTTCCATAATCTGGCTATTGTTCATAATGCTGGTCTAAATATCAAGGTGCATGTATTTCTTCTAATCAGTAAGAACTTTGAAAATCACACTAGGTTTTCTAATATTTTGAAAGGTGTACATTAGACTCTTGGAAGTTTAGGACACAGAAGAACCTTAGGAATCATGGCATTCAATACTCTCATTTTATTAATGACATAACTTGGATCAGTAAATAAGATCATATGGAAAATTAGTGGCAAAGTGAAGAGTAACACTTTTACAATATTAAAAAAAAGTGTCTCTCCCAAGTGGATCCATTTAAATCATATGTATTCATTTTAATTTATTCAATGACTAATTAAAGGAATTAATATTTAGAATTAAATTCAGTATTTTCATGATCATTCTTGCTAAACTCTATCACACTAATTTTTATAAATAAGAAAATACAAATTATTGAGTGGGGGGAAAGGTAAGTGGAGCAGAAGGTACTGCCATCCCCAAACTGAGCATGCTTACTAAGAAGATGCTCCATTTGGGCTTAGCTACATAGATTTGCTCCCACCATGCAGGAATCTGAAATCTTAAATCCGTTTTTTTCCACCATCTCTTCTGTTCTATGTTTACTCTTCTGCCGATGAAACCCTTCATACCTTCTGCTTCCTTGGATGCTTACCTTTCGTAATCCCAACCTTCTCAACCACACAGATGATCTCTTCTCCCCAACTGCCCATTGCATTAGTTATCACTGCTCTGAGATAAGCAGTTTGGAGGTATCTACTTTCATTAGCCTCATATTCTCAGCCATATTATAAATCCCTTTAGGGAAATAACTTAATCTTTTGTGCTTCTTATCCTTTCTCAGTAGTTACTAATAAAGCTGAAACTAGAAATTTTTTAAAAATACTTTTAACGCTTAAAAAATATATTTTTTACGGTTTCTTTCTTTAATTTTGAAAGAGAGAGAAAGCACAAGTGGGGGAGGGGCAGAGAGAGAGGAAGAGAGAGAGAATCCCAAATAGGCCCCACGCTCTCAGTGTGGAACTGATGTGGGGCTCGAATCTACGAACTGTGAGATCGTGACCTGAGCTGAAGTTGGACACTTAACTGACTCAGCCACCCAGGAGCCCCCAAAATTTTAATATTATTTTAAACTGTTTAATATTTAAAATATTAAAAATATGACCTATGAAAAGATGCTCAACATCACTCATCATCAGGGAAATGCAAATCAAAACTACAGTGAGATATCACCTCATACCCATCAGAATGGCTTGAATAAAAAACACAAGAAATAACAAGCGTTGACAAGGATGTGAAGAAAAAGGACCCTCCACTGCTAGTAGGAATGCAAACTGCTGTGGCCACTGTGGAAAACAATATGGGGGTTCCTCAAAAAATTAAAACTAAAATTACTCTATGATCCAGTAATTCCACTATTGGATATTTACCCAAACCAAACGAGCATTAATTTGAAAAGATGTACGCATCCCTATGTTCATTGTAGCATTATGTACGATTGCCATGGTATGGAAGCAATTCATGAGTCCATCCGTAGATAAATGGATAAAGATATATTTATATGATTCAGCCATAAAAAAGAATGAAATCTTGCCATTTACAACAATGTGGATGGATCTAGACTGTGTAGCACTGACTGAAATAATTCAGGCAGAAAAAGACAAATACCATATAATTTCAATCATTTGTGGAATTTAAGAAACAAAACAAAGGAGCAAAGGAAAATAAAAGAGACCAAAAAAACAAACTCTTAACTAAAGGGAAAAAAATGATGGTTACCAGAAAGGGGTGGTGGGCGGATGAGTGAAATAGATTAAGAGGATTAAGAGTATATTTGTAGTGGTGAGCACTGACTACAGTATAGAATTTTTGAATCATTCCATATACACCTGAAACTAATAAACTCTGTATGACATTTATACTTGAATGTTTTGAAAAAGAAAAAAAATATTAAAAATAATTAGTTATATTTTAAAAATATATTCTGATTATTAGAATCTCAAAATAGATATGAAGTGGAAACAAAACCTGAAGATCAGAAGAAAATGCAGGAAAATGAAACCAAATCAATTATAATAAGAATTCTGAGCAAGACATTTGACTCTCCTAGAAATTCTGTCTTCTCCCTCTTCAGTTTTCATGCCACTGGTCTTACATATTGGGAACAGTACCTCTTTTTAAAATGTATTTTATATTGACTGTGCTAGTACCACAGGCATTAGATAACACTGCAAAGTTCTTTTTTTTTTTTTAAGTTTATTTATTATGAGAGAGAGATAATGTGGGTGCAGGAGGGGCAGAGAGACAGGAAGAGAGAGAGAATCTCAAGCTGACTCCATGTTGCCAGCACAGAGCCCAATGTGGGGCTTGAACTCATGAAACTGAGAGATCATGACCTCAGCCTAAACTAAGAGTCAGATGCTTAACCAACTGAGCCACCCAGGTGCCCCATACACTGCAAAGTTCTTAATTTCAGTGGTTGAGAATATAAATTCACAACTCTATGCAAAAATCATAGAGACATATACAATTTATTAAGCCCATTCTAACTTTATCTGCATAACTTGTATGCATAAATTGAAAAATAAGTATCACCACATTTGGAAGCCTTTTGCACTAGCAGGTTTTAGTAGTTAAAAAATGAGGGTCATAGTTAATAAAAATGGTTAATATTCATTTTTGGCCTTAATATAAAAAAGAGCAGAGAATTAGATTGGATTTGAACTTTAGAGAGCGTCCTTGCCTCTTGGATATTCATTCAGCAAGGCTGTGCATTTTTATCCTTTAGGCATTTAAAAAAGATGCTGACCTGCTCTCCTATTCATCTCCTTATGATTATCACACTTTATTAGGGGGCTGGTTGATTATTTTCAAGACTTTAAAGTTGTATTCCAGGGAAGTGCCTTTATGTGATAAGACCCTTCTATTGTTGTTGATTTTAAATTTTATATTTTACCTTGTGACAATGGGAAAATTATATAATCTTAAGCCCTTCTACCTATTTCTCATTAGACAGATGGTTCAGAAAGGAGGTGCATATTAATGCTTCAAGCAATGTCTACTAAATTTTAAAAAGACTTCTGAGTAGAGGATGAGGTAGTTTGTTTTATTTTGTCTTTCTTTTATTTTGTCTTCTTGCTTTACTTTTTAAAATTAGTTTATTTATTTTGAGAGAGAGAGACAGAGAGAGAGGAGAGAGAGAGATAAGGAGTAAGGGAGGGGTAGAGAGAAGTCCAAGCAGGCTCTATGCTGTAAGTGCAGAGCCCGATGTGAGGCTCAAACCCACGAACTGCAAGATCATGACTTGAGCCGAAACCAAGAGTCAGAAGCTCAACCAACTAAGCCACCCAGGTGGCTGAATCTTCTTGCTTTAAACCATGGTGGCCCAATCAACATCATGTCCCCTGTCACCCTATAGATGTCAATGGTGTTTGAGGACCATGATCAAAATCGTGTTCTATTCTATCCTACTGCCCATCTTTGATCTCAAAAGTGTTCATTGTTTCTTTGATCCTAAATATTTAGCTTAAAATTTTTCTCTGGCCTTTTCCAGCTAAGGTTCTGTTGGGAGGAAAACTTGTCCTCTACTAGTTCACATCCTTTTGGTTGAGGGTCTGCAGGTTAATTGATATGAGAGAGGAGAAGTTTCTCTCAGGGGCACACAGAATACTCAACAAAAAAGTGATTCACTAAGTAGTCGGGGGGTAAGGGTGTATATACCAGTCAGTTTGGCCAAAGGGGATGGATTTAGGACTTCCATAGGAAGTACAGGAAGTGCTATTGGACCTCTCATTCTGATGATAATGGGCATAGCCTTCCTGGCTAGAAGCTCCCTGAGAGGGAGATTGATGGCACCTGGATTTGCACCTCCTGGTGCTGTGTCACCTTCCACCTGGGTGTGGGTTAATGGCAGCTATATTTTCAGGAGACTCTCCCTAAGTCTAGTGTTTCTTGGGCTGCTGTTTGTTCATATGCCTTTAGTTTAAAGTAATCTTCTTGCCACTATGGTGGACTGTTGGTCTATTCACTTTCCTGACTTCTGCTTTTATTTTTTGTACTAAGTACCCCCACATATGTTTGGTTTGCCTCTAGGCCCAGGGCCTCCCATTATTGTGGGAAAATACCCCACTGAATTACACATTAGGAGCAAACAGCCTGGTGTGTAGACAGTGCCTGACTTGACATGGCAATGCATTCAGGGAGGGTGCTGGTGACACACGTGGGGAGGTGTGCTCCTGCAGACACCACAGTCTCATTCAATGCAAATGTTTCTGTAAAAAAAAAAAAAAGAAAGAAAAAAAAGAAAAGTGTATTCTAGGGGAGAAAAATGCTCCCTTCACTCCCCCACATTCAACAACTGGTCTATAAAATAAACTGACAACACACAGATCAATAAGAAATAATAATTTTTATTCATTATGCATGAGACCATCGCAGGAAAAAAAAAGTGAAAACCAAAAAAAAAAAAAATCAGTGAGATTTGAGAGCATATATATGATCTTAAGAGGGAAGATGAAGAAAATGTAGGCCACATAAGGGAGAAGAAATTATTTTTTGGAAGGGTGAAAAGCACTTAGAAGAATAGGTAGGAGACCTGAGGGTTTGTGACAAAATCATCTGGGTGTGGTGTTGACTTGTAGGCTCCTCTCCTGGCACATGAGTCAATCTTCCCTGGTTGATAAAATTCCTGGGGAGGGACTGATGATAGTTGAGTTCCTTTGGAGAACCTGCCTTAAGACAGATGGGGGAGTTCGGAGGAAGCTAGTCCCTGCACCTGCTGCCTTCAGCTCAAGGTATTCTTTATGCCAAAGAGGCAAATTTTAGTGTGGAGCTGTCTGCCAGCCTTCTGTATGAATAAGAAAGTACATGGAATGACATGTTACAAAGATTTTCCTGACATCTGTGTTGGCTAATTATTAATGTCTTATTTATTTATTCATGGGCGGGGCTGGGAGGAGCTTTTAAAAGCCAGGCTAATTTTTATTTTGTAGGATGGTTAAAACATGGTCCTATTTCAAACAGGATCCACTGTTAACTTTCTAATTAACTTTTATGTCCTGAGATCTAATTTCATGAGCAGATAGCACTCTGTAGACATCTCAGAGAGAGCACCCCACTCGGGGAATGATTTATGCTAAGATCGGGATTGAACTGTCTGCCACACTCTTTTCCTTCCCACCACTTGTAAAAGAACATTCCAACTGTGCTTCAAGTATTTTAAGTAGTTTTGAATGAGAGCAATATCATCGTTTTCTTCGATACATATGTTTAAACCTGCACTGTAATCTACATCAACCCTTTATAAAGACAGGACACTTTAGCTGGAGTTTATTGGGGTAACAACTTCCTAAATACATTTCACTACCCCAGGCTAGTAGACTGACAAAATGAAGAAGCAGACTGTGTGTGATATTTTAAAGGGGGTGGGGGGGAAGGAGAGGAGACGGCAAATGCATTGCAGGAAGAAACATACTCTTAAAGATTATTACCATGGTGTCTACCAGAGTGAGAAGTAGGTGGCATAATATTCTTAGATATAAATTCTCTGAGGCAGAACATAGAATTTTACTACCTAAATGTAATAAGATGTATTGTGCTTTCAGCAAGGCCACAGAGCTCTATGTGATTAAAATAAAAAAGGATCCAAGTATCTGCCTTTAACTACCTTTTAATGATAATGATTTTTGTCTTTAGCATTTATACTGGACATCAAGAAGAGGCAAGCTACAGGCTATCTAATAATAATATGAATAATAATAACTAGCAATTGCCCTTCTCTTCCTCCTTAGCTCTTACAGTCCCTGTTTGTTCTCAAGAAAGTCCTCTTCCCTCATCTCAGTTTATGTGGTAATCAAAATATTAGTTTAAAAATTGCATTGTAAGGTACATGCCCAAGAAGGGAGTTGTAGCATTAGATTTATATTAGGGAATAGTCAGAAAAGAGGGGTTATGCGCGAATCTCTTTTACATGTTGCCTTATTTCATAGCGATCCTTTAAGGTACATATTGCCACACATTTCCTTTTACTTTTACAGGCCTTATCAGCTTTTAATACATGTAGCATCATAACCAGTGGTGACCTGGAGTTCACTCTGACCAGGCAGTGAAAACCAGTCATTAAATTTTGAGGATTTTTGTGGATGCCAAGAAATGGACCATAGGGAATATTCACACCATCATAATCAACAAAAGCTAATAACAAGGGTCCTTTCCTCCTGTTACCTCACTGCTCTCTCAGAGAGAAAAAAAAATATTTCTCCATATCTTTCTGAGTTCTTAGCTGAGACCCCCCTATAATAAAAGATTAGCAAGAGAAGAAAAAACCACATTTATTAGCCTGTATACCTCATGTACACTTGGGAGACACTTGGGGTTTTTGAAAAGGAACTCTGCATAATGATTTAGAATTCAGGCTTCAGTCCTGTCGTAATAGGGAAAGAACAGGAGGATATAAGCCACAGAGGAGAGAATAAGTGATTTTCAAGAAAGATGGAAGAGCCTTAGAAGAATAGATAAAAGGATAGATTGTGGCAAAGCCCAACCGGATGTGGTGTTGACTTCTAGTCCCCTCTCCTGTGACAAGAGTCAATCCCCAGGGAGGTGATTGATGACAGCTGAATTCCTTTTGGGGATCTGTCTTCAGGCAGATAAGGGAATTCAGGGATAACCCTTCCCTGAATTTGCAGTTTTTTAATGCCTGCAGCTCAACGTAATCAACATACCACAGCGACATATTTTGGGGTGACATATTCTGCCTCCCTTCACCTCTGAGGGCAGGTTTACCACTTCACTACTGCCAGCTTACTGAATTTCAAGTACAGATCCAAGCACAAATTGCCCTATACAAAAACATACACACTCAGTCCTTTCCTGCAACTTTATGTAGTTTCTGGATTCCTAAAGGATTAAGAACAGTCTAATTCAGAGCTCCTTAAGGCATGAGTTTGTAACAAGCGCATGAAGTCACTCTCACCGTGATTCTTGTTTTCAATTCCTTTCTCCATATTTCAGATGTACTTGCCTTCCTCATTTAATGGAAATTTTTGAAAGTTGAAGTTCACTTATGTATTTTGTATTTTGTCACTATATCTACTGGGATATTTACTTACTAGAATAACAAAATTGAACTAGAATATGGTAGATGTAATTGCTAGAAAATAGGTCATGATACAGTGTTTGCTTTGATTATTGCCAAGTTTATTTAACTACTTAAGATTTCATCATGAGTATAATATTATATATACTTTTATTTACAGATTGTAGCTGTATTTAAAAACTGAATTTGTAATCATTTTAATCTCCAACCTCTAAAAATAGTAGCTATGTTTTAGTGTAGATACTTCTATATGCTATAGGTATACAAGTAGAATGTTCAAATAATCTTGAAATTTTCAAAATAAAGAATAAAAAATATCTTAGATGTTAAGATAGAGAAAAATAAAGAAATAATATCTGGGCAATCTTTAGTACCCTCCAACAAAAAGAGAATTAAAGTCATTAAGAAATGACAAGTTAAAAAAATCAACTTCTTAAGTATTTTGATTTTAAAGAAGCTTGATTTTATATAATTACTAAAACATTACAAGACTCAGAAATGTCCAGTTACTAATGCTGATATAAGAAAAATCACACACACACACACATGCACGCACAATACATACATACACACACACAAACTAATAATGGTTATGACCATTTTCAATTTCAGGGGAGCCTATGGTCATGACATAGGGAAACGTCCTTGGATTACAGGAGATGAGACTATTGTCGGCCTTATGAATGACCTTGTAGGTAAGTGCAAAATGGATTTTTTCCCAAAAGAATCATAAAGGCGTTATCATTTAGATATAAACCTAGATTATAAAGTCAAAATATATTGAAGAGCATCCTGATTTTCTATTTTAACCCATAACATAAAGAGCAAGCATACTTTTGAGATTTGATGGCTAAAGGGAATGTAACTGAGTTATTTAGTACAAAAATAAAATATTTTATTAATTTTTCTTGGGTATTTTAACACTAATATTACTCTCCAATAAAAAACACATGTATTGTATTTATTTATAATTAAACAAATTTCATAAAAATCATCTTAAATTAATTTTCTAATATTTCATTATGAATGATAAAATAAACAGTAACCTTTACATGCTAAAAGCCTAAAACACCAATCAGCATTTGGTTTGTTTCATTTTGATCCATGGTGATTAATTTCAAATTAAGCTGAGAATTATTAGAAATAATATGGTTGATGCTGTTCTTTGATTTATAATGTGTTTCCTAAAGTGAGTTACATATACTCTAGGTATTATTCAAGATAGCTTTAGATGGTGAATGTGTTAACATTTTGAAAAAAGTTATTTAATTGAAAGGCACTTGGGGTCTCAGTCAGTTGTGCATCTGACTTTGGCTTAGGTCATCTTCGAGTTCGAGCCCCTCATCAGACTCTGTTGACAGCTGAGAGCCTGGAGCCTGCTTCAGGTTCTGTGTGTGTGTGTGTGTGTGTGTGTGTGTGTGTGTGTGTGTCTATCTCTCTGCCCTTCTCTTGTTCATGCTCTGTCTCTTTCTCAAAAATACAGTTTTTTAAAAAATTAAAAATATTATTGGGTTGAATATTCAGTGTTGCTTAAAATCTTATGTGATATTTAGGGTATTGAAAAAAAATTAATGATATTTAAGCAATTGGAGTGCCATTATTTGGAGGAAACCCCAAACTTTCATAATGCTTTTTCAAACCTCACTTCCTACAGACTAGTAAAAACATATCTTTATTACCTCATCCCAATTGTATCTTGTCAATGATCAGAAGACCAAAGCAGTGTGAGGTGGGACAAAATGCAGTTAGAGTAAAGAAAGTAGAACTTACATCCTGAAAGAATTATGGCAATTGTTAAACCATGAAAACCTGAGGGATAGTTTGTTTGAAAAGTAATTACTGAACCTCTGCTGTTTGTCTGTCTGGATTTGTGGTAGGCATTGAGGACAAAATGGTGAGTAGGTAAAATAGTGAGTAAGAATCATTAACACCCTTATCCCAGGAGATATCCTCATGGGACTCCCATAAAGGAAGATAATAACAACAAAAAAAGTAAAGTTAATACATACACATAATCTATACATAATATAAAGAAATACAAACAAAACAAAACAAACATTGGGATTCGTGCTTCAAAAGAGAGGTAATTTCCAGTTAAGGATGGAGGACTGAACATGTTAAGTACTCTTTTTTTTAGTTGTTTCTCACTAAACAACTCATAATGAAATTAAAAAAATAAAAAGTATAAAACCCGAAGAACAAATACAATAGCAAAGGAGATGATAGCAACATTTCGAGAGTTGGATAGCAGGTGGGCAAGTGGTAATTGTTTTTGTAAAAAAAATAAAATAAAATAAAATGAACCAAATCTTAATCTCTCAATGGCAAAAAATGGAAAGCCACCTGCTTTACACTGCAGAGCCTTAAAAGTTTGGGAATTACAATACGCATCTCTAAAAGTGGGAGTAAAGTAAGGTGAAAATGGAGAGATGAATTGAAGGTCTGTTTAAAATTTAGTTAAAATGCCAGCTCCCTTTGCCCACTCCATGCTGTCAGGTGAATCCTCTTTCCCAGATGACTGGGTAAGTCTCTGGTGAAGGGAGAAGGTTCCAAAGGGGAGATATGTATCCTATGTTACTCTGCTCAGGCTGCCATAACAAATATATTAGACTGGGTGGTTTAAACAACAGACATTTTCTCACAGTCCTAGATAGAGGCCAGAAGCCCAAGATCCAAGGATTGGTTTCTGGTTGGACTCTCTTCCTGGCTTGTGCGTGGCTGCCTTCTGTGTCCTCACTTGGCCTTTCCTCTGTGCACACTCAAAGAGAAAGATCTCTGGTGTCTCTCTTCCTATAAGGACATCAGTGCTGTTGGATTAAGACCTCACCCTTATGACTTCATTTGAACCTTATTACCTCCTATAGGCCCGATCTCCAAATACAGCCACACTGGTTGAGACTTGAACATATGCATTTCAGCAGGACACAATTTAGTCTATAACAAATTCCTTGGTGAAAACAAGAGTTAAATAAATGTTTATCTGCCTCTGTTCTAACTTAGCATCCAGTAACTGTGCAGGAAACTACTAAAGTCTTCTCTTAAGGTTCTGACATGAGTTTTCCCAGTCTGATGGCTCAATAGGGTTACCTTGCAACAAACCCCATCACATGCACAGTGAAAACGACACTTGTATGAAGTAGCCCAAATTACCAGACTTTTAAGGAAAATCTATTTTTAGTTTTGTGTTAAATAGTGTTACATATTCATAAAGTTGAAAAAAAAATAGAAGGGTTGCAAGCAAAAGCAACTGCTATTTCCTACTAGCCGTTGTTGAGTAATCATTATACTAGATAGATTTATGTTTCATGCGGTTATATTATAGGATCAGAATATTGACTTCTGATTTAAAATAACAGATTTAAGTACAAACTGAAAGTGATCCCTTCTATTCCAAACACATAGAAATGATAGGAAAAACATTAGATTAACCAACATATAGCAAGACTAAAAAAAAAAAAATGAATATAAATCCCTATAGACCAGAAATACCTCTACTGCTAAAGAAAGGAGCATTTGGAAGTCTGGAAGCACAGTTTGGAGGCCAGGCTGAGTATGAAGAGCTTGCATCCTTACCGTTGCAAGGAGCCCCAGGGTGAATCTGCACAGCTCTCCGTGCCTGAGGCTGGGACCCGCAGGCAGAACACTGGTCAGCCAGGGCAGGTGTAAAAACCTAACATCTCCTCCCAGACCAGTTCTTGGGACCACAGGGCACTTGATCAGATGTCAGCATTATCCAGAGGAGAGTATATTCTGATGGAGGAAAGTCCTCGATTGTATTTAAGGATGTGTTAAATTGTTGTTTGATAATGCTTCCATTTGGGTTCATTTTTTTTAGAAGCTAATTATGGTCATTCAAATGTCTATCATATAAATAAAACAACCCTGAAAAAAATCCTGGATTCACTTAACCTGAGCATATATGTTTTCCATAACTATGGATTGTTTTTTTCTTTATTAGGTTTGCTTTCAGAACATAAACTGCAATCTAATCCTGTTGTTTTGTGCTTAATAATATCATCCTCTAAAGACAAGTTAGGATGTTTATGTATAGGCCAGGCAAGTGGGAAGGTAATATTATTTTGTGAGATTTATTTATGAAGCCACTAAGCCCTGCAAAAAGATTTCCTTTGACCATTTAAAAGTTTATAGCTCTGTTGAAACTTATTAAATATGCAAGTATTTTGTTGCTCAGCAAATGCATCACGGCAGTCACTGAAATTTCAAATGAGCCACCTCTCATTTTAAGTACTAAGGAAAATGAAAAAAAAAAGCCCACTAAATAGTCAGATTTATTTAGAAAAGTAAAAAGATTGAATGTATTAAAAAACTAAATATATACATATATATTTATCAACTCAACTTTTAGGGATTTTTCTCTGTCTTTGAAATACCATACCAAAGTTATCACACGTATGAGAAAAAGTTCATTGTTTTTGTGGTTTTGTCCTTAATGTTGTATTAATTAAATTTGATCCTAATGATATGGGATATAAAAGAACAATTCTTGAAATGAGCACAGTCACTTTTGTAGACATGAAGCTCAGGAAATATTATGTATTTTGTTTATAGATATATGATCATTAGTATATATCACAAGTAACTATGATATACAATAAGTATATACAATAAATGATTTATTTAAGGTAGGTAGATAGTCTTATCAAAGTCTCAAGCCTTATATGACAAATACATTGAAAATTTCTATTGAAATATCAGTGAATGAAGGTGATCTTTAGTTTAATTGTGATTTTATAAAATGTCTGTTTTGTTCTCTACAATTTGTGTTTTATCAGGAGAAATATTTCTACTATTATTTATTGACCAAAGGAGTATGAAATGACCACATCTACAAATGTGTATTATAAATGATATTTTTAAAACTTGGTGCTTTTAAAAAAATGTTTCAGTAACTATCATCCTCCAAATTTCTTTATTGTGTAGATTAGAGAAATGGTTCTTAAGACAAGTTGAAAAATGAATAAGTTCACACTGTTTTATTAGGAAAAGATCATTTTAGAAAGTGTTTTTACATATATTTGTGTTTATCTTGTTTGCTGCGGATCCCACCCAGGTTCCCTTTTTACCTGGGTTACTAGGAAATGATGAGAAAATTTGATTGAATTGAAAGTAACAAAAACATTTAACAGTTTCTATTTGTTTCTTATCTGCATATATTGTATTCTAATGCTATTTTTTTTATAATTCTCCCTCACTTTGTAACCCAAGAAACCTCAAATCCTGGTTGGAAGTAGATGTTGTATAAATCATGAAATAATTAAAATAATTATTTGGGAAGTACAGTAAAGAGCAGCAGAAGTCAAATTTATTTTTGCCAGTTGCCAAGCCTACCTAAGTGTGTCATGAGCAAACAGACAAGTTGTATAGTTAGGACAATGATGGCATCTTGCAGGTTCTTAAAACCACAGTCTTTATTTCACCATAAAATCTCTCAAAAAGAAGTAGCAGGAGGATTATAAAAATTATTACGTGTACAAATTGATAGGAGGAGTAGACAATGAGCAACTATATTATTTTCATAGATGTAGAAGAGAATTTCAACTTCAGATGAGAAGAAAAACTGTTAATAAAACATTTTATATAGAGCCAACAATTTTGCAAAACATGGAACAACTTCTGCTTATAATTAATGTCATATTATCAAGATGCTAGAAATAGAATTGCTGAAGAATATTATTAGTATTATTATTAAGCCTACTTCTCCCTGGGTACATAAAAATCACATAGGGCTAGATACATGTGTTTCAGCTTATAAAAATGTTGTAATGTGGACATAAATTTACTTTATGAAACTCATGGTTGACCCCCTGAGAAGCAATAATCTCTGGAAGCTGTTTCCAGTCACGAATCCTTAACCATGAACTAACTACCTACTGAGGCCACAGGAATTTGCTACTTGAAAGACAGAATGGAAAGTTCTGAGACTTAGCCTAACTACAAAGCTTATAAGCAAATCCACAATAACATTTGCATCTGCTTAATAAATTATACAGAACATGGATACAGGTAGATCCATCATGAATTCTCTTTTTAAACACTAAACAGCTGGGGGCCCTGTCATCTTCTCTTGACAAAATATTTGAAATTTAACTAAAATTAGAAAAATGCAGAGGAATGTTGGCAATGAACATGGTCCTCCTATATTTGATTTACAGGGAGTTGATAATGTATGTAGACAATGCTTCCCAATGTAACTTTGAACCATTTTTTTTCTTCTAAGAGAGAGTAAGATTTTCTTTTACTTCTTATCAATGAAACTTTAGGTATGTTTGTTCATCTCTTTGGATGTCGGTTTCATCATTGTTAAATAGGGACAATTAAAGTAGATATATTATTGTTTTACAGTGAAGAGTATGAAAAAATACAAGTCACATATTTGGAAATGTTGGCACATCTCCAGGATTCCGTAAACATTAGCATGCCAGGCATGGAGATAAGAAGGCATGCTTGCATTTAACTAAGGTTCACCTTCTGGTAAAGCAAAAAATTATGTTCAATAAATAAACAAGCAGGAAAGCACACTACAAATGACAACCCTGGCTCATACCCATCTCAGATGAAGTGATTCAAATCTTGACATTTACTGCAGTGAATTGTAGATGATCTTCTAAAGTAAAGATTTTCAAATCTTGATAAGCTTTTAGGAAGTTTAAAAAATATTTTTGCCCTGCAATGCTTGTAGTTCTTGATGTTTCCACATTAATTCAGAAAAAGCTCTTAGGAAAAGGAAAAGAACAAAGAAAGGCATCTTGAAAGAATTTCACTTTGCTTAATTTTTTAAAAATATTCTTATGACATGATGATGATACTGAAATGTGTTAGAAGAACAAGTGTTGGTTTCAGAAATGTGATTTGAATCAAAAGATAGGTCAAATAGGTAAATTTTCCTTTAAAAATATGCTGAAAAACAGTCTGATTTGTGGTCCTTTGATGTTAGGAATCCTTGATTCTTCAGTGCTTTTAGGTTATATTTGAAGTAAACATTTCCATTAATGTTCTGAAACTTTAATATTTGCACTATCCTCAGATATACCTGTGTACGTATGCATGCACATTAAATAGACTAATTGTCTCCTTCACAAAGTTCAGTAGCAGGTGCAGAGACCGTTTTGTGGAGTGCTTGGTTGAATTTGGAGTGTTCTAAGATGAGATCATTTTTGTGCATGTTGACAGATAAATTATTCAAGTCAGTGAGGGATTATTTACAAAGAATTGATCCAAGTGCTAGTAAGCCATTGAAAGTAAGGGGTGTGGGGGGAGCCAGGTCAAGTGTATGTCTAGGTTAATTGTTCCTACCACAAATGGTTCATTATATTCATGGCAAAAAAAAAAAAATTCTAGGTGATACACAATGAACACTGTTATTGTTTAGAGGACTAAACTTTTCAAGAAATCTATAGTCATTTTAATCAGAGTGTAATTGTTAAGCAAAAATAGGATGTCTAAACTTCATCAGAAAGTCTCACTCCCTTCCTGCCTCTTCTATTTCTTTGTTTTCATTTTGTGGTAACTAACTTATTGAATTCTTTTTTCTTCTCACTAAATTCTTTCAGATACTTCTGTTTCTATGAATTCTGCTCTCTCATATTACTTTTCCTTCCTTTTCTCCTTTCACTTTTCCTGCCAAAATATTTTTTGAAATTATGGTTTTCAGAAAAGATGCATGTAACTATCTTCAGAAAATTAAGGATAATAGTACATTAGATATCTTAGATAATGTTTTGTTTTAGAAATAACAGTAAAAATTCATACCATACTGCAAAGAAACAAATATAGTAAAGCTGGCAGCATTTTTCTTACATATTTCCAAAGAATTCTCAGATTGTAGGAGAAGACATATGCCACTATATGCAACATAAGGTTATCATATTCCTATCTATCTTGTATGTCTAGGACAAATTTTATTTAGTGCTAAGCATGTAGAATGATATTGGTCTCACTGCCTCTTGACTTCAGACACTGTTTACCTTAACTAATGACAAGGGATATTTCTTCTAACCAATTGCTTACCAACCTTGCATATCAAATGATCAAATGGAGAAATCGGTCTGCTAAATGCAACATCAAGTTTTTCTTGACTAGATGACTGTGTTGAAATACAAATTTCCAAGTTACAAACTTATTCCTAATGGCCACCCAACAAGTGAATGTATCCTAAAATCTATGCATAAATTAGATTATTTTACTTATGGTTTCTTCTTTTAAAATGGAACTCTAACAGAAATATCTCTTTGGATATGGAATATAGGACTTGTATTATACATGTTCTCTAATACCTCGTGCAGCTTTACAAACATTAAGGCATCCATTTTTCTCAGTAGTAATTAAATAGATTTTCCTATTACACAGGTCTAATTGCTTTTAGGAGACATCATAAGAACTAAAATTAGGGAAAGTATTGTTGTTATTATACTCTGAGTTCTTAAGCATCCGATGTATGCTTCGTCTCTAGGTCTATTTCTAGCAGTCAAAGCTTCATTACTAAGAATGAGATCAGATTATGGTTGTGTAGTGGATATATTAATTTTGCTTGTATTCTCCATCAGATAATACCTATCTGTATTAATTATCTTGTATCTTGGTGTGTATGAGTAAATCCCAGAACTATTTAGGTCTTCATATTTTGCTTCCTAGCTCTTTTGTCTTATAAACTATTATATATCTCACTGCAATAACAGTGAATTATGTTTGGCAAACTAGCTGTCTTTTATTAAAGGTGTGCTTTAATTGGACATTAGAAACAACCAGCCTTCAACCTGTGATTGGCCTTGATTTCTTTTGAGATACACTTAGCGCAAAAATGTACTCTGTGGGAATTTGGCAAACTACCTGATAATAGGATAAATCATTTTTAGTTTACAGGAAAGAGCAAATGCTTCATTATTTTGTTGCAATTATTTACTATATCAAAAAGCAAATATAATTTTAGCTGTCTATGTGCATGTGAGCCCAGATATCATTTTATAAAATGACTCAAGTGGGAAAACTTTCATTTCGTTGTGATGACACATCAAATATGCCGTTATCTCTAAAAGCATTAAGGATGAAGGAGTGAAGCCTGCCTACTTCATTTTTCCAAGTAACTTTAGCATGAATAGAAAAATCTAAATTATCATGTGTTTACTTTGCAGGAGCCAATGAGAAAGAAATAGCCCTAATGAATGCTTTGACTGTTAATTTACATCTTCTACTGGTAAGTAGTTTCCTTTCCCACCAATGTTTAGTATACACTCATTTGTAGACTCTGACATTTTTCTATCTTTAATTCATGAGCATCTGGTGGTTTACTTATTTAAAAATAAGTTGTAAGGTTATTTTCATTTTTACCAGGAAATGCTGGACCATGATAGAAAGGCTTCTTCATCAACATGGGAGAGTTGACTCTTGCAAAGAGCTTTAGAATAATGAACAGTTCTTAGAACATAAGGAATAAAAGTCATAGTGAGCTAAATCAAAACTGCTTGCAAGCACACAAAACAATGATGTACAAATGCCAACAAATACTGAGCTTTTCAGAAAGACAGTTTTCCAGTATGCTGGACTTTAGCAGAGTGAGATTATAGATCAGTTATATTTTTATAGGTTAATTTTGGAGGAGTAGATTAAAAAAGAATAAAAAAACTAAATTGGAGAAAAGGGATCTAATACCTTAAATGAGTTAATGTATTTAAAGTGCTTTGTACTTCCTAAATACTTAATAAATATGTATATCTTGAAATGTCAAATATATTCTTGATTTGGAATTTGGTGCTTATAGTAATGCTTGATGCTTTGAAATATAGTTTTATTTTTAAGCAAGATTTTGAAAACATGTCTCCATGACCAAGGTGCACAATGACTATGTTAATATTTTGTTTTTATTAAGTGAAGAAATGATTATTAAATATGCCTAGAGGAACCTGTTCATGGATTATGTTAAACACGATGGTAAATAGCATAGTTTTAAGTCAGACAACCTGGAGTTTGAGTCCTAGCTAGGTAACTTGATGTCTGTCTGAGTTTGGACAAGATTGTAGTGATTTATATATAGAGCATGATATTTAAGACTTATAGTAGAAGAATTGCCATTAAAAGCACTGGGAAGATTGTTTATCAATTAAAATTTAAATGCAGTTTGATAATTTGATTTTATCTGATCCATATTGTCTCCCAAATTTGCTTTTCCGTTGATAAGAGCCAATACCTTTATCTTCTTTGTAATTCATTGGATATAAGGCTAATTGGTAAAGATGCCCTTAATAGGCATGTAGGTACGTAATTAAGTAATGCTGGAGATTATAA
This sequence comes from Hyaena hyaena, assembly GCF_003009895.1. NCBI lineage: Eukaryota > Metazoa > Chordata > Mammalia > Carnivora > Hyaenidae > Hyaena > Hyaena hyaena. The sequence goes on from NW_024081012.1 coordinate 545,302, forward strand.
AATGCAAGTGTGGTATAAAATGAACACATGTATAAATTGTGCATTAATGCTTTTCTCAATAAATACATTTTATTGCAGCTATCATTTTTTAAGCCTACAGCAAAACGGTATAAGATTCTTCTGGAAGCCAAAGCCTTCCCTTCAGATCATGTAAGGATTCTTTGAATTATATTTATATTCTTTCTACTCTTCCTAGGGGAGCACGCCAATTGCCTGCTTTGAATGTTTATTCACTAGTCTTTTCCGAGTAACCTTACAATAAAAAGATCTGTCAAATGCTTTTGATTAGGCATTTTTAAAATATAGAAAGTAGGTTATTTTTTTTCATTCTGTTCAAGTAAAACATGTGTTAGGGGAAGAAAGGATTGAATAAGAACATTGATTTATTAGTCTTTTTAAAAACATTGAGTGAACTACTAGTTTGTCAAGTGCAGTTATAAATGTTTTATTAACTCGTTGCTGTTTTATTTTATGAAATCAAATCAATACATACCCCAGTGCTAACCCTTCAGCAATATAGAATAAGGATATAAACTTTTATTTGTCCATAGCATGATAGCATAATTATTTGTGCTCTATTATTGAAAAAATATTTACTAAAAATTAAAAATGTTTGTTCATTAAATCTTGCTACTTTAAGAAGTTTGGTTGTTCTAGACTGGGACACAGATAAAGGTATGTTGCATATTTAGATTTAGTGTTAGAGAAATTTGATTTCTGTCTTTCTGTTATCACTGTTAACTATTCTAACCCACATCTTATAATTTTAAGTCATTTAATCATGTCCAAATTAATAGCTGTTACTTCACTAAAAAGGATCAAAACTGTAATATTGTGAAAAATTCAGAGTCCCTGTAATTTCTTGTTTTCATTCATATCTTGTGCGCTCATTGAAGGGAAATTTCTAATCTTCTTTCTATTAGCTGCTTTTTTTTAGGGTAAAGCATTTCTTTTTAGAGTAAGCCCTTTCTGTACCCTAGTTCAAACATAGCAAGTCCACATTACTTACTCTGGTTATTTGTAAACTTAACCAAAACTTAAATTTTAACTCAAGTTTGGTGATTTAACATCTTCCAAAAATCACTTGGATCTCCCTAAAGTCTAGATGAAAAAATAGTGTTTCAAGGAATGTTTAGATTGCTGTGTATAAATAGTATTAAGCAGTTCTTTTCTGATGTATTCTGTTTAGTCGCTTTTAACCTTGACCTTAGAGTTAATATAATAATACGCTTTTATCGTCATTTTGTTAACTCTTTTTGGAGTTATTTCAATGTATTTCTGTGCATTGGACTTGATTTAATAAATCATTCTTCTTTTCCAGTATGCTATTGAGTCGCAGCTTCAACTACATGGACTTAACATCGAGAAGAGTATGCGGATTATAAAGCCAAGAGAGGTACAAGAGAAAGATAAATAAATATTCATATGCTTCTATCTGGTATTGATTTTTTTTCAGTTTCGTCAAAAATTTATTATCTTCATTACTTAAAAAAATTTTTTTAATGTTTTATTTATTTCTGAGAGAGAGAAAGAGAGAGGAGCATGAGCAGGGGAGGGTCAGAGAGAGAGAGAGAGATACAGAATCCGAAGCAGCCGTCAGACTCTGAGCTAGCTGTCAGCACAGAGCCTGAAGCAGGGCTCGAACCCACTAACTGTGAGATCATGACCTGAGCTGAAGTCGGACGCTTAACCGACAGAGCCACCCAGGCATCCCATTGTCTTCATTACTTTAATAGAACTTTCAAGATAATATAAAAGACTTATACATCTGTTACTGTTAGGTAATTTTGCTTAAAATGGGGAACTAACTCAGAAGTGTATTTATTTTCATGTTTGAAGGGATAGTCATGTTACAAGCAAACTATTTTCCTATGAATACCACTAGAGTCTCCCATATTCTTCAGTGAGATGGATGGGATGGCAAATTACTTATATCATTTTCAGTTTCAAATGCCATTGCCTGTGGATGCCTTTAAAATGATATTTGTTGAAATTGAATAATTCCTATATATCTTTTATATCTCTTTTTAATCGAAGTATCAGATGTTGTTTTTTGTGCTTGACACAAAGAGAGTGTAGAAAGGGATGCTGTATAGTGGAAAGAACTTGGGCTTTACAGCCTAGCTAATACACTCCACAGAAATCCCAGACCCATCAACTTTTTGGGTAAGGAACTTTGAGATAGTTACTTTATCTCCCTGAGGTACCCTCATATTTAAACAAATAACAAAAGAAATACCTAATCAGGTTTGACATATGTTCACGATCTAAAATACTATGCACTTTACATTATTAGAGATGTAAGGCTAAGTTGTACAGACTTTGACATATGAACTCCTCAGCTTGTATAATTTGGCACCAAGAGATCCACACAGAATAAATTGTAGGTCATCATTAGTGAAATGATGCTCCCAGGCTATTCAGCCAATGTTTGAACAATTATTTCTTTCAACCCAGAATACTTTGAGAAATTAAAATCAACTCCATTTAGTTCTATTTGGCAACATGCAGTAAATGAATGGAGTAGGAAGGTCTCACACCTGTGACAGCATATCTATTTCGTATGTCCTATAAAGATTGCTAATTTCTGCTAAACATGAATATAACCAATAATTTATCAGAAGTTTTAATGTTAAAAGAGACAAGTGTTGTGGAACCTCATGAGTTAATCATAATCTTGGGAGCATTCTTTAGCATTACTAGATTAGATCAAGTCAACATCAGAGAGAACCACATTCTGTCATTAAGAAATATATTCCTTATTTGCCTTATATGGATTCTTTAAATATATAAATTATTAATATATAATACTTTTATTAATCTTTTTGAAATTACGGTGGACAAACTGTATTAGATTCTTCTAAGCAAAAGGCTTTGGATTACCATGCTGTTAATTTTACTTAGAATTTTTCTTACAGTTACTAAAATCCTTCTCTTTACATATAAAGTACCCATCAGTTAATCATTTAAGATTTCAACATCAATACTATTTTTATAGATTTTAGTTTTGTAAACAAGTTCCAAGATTCTAGTAGAAACTTAAGTATGTGCTATATTTGTGACATATATGTGCCTAATATGGGACATAGTAATTTACAAATAGAAAGAATTAACGAAAATTAAAATAACTGAAGGAAAATTTGTGAAAACCTTAATGAGCTTCCCCCAGATATTAATGCAGTTGATTATGCTTTGACATCAAAACTAAGTCCTATTTAGCACTGTAGGAAGCTCATAAAACTTTGTAATGATTAAGAATGATTAGAACGAGTGTCACCTGGGTGGCCTTTAAGGAGAGTTTCTCCTTAAGGTAACAGAAAACACTGATTAGGTTATGCTCAGATGAAAGATGTATAAGTATTGTTTAACTGGGAAAAAATACTGTGATAGATTGATAAATGAACTAATAATTTTCAGGAAATTTTCACCATTTAATATTTAATGGACTTATTGTACTTTCTGACATTTTACTGGATGGGAAGAGGGAGAAAACAATTCATAGGTATGCAGGTACTTAAGACTAATTGAAAAACAAGAAAAAATCAAGCGAATAGGGTTTTGCAAAGACTTTATAAACCTTATTTTTACTATTTTATTATCATTTCTTATAATAACAAAAAGCATACTAAAATCCTGTTCTCTTGCCAGATTTTTGAAACTATTAATCTGAAAAAAAAATTGTTCTTAGGTGGGAAAAGCTCAAGGTGAATTTTATTTTTTACTTTTTTAAATGTTTATTTTGAGAGAGAGAGTGCATGCGCACACTCACATGCATAACAGAGGGACTGAGAGGCAGAGAGAGATTTCGAAGAAAGCTTCACACTCCGAGCAGAGCCTATCTTGGGGCTTGATCCCAGGAACATGAGATCATGACCTGAGCCAAAATCGAGCCTGGCGCTTAAGATTGAACCAGCAGGTGTTCCATCAAAGTGAATTTTAGATTGGAAAAATTTGAAGTTATGAATTTGTTATTATGGATTTGGTGTCATTTGTGCCTAACTTGGCTTTAGGGGGAAGATACATTGAGAACAGAGGATATCCTTGAAGTAATTGAGAAGGAAGGAGACTCGATTGCGGTGATCCTGTTCAGCGGGATACATTTTTACACTGGCCAGCTCTTTAATATACCTGCCATCACCAAAGCCGGACAAGCAAAGGTATGCACATCGTTTTCTCCTTCCCACATTGCCCAAAAAAACCACTTTACTGGAATATGCTAACTGCACATTGTAGTGAAATAATTTTGCTTGCATCTGTGTAAAATTATTTTTCTTCCCTTGCATATAACATTGATGACATTTATTTAGTTTAGATAAAGACTTCCAACACAGAACACTGTTAGGGATTAACATTAGGAACAAAGTAAAGAGATGTGATGTAAAGATGAGATAAACAGTTTATATTTTTCTACAGAATTTACTGCAGGTTACCATGCTGTGAAAACAAAAGCCGATCACTCTTAATATGTCAGATTTGTTTGGTAACTTAAAGAAAAATATATGACTCCCATCACACAGATAATTCTACATCTACTTTGCAAATCAAATCATCAAGAAGTATCTATCTGGAAAGACTATGGGCCAACTGTCACATTATAACAAAAATAAGGTTGCTCTCTTCACAGAATATGTGGGTAATTAGTAATCAACCCTTAACATAGTGAATGTTCTAATATTTGGAGAAACGTTAGAAAACTAATTTTTTAGAAAACTAATTTCTCTGGACAGTGTTTACCATGCTGATGAGATTAGTTTGGAAAAGGGGTCTTGTTTAGTCTAGAAAATCTTCAGAGTCCAATATAGCTCCGGGCTAAACAGATACTGAAGAACCTTTACAAGGACAGGTAGGCTTGGAAATCACACAGTCTTATTTTGAATTAGCTTGCTTTAGTCCAAGGTATGGAATTAATGATCAGGTACCAGGAATTTCTGTAATGCACCCAATGCCAAATGGCTACTAACATTCTACTTCCCACCATGATGACTCCTTGATTAGAGGTCTGTGGGAGGCCTAAAGCATATTGTGAGCTATAAAATAAATTGTACTCCAATGCCCAGATTTCTAAAGATAAATCTTGTTTTTCAATATAAGAAACTCACTAAATCAAATGAATGCTAATTAGAGCAAAAGTAGTATAAGTAAAACTGGAGCAGGAAACTTCTAGCTACACAAGAAATACATGAAAGACTTAATCATTCTAAGAGAAGAATCATTTTCCCAGTAGCCCCACTGCCATGGATGATATTTTCATGAGCCTGGGCCACCTTCTTCAATGACTACTGAGAACCTATTACAGGTTTCAGCCAATCAGTTTTCATTCCAGCTTGAAGGGCTGCTGCATATTGCCTAAATTCCCCCGTAGTTGATGAGTAGAGAGAAACTCCAATTATACTAGATTCCATTGTCATGGTGTCCCGTGGGCTTATCTCAATCTGACCTCTGCTGCCCACAACTATTACTCGTCCTCCTTGTGATAGAAGATTCAAATCATTATTAAGATTTACATTAGCTAACATTTCAATGATCACATCAATTCCTTTTTCACCAACGGATTTCTTAATTTTAGCAATATAATCATGTTCCCTGTGGTTAAACACTTTATGGGCTCCATTTTGCAAAAACGATGTTTTGTCCTTCCTCAGTACCAGCTATTCCCAGAACCTCTAAACCATAAGCTCTAGCAATCTGAATGCTGCCAGTCCAACTCCTCCACTAGCCCCATGTACCAGAACACTTTCTCCAGCTTTCACACGCGCGCTGAGCAGAGCGCGATCAGCGGTAAAATGTGAGATGCCGATGGCAGCTCCTTGTTTAAAGTCCAGTTTTTCTGGCAGTGGGTAAACAGTGTGATTTGCTGCAAGAGCATACTCGGCATAGCCTCCAGAGATGGTGTTGGCAGTGAAAACTCTGTCACCTTTCTTGAAACATACATTGTCCCCAACAGCTTCTATTACCCCAGCCACATCTGAACCAGGAGTATAGGGTAAGTGTGTTTTTTTCCTGTGAGTACCAGAACGAATATATGTTTCCACTGGGTTTACACCACATGCGTGGACCTTGATTAAAATCTGATGGTCTTTTGGAGTTGGCACTGCCACGTCCGACTGGAGTTTCAGCACTTCCGGTCCACCAAATTCAAAAACTCTAATTGCTTTCATCAATTTCAGTCCGGTTGCCATGGTGATCCGGTTCTAGAGTGGGGAAGCAAACTCCGAGGGCTCATTCAGATTCCACAAAAAAGGGGACGGTGCATCTGTGTAAAATTATTTAAACAGTTAAAAAACAAAACAGTAAGTCTTACATTAAAAAATCTGTAGGCTTTTGCTTTAGTCATCTCTATTTAACCCTCTTTTGGTCAGTTCTGGAGCCTCACTCCCTTACTACCTTCTACTCTGCCAAAGTTTGCCTCTAATCAGCAAGACAGGTAAGCTTCCTGCATGCTGGTGATGTCCTTTGTACGGAGTTACTCCATCAGCAGGCACCAGACAGAATACCTCAGAGATCACTGCATATGCCAGGACTCTTAGAAACACAGCACTGCTACTTTGTCCTACTCTAAGGCATTCTAAATGTAATTCAGTTCTCACTTAACCCTGGGTGTTCAAAGAAATGGAGATGCAGAATAAAAATTAACAGTAGATCAAGTTTTACACAGTGTAGTTTTAGAAAGCCACTTTGTTCTTAAGAATCTTGAGAAATCATTATCCTGCCGATAACAAGAATTTTTCCATACATGTTACTAAATCACACTTAAATTGTTTACTATTTTGAAATTGTGTCTTTTTATATAAGTGTTTGTAAAAAAGTGTTTTTAGTATTTGTTTGCCTGAAAAAGGAAATCAGAGGAAGAATGTTCAACAGTCACAATCTGTATTTAAAATCCTTAAATAACAGTTCTGTGTGATTCAGCGATGAAATTATGCATTTAAAAAGGTGACAATAGAATTTTCTTTTGAACATTAATAAGTTATGGGATTAATATATGTGTGAGGTCTAGTTAATATATTCAGTTATTGAAGCTAATGAATAGAACTAATGAAAAGAAATTTAGCACCGTTATTAGCCTTCTCTAGGAATTTCCAACCACGGCTTCCAACTGGCTTGATGGATAACCGTGAAGGTGGTGCATTACGAAAGATATAAAGATAATGTCTTCTTAATTTAGGCTTTAAATGTTAAACACCAAAATAAAGAGAGGTCAATAAAAATTATATTTTACAGTGCTGTCTGAGTAACCAGCAGTCCCTGATCTCCTTAGTGTACATGCATGTCTCATTAACCTTCATGGAAATGAGGCAGGAAGATAGAGAAGAAATACCATAGGTTTTGGAATCAGTATGAGGTTTAAATCTTAGCTAGGTCATTTAATTGTTATATGATCTCAGGCAAGTCACTTGACTTTTCTTAGCCTCTTTTCAAAAGTGTTAACTTGGGACAACAGGACCCACTTTATAAATCCAGTTTTGAGAAAGAAGAATGTAAAGTATTGCACACATTCCGCTGTTTGGTGAGGGATCCCTCGCACCTTCTACTGCTCTCAAACAAACACGAAGTTGGAAAGTGGCTCTTTTTATTTCCCATTTAAAAGCAAAATAAGTTTGTTTGTTTAGGTGCTGCATGTACTTCTCATTCTTAACTAATTTGGTTGCTAAAACCATTCTCTTGGCATTTTTCAGGTTTCCTTTTACTTAAAAAGTATAATTAATGCCTACCAAGTGAAACTCTCATTGAGCTTTCAGTCAAATAAAGGTAGGAATGAGCAATTCCATCTAAATGTAACTGTACAGAAGTGACAGATACTATGTGAGTGAAATGGTGATAGACTTCAATCTATCCATTATAGAAATTATTATAACACTAATTTATACTCTTGCTAGACAATTTCCCCCGTTCCCAATGGATGTTGAGAAAAGTTATTTGAAATGTACACTTACATAGCTCTCTTGGGTAGTCTATGAAGATAATGCTGAAGACAAAGGCAGAGAGAAAATTAAAGGTGTCAGTCAAAAAAGAGTTAGGAAATTCTAGGAAAAAAATGGCATAAAAGAGTCACTGTGAGAAATGGCTAAATAAGATTTAAAAAAGAAAAGTTTCCCAAAATAAAGGAACCAAAATTTTGGCAGGAACCAAAATGATATTGGGATAGAGCAATGAAAGTCAGCAAGAATACTTTTTATTTCAAAATCATGTGAAAAGAAAGTGGGGACAGGAAGTTTGAAAAATATATTAAAGAAGTGTACATATACCAGAATAAGCACACATCATAAATAAGTGCCTTGCTGAGTTATTCTGAACCCTTATAAAAATCATCCACATTAGGAAACTTCTAGAACATTAATGCCACTCAGACAGAATCCTTAATTATGCCTTCATCCAAATACTATTACCTCCCCTCCAAAGGTACCACTCCTGACTTCTAGCCATTTTTATTAACTTTGTCCATCTATAAGTGTGTTAATATGTACTCTTTTGTATCTGTCTTATTTGCTCACTATTATGTTTCTAAAATTAATTCATGTTGTATGTAGCTTTGTGGGGATTTTTGGTAGCAGTAGTTTTGTTTTTCTTTTCATTTCAGTATATTGTTATAGCATATGAAATAGATCACAATTTATTTTTGTTTTCTATTCTAATCAGGATAGATATTTGGGGTTTATTTCTATTTGAGGGCTATTGCAATAAATGCTATTTTGAACATTTTCATATATTTTTTTAGGTAATCATTCACACCGATTTCTGTTAAGTATATATACTTAGAATTAGAAATATCACAAATAAGGTATACAAATGTTCCGTCCTAATCAATAAAACCAACTTTCCAAAGGGGTGTATCAATTTGGTATATATGCCTCTCAGTAGGTATGAGAGTGTTTGTGGCTCTACATTCTCACTAGTAGCCAGTCTGATTAGTTTGTAATGGTACTGCATTGTAGTGTTTATTTGCACTTCCCTGACTATTGATGAGGTTGGGATCTTTCAAATGCGTTTTTGCCTGAGTATTTTCTTTTCTGAAATGCTTGTTCAAGTGTCTTGCCCAATTTGCTATTTGGTTGTCTGTCTTCTGTTATTTGGTTGTAGATGGTATAGAAAGTGATTTTGAAGCATAGACAAGATACACGACTTCTAGTGATCATCTAAAAAGAAAAAATATTAATCAAAAGAACAGTTGACAGTATGTAATAAATTTCAGATGCTGAGGCTTTTCTTAAATGAAAAGGCCTGAGATGGTGACAAGTGGGGCAGGCCAAGGAAAATTAAACATAGCATCAAGTTAGAGAACCACATTATAAGGGAAGGCCAGCATATGAAAATAGATCTTAATTTGAAGATACATTTTTATTTTTTCTTTGAAGCCATCAACTTTATTTCATATTATTGGCCAACTCACTAGTTTGGATCTCTGCCTTACATCTCTGTTTCTAAATTTTCATATTCTATTATTTGTTTCTACTAATCATTTCTTCTTTTCTACGCCCACTGAATGTAATTGTTCTTCATTGTCCTGTGAATTGCAATCCCTAGAGATTTACACTGCTGCCAAGATTCCACTCTCACTATAAGTGAAACTATAGGGTACTCCCATTTTCAAAAATGGTTATTTATGCTCGTCTGTATCTTTAACTTGGAAATTCTATATGCACTTTGAAGTCAGCATGCTCTAGTTTGTATCCCCTTAAGATGACTGTTTCCTACTGCTTCATGCCACCACCCTTCTGGACCTTTACAGTCAACTCTAACACATTCCTCTTCTTTGCCTTTTCAACCAATCACTTCTTAATTCCACCCTCTCAGGTTTGGTCTTTTCTTTAATATCCCTAAACCAATTATGAAATTTTTAAACTTTAGGAAATAAAATCCCAGTTAGAAATTAGCCAAAAATTAGGAATATCTTTTTCTCACCATTAAAGAATTGAATTAGGAGGCTTCAGGGATGCATTAAGCAGTTGAGTAATGTCTAAATGGCATCTCCAGGGCTCTCTTGTTTTTTTCTTAGGCTTCTCACATCATGGTCACAAGACAGTTGTCCCAAATCCAGATATCACAATTCTATTTAAGGCAGAGAGAAGGAAGGAAGGAGAAGTAGCAGTGCAGCTTAATCTATCCCTTTCATTCAAAGTGTAAAATTATTCCCAGAAAAAGCCAGCAGATTTCTGCTTATGATTCATTGCCTTCTGAAGTGGTAGCTTCAAAAGAGCATGAGTAAAGAAATTTTAACCTTTATGGTCATGTAGTAGAGAGAAGCTAAGAAAAAGGGGTTGGGAAAGTGTTTGAGTTAACCAGCCCACAGTATTTTGTACTTTTCCCATTTTCACCCCCATGGGGCATTATTTTTTATTTTAACTTATTTTGTCTTTCCTCTTCCATCCCTTCCTAATTTTTCATTTTTTGCTTCCTTTCTTCTTTTCTTTTATTCCTTTCTTACTTTATATTTTATTTTCTACCTCATTTCACAAAGCATTTGAAAGCAATTCATAGGAAACCGATTAGGCAACATAATGAAATATAAAGAGAGAGAATAAAGGGAGAATCTCTGGATCATATGGAGAAATTAATGGACTCCCCATAAATTGTAATTTCTCAGTTTGGATTAGGATAAGAAAAGGGTAACAAGGGGCGTCTAGGTGGCTTAGTCGGTTAAGCGTCCGACTTTCGCTTAGGTCATGATCTCGCGGTTCGTGGGTTCGAGCCCCGTGTCGGGCTCTGTGCTGACTGCCGGCTCAGAGCCTGGAGCCTATTTCGGAGTCTGTATCTCCCTCTCTCTCTGACCCTCCCCTGCTCACGCTGTCTCTCTCTCTCTCAAAAAAAAAAATAAAAAAAAAAAATATATATATATAAAAGTTCTTTATAAAAAAGAAAGAAAAGGGTAACAGAGATTATTTTCAATGGAAATAAATTCTTGGTGTATTAGGTAGACTAGGTCTTGGTAACATATAAATAAAGCCACAAATGCTTTCGCTGTGACAGATGTCTAGTTATTGTCATGCAGCAGCCAGGAATTCACTTTTTCCCATGAAATGATCCAGTTTTCCAATGACTCAGTATTGTGTCTTATGGCTTTCAGACCCTGGAGCCTCTGTCTGGATTCAGTCAAAGGAATGGTATGAAAGGATTTGAAGGAACATGCTAACTTCTTAAAAGCATTAACATGACCATGGCAAAATTTATTTCCACCTATATTCCATTGGGTAACACATGGACATTCTGCGAAATTAAGTATATTTGTGCACTCAAGAATAACAGCAATTAGTTTTTGCCATAACTGGGACTCGGGTATTTTGTCTTGCTGATGGAGTAGGATACCTATTATGAGATGCAGGGTAGCATTTGCATTAGTAAAAAGTTGAGATAGTGGAGACAGAGTCAGACCTGGTCTTGAGTTTATGTCTCTCCCTTCATTTCTATCATAGTTTGGCTATCGTAATTATCTTACCAATGTGACTTCATTTCTCCATTAATAATTGCGGAAGGTAAGAGTGCCTGTTTCCTAAGAGAATTAAACAGGTTGCTATTCTTCCAACACTTAGTATTTAGTGCATAGTAGGTACTCAAGTAAATGTTAGCAATTTTCAATATATGAGAAAAGACATATTGGAATATCCAGTCTGCCAGAAAAAGACATAATGGAACCTTAAGCAGAAAGTGAAATATTTAGGATTTTAAACTAAAGACTCACTGGACACTTCATACTAGAATATAAGAGGAAACAATAAACAACATGGCTAAGACTCAAGAGATTCGTTTGAAATTTTAAAAGGTAAGGTAATGGAATAATAAAAATTGTAATAATCTTATCCCTAAAAAAAACTCTATACCAATTGGTTATACTCCACCCACCCTCTTCAATGCCATATAAAATGGCCTACAACATACTGGAAATCATGGTGCCAGGCAGACAGAAGGTACCACTAAATATTTGTTGAATCAATGAATGATTGATCCCTTTATTTATTACATTTTTATATTATATTTTACTGTACTTCTATGCATGCTAGCATGTTAGTTTTCTTTTAGCCGACTGAAAATTGAAATGAAAATGATGGCTATAAAAAAACCCTAAATCTTGCAAACCTGCATTTTATTTTATTAGCTCTACCTTGTCCTGTGTCACTTTCTGATGAGTCTGAGTACATGCTTCTCTTCCACCATCATAAGCTGCTTAAATTATTAATAAATAATAATCACAATTAGAGCCCAAACAACTTGAATAGAAAGGATTTAATTTTAGATTCGGAATAATGTAAGATGATAGCAGGAATAGAAGTAAAAACACCATTCCAAAAAAGAAAGATCTATTTTAGTTTTAACATCATTTAGTAAAATTTGAAGCATCTAAACAACACTCATATAAATGATCACCTCATCAAATCATCCATTTATCTTTAGAGAAGGCCTAAATTCTTATTAAAAAAAAAAAATTTGAGGAGACAAATAAGCCTCAAAATCCCACAGAAGGCTTGGCTGAGATGCTCCTAGTATTAGAGATTGGGGATAAACTCTGTAAAGGATGATTATGATAGAATAATAGCAACAGTACTTGCATGGGATTTGAACAATGGATCAGCTAGGAAAAATGAGTACCAAATATATTTGTATATAACTATAATATAAATTGCCATGTTGTATGAATTTTTATGCATAAAATTAACCTTTTCCAAAAAGGTTTAATATTAGAATGTTAAATATTAAGTAATATTTACTAGAAATTGTAATGAATACAACTATTAAAGTCATTGTGAATTCACTTAATAGGATCTCCCAATTACTGCATAAGAAGAATTATGTCTCTATACTTCCTACAGTAGAATGACATGCATTTGGTTCTTGCATTCTTTTTATCATAAATATTTAAGTAGTAAGTTATAATAATGGAGGTCCAAATAGAAACACTTATTTTAGCCTGGAATGTCAAAGTGATGACTTTCTCAGAGAAAGAGACCCAAGCCAATTCTAGATTATGGGTAGGAGTTAACCAGGTAAAATCCCCTCCATGCACCTAGCTTTGTGGTAAGGCCATTCGAAACAACTTTAAAAAAAAAAAAAAAAGATTGAATTGCCAGAAAGCCAATACTTTAGTATAATTTGATTGTACAAAAGATTGGACAGTTAAAAAAGGTATGACAAGAGAAGAGTCTATAAGACAGACAAATGTAAAGAAGGGCTTAGTGAACTTTATTATATATCTTGAGCTTCTCCCTCAAGACCCACAGACAGCCATTGAAAGCTTTTAGATAATAAAGAAACTAGATTTTGTTTTAATTTTACAAAGAAATTTCCTGCTTACAGGAAATTGTAGGAATAAGATAAGAATGGGCAGAAATTAAGAGGCAATTGCCGTTGTTATACAAGAATTTGAAAAATCTCTATCATGATACAGTTCAACATGGGGGTACCAGATAACAAACTTATTTTGTGCTGCATGATCTATTGTTCAGATCTCTCATAGAAATCATTTTTATTTAACTTTATTCTCTCAGTCATGTTAAAAACAGGTTTTATATAAATATCAGAAATCAAGCATCTGTACTGAGCTCCTGCTGTTTCACCCAGATTTGGTTCTATTCACAGAATCCAAGGATAAAAGAAAGACCATAGGTGTAGATATACACATAGAAATAGGGAAAAGGGAAAAATGGCCTAGAGATTAGATGAAATGTCCCATTAACTAAACATCCTTTACTTGGTAATAATGAAGGATTATTCTACTCAGACATATACAGTAAACTATATCTGTAGTATTAAATTCCTCCATATTGGATCCTGCAATATAAGTCAAAATATATTGGTCAGGATCAGTACACAAGAATCTAAAAAATTTGAGTTCTTTCTAAGAAGTTTTCATCAGATGTTTTATTTAAGTTTTTCATTAGATGGATGATGTGAGAAGGACAGATTAATTCTCAAAAAAAAGAGCTATTTCAGATTCAAGATGGTATTTTAGAATTACAGATCTGGGAAAAAAGCAAGCCTCCCCATTGCCAATCAGGATTGTTGCTTCTGCAGCCACCCTCATTAAAACCATGGTAGATAACTATTTTTCTGGATCTAGTTTCATTCAAACATATGCCCCCCTCCCTGCCCCAAATGAGATATTACACTTAGGGTTTTGTTTTTTCTTTTTTGTAGATGATATGAATTTTATAAAATACTTCAGTTGTCTAAAACCTAGGCTATTTTCTCTAGTATCCCATTGTTCATACCAATTGATTAATCAAAGGAAGAGTAATGTAAGTCTTTGTTAAACTGAAAAATGAAAGTGTTTCAACATGAAATATATACACTAGTTCTAATTCATTCACCAACCACTATAAGAATGGTAAGGCAATTTTGTGCCTCACAGCAATGAAAGTGCAATTTCAAAATATCTTGAAGCAGAAAAAGAAAAAACTCAACAAAATATGAGGGATGTCCCTTAATGTCCTCTTCACTGTGCCCTCCTGTTATTACTTAAATTATTTATGCAAACAAGATTAAGAATATCACACTTCAGTTGAGTAAATACAAAATGTTCATTTTCTTAGCAAATATTTATCTTAAGTAAGGTGGTGAACAAAGAAGACTGCTATCATATTGTCTATGAAAATAAGCTTCAAGGGAAGAAATTTAAGAATGATATCTTCAAGTCCTATGGACTCCTTTGAGATATTACCAAGTTCAGTATGTAAGTAAATTTACATATATAAGTAAATCTGGTTGAGAAATTTGCCATGTAAATTGACATAGTAATCACTGGAAAATATCATATGAAAAATTGTACTTTGATTTCACATCTAAATAGAGGTCTTACCAGATACAGCTATTATTACCTTATGATGGATAAAGAGTTGCTTCAAATCCACTTTGTAACAGGATAGGTAGATAAAAGAGAAAAGTAAATATTAAAAGTCACCATGCATTGGATAAGTTAATTGCCCGTGTTTGGGAATGCTATGATTAGATCCATGTGTCTAATAGATCTATGTACCTATTAGATGCCCTGCCTCATGTTTCTCCCACTGATGACCATCACACTCTGCCATTTGTGGAATAAAATCCGAATCACTTGAGACTTTTATGATTTTGCATATACCTAAATTATCAATATCACATGGGCCTCTAATCTCTCTCATGTAACTTTTTTCACCTACTCCAAATGTTTCATATGTTTCTTGCCCAGATGTCATACTTTCTGTCTCCATGTCTTTATTCTTAGCTTTTCCTCCTCTTAGAATTCCTACACGTGGGGCACCTGGGTGGCTCAGTCGGTTAAGCGTCCGACTTCGGCTCAGGTCATAATCTCACGGTTCGTGCGTTCGAGCCCCGCGTTGGGCTCTGTGCTGACAGCTGAGAACCTGGAGCCTGTTTCAGATTCTGTGTCTCCCTCTCTCTGACCCTCCCCTGCTCAAGCTGTCTCTCTCTCTCACTCTCTCTCAAAAATAAACAAAACATTAAAAAAAAAAAAAGAATTCCCACATGTGAAGATCCTATTCTTCCGGATTAGCCACTACCTACTTTACAGGTTACAACCTGTCCTAAAGAGTTGCTTTGTTTAGCCCTCTTTATATAGGCAAACATGGTATATTTATTTAATGCTTATTTATTTTTGAGAGAGAAAGACAGACCATGAACAGGGGAGGGTCAGAGAGAGAGGGAGACACAGAATCTACAGCAGGCTCCAGATTCTGAGGTGTCCGCACAGATTCTGATGCAGGGCTTGAACCCATGAACCATGAGATCATGACCTGAGCTGAAGCCAGCTGCTTATCTGACTGAGCCAGCCACATGCCCCATGAACATGGCATCTATATATTTTTCTAAATCATCATATACCAAGAAAATGTCAAGAGGTTTTATATAAAAATTCCTAATTTCAGATATCTTCTGAAAAATTAGAAGATTGGCAATACTGGATCATCATTCCTGTAGAATAAGTGGCAAGGCTGGGTAATAGCTCTTCCCATTAAACGGGATTTGAGCTCTTCAGCACAACTCTGTAGCTATTGACCCTGGCACTGAAGTAGTGACAGCTGGTATATGTATTTATGTTTATATTACAAGAAGAGGTAAAGTGAAGTATTTCTTATATGCCCAGCTCATATACTTCTTGACTAACTCCTATAGAAAAATGAATGTACAATCCTTGACCTTCATCATCAAAATTTTCTTGCTCCTCTGTGTCAGGCTAAATCTCTTTATGTTGTATTTTCATAGCATGATAGAAATTGTATTACTGGCCACCTTTTGCACTATCTTGTAATTATTTCTATGCTTACCTTAAGTCTCAAATTTGGGAAGTTTATGTCAGCAGAGTATTCAATGACTGATTGAATGTGGACCCTACAAACTTCACAGACACATGCTAGTGCTTTGCATGTAATCACTTATATTTCTTTAAATTCATACCTGTTTGGCCAGTGGATGAATAAGTATGTATACATAAGCAAGGATGAATCAAGCTAATTTTATGTATCACATGTTATATAAAAAGCACAACTCTGTCCCCATTTAAATAGAATCAGAAAATTTGGAAGAATTATTTATAATGGGTAACTATTCTAAAAATCAAAAGATGTTTTGTAAATTTTCAGTTCTTTTTCAAATTCCATTTCTATTCTTTGACACACTTGGGACATGCAGACTGTTCCATTAAGTCATTAAATATTAAATGAACTAAATTAAGCTTGAAAAATTACCTTGAGCTATTTTTCCCATCTTGGGTATCTGAAATAAATCAAACAACTATTTTGTGTGAGGTCCTTGCCAGCTGGAGAAAGACTCTAGAAGAGAGTAGTGCTACTCAACTTGTTTTATTTTTTTCCCTTCAGTTTTATACTTACTTCTGACAATAAATAGAGACGACAATCACTTTTTTTCTGGTGAAAGAAATAGTTGAAATTTACTCCTGAAAGCACACTCTTTGTTATGGGAAGACATTTTTACCTGCAAATTACACAACACTTAAGAGTCTCAAGATTTTTTTTTTTTTTTTTGCTTTTTATGTCTCCTAAATCCCTTAGTTTTTCTCTCCATAAGCTGTTGGCTCTGTCTCATACCTTCTTAACTGACACATTGCTCTTAAATTTCAGCAACAAATGCACTCCATGCTTCCCACCTCTGACTTCTCATCTATGGATTTGTCAGTATCATCAATATTTACTTTAAGCAAGTCCGACTGAAAGGATTAATTTAAGTTTCTACAAATAGCACTTTATACAAATGTGAATAATAATACTCTACCCTCAAAGATTGTTCCGGCTGATCTAACAAGTTGACATGAGACAGGTTAGCAGGAGAAAACCAAATTTGGTTTTGTATATATGGGAACCCTACATACATAAGTGATTCAAAGATAGAAAAGTAAACTGAGGTATATATCCCATCCACAGCTAAGGAATCAGGTAGAGGCCTGGAATTCAATGGGGAGGAGGGCAATTCACACAACAATAGGAAGAACATGTTTGGTATTTAAATGTCTCAACTGTCACACAGGTGGTTCATTCAGATAAAATTTATCTCTGCTAATAACTCTTATTCTGAGAAAGGCTAATTTAGATTCCTTTAGGTAGTAACTAGGGTAGGTGTTTCTCTTAAGTTTGCAGACTCTTGATTGCCTTCAGCTCAAAATATTCCACATAAAAGTGGCACATTTTGGGGACACTTGCTCTAAACTCTTTAATATTAGAATAAATGAAAAGAAATTGAAGAACATAATAAATTTAGGCTGAATGAAAGACATTCAGAATAAAAATTCACTCTGAAATGAGATATTTACAGAGATGATAGAGATACTTTTGATAGAGATCTTTATTGAGTATTATTATTATTTTTATTTAGCATCTGTGTATGCTTTTGAATCATAGTACTTGAATGCATTTTGGGAAATTAAGTGCTTCAAGACTATACAGAAGGGCACCTGGGTGGCTTAGTTGGTTAAGCGTTCAACTCTTGATGTAGGCTCAGGTCATGATCTCAGTGCTCATGAGTTTGAGTCCTATGTCAAGCTCTGCACGGACAGTATGGAACCTGCTTGGAATTCTCTTTCTGCCCTTTCTCTTCTCTTCTCTTCTCTTCTCTTCTCTTCTCTTCTCTTCTCTCTCTCTGTCTCTCAAAATAAGTAAATAAATTAAAAAAAAAATAAAAGACTATGGCAAGAAGACTTACCAGCTTTTACATTCTTTCTCTTCATTCCCACCTTCCTCCAATACTATTCAGCTACTCCCTAATTATGTACTTCTTTGAGGGATCCCAAGATAAGAGCTAACTGATTAACCTATTACTGTTAATCCACCATTTGTTTTTACCATGTATATAGAGTTGACCAACACACACTCACTCACTCAGTCACATACACTTTTAAAACTTTTTCTTCTTTGTTGTTCACTTTCCTCAAAGTTTCCCATCAGCTTTACTTTTTAAGCTAATGTCCAAATTTATAGCACTGCAGTTCTTTGATTGTTTCCTATGACTTTTACACCAAACCAGGAATTATATTCACAATATTTAAAGACCTGATTGGTATGGTGTGAAAGCTGTAGTTCCCCCAAACAGCTATGAAAATGTCACACTCTCATCACTAGTACCCATTGCTAGCCCTGAAGGGACTTACAGGCATCTGTAATTTACCCAAGATGACCGGTGCCACTGCCAAGGGCAACCACTGGTATTTGGACATGCACTATACAGGGAACATGAAGAGACCAGTATGTATGAATGGCTCCAGCTAGCTGGAAAGCACCCCTGAAGTTATCTCCCAGGGACCATGGGACCTACAACCATAGGTTATTACTCAAGTGGTTCAGGGCAAATATTTTAAGTATCTTACTACTTTAGCAATGATATGAGTATCCTAAGGCATACCAGCGGACTATCAGCTCTGTGTACATCCACTAATATCTTGAATAATTACCCTTTTTACACTAAATCACTGCTTATTGATGGTCATAATTTATAGGATTTTTTTTGATGAAGAAGAAACAAAATCATATCAGTCTAAAGTCAATTTGTCTGAATGAATCAATAAACTTATCAGGAAACAAATTAAGCTGTACAATCACATATTTTAATAAATAGACAAATAATGTCAAACTTGAGAGACAGTGAGCTCCCCCTTCACCTGGAAATCTCAGAACAGCCCCTGAGCGTATTATTTCAATGGTTAGAAAAATGTTAATGTTGTGCTCATGAAGACGGCAAGGGAAAAAAAACCACATATTTTTTGTTTTGTTGAGAGGGAATTTGAATGTATTTTTAACTACTATTGTCCAAGAAATTTCATTTCAAAAGATGCCAGGTCTTAATAAATTGCTATGCCATAAAACTGCAACAGGAACAAAAGGCCTCAAATAATATTCTTTTAAAATTTAGTATCAGCTTAGAGAACATTTATTGACAATTGTATGCCTTTTTATTCAACTATTATTTAAGTGCATACATATTATGTAAAAGTTGAAAACAATAAGATTGGAAAATAACTGCGAGAGATCTATGCAAACAGGGCTGTCAGATGGGATACAAGAGAGAGTTTGGCAAAATAATCTTTCATAGAATTTATCTTGTTATTAGAACCTGACTTACCCATGCAAAGTGAGACAGAGAAAGGTTTCTGCAAAGAGAGGGAGGCATGTAAGAGGCACTTGAGACATGAAAACTCAACCAGATCATAAAGGTCTTTAAAAGCCATACCGAGCAAAGTGAGTTATATTCTGAAGTTAATAGGGGTTCTTTGAAGGGACACAGAGATTCTGACCCTCAAAACTATGACTTAGCTCGCTTATTGCATGAGGTTGTGTCAGTATGAGTGTGAACTCTTTGGATAATTTTATACAAATCTGTTGAAAAATATTTGATTTTTATTTTAAAAATTGCATGAAGTAGACACTCATATGTGCAGTTTCTGTTTTTAACCTATTCATATTGTTTTTCTACCTACTCTTAAGAGATAAAATAATTAAAATATTAACTGGATGACTGTGGGAAGGTTTTGGAGAACTATTAGTTTTTCCTTTATTTTTAAGATGCTGCCATCTAGTGAAACTTCTGTAAAATCACTTTGTGGTGATCTTCAAGTTTGTATCTTCAGGTCCTTTCCTCAAAAACGGTTCCATTTTAATAATTTATGTTTCTGCCATCCATGGGGAAAGAATTGTCCATACATTACAACATATTGTAAGAGCCTCAAGTGACTTTTTTATGTGTCACCACAGAAGTGACTACAGGGCTCTTAATGATGGGAAAATGGTAGGTGAAGTTTGCTTGTTTCTTCATTGTGACACTCTTTATAAATAATTGATAATAAAATAAAAATGCTGCCTTTTCTATTACTTAAGTTTTTGAAGAAAAGTTGAGTTTTAAAAATAGATATATAAAATGAATTGTAAATATTGTTTCACAAAAAATTGATCTTAATTAGAAATATTGGCAAGAAAAGAGAGGATTTCAAGTTCAGAACTTTTATTTTTTTCCAAATTTAATTTCAGTATTAAAATATATCTTAACATACAAACAGACAAATCTGTGTGTGTGTGTGTGTACTGAATTTAAACATTAGTCTGCAAACCCAGATTTTGATCACCTCTAAATCTGGATAGAGATTAATTATATTTCTTTTCTGTCCTCAAAATTTATGACATGAATTGCCCTTTCTTTCTTTTCCTGAGAGAAACAAAGTACAAATCCATCCCCTCCCCCAAAACAAAACAAAAATAACTTTTTTTCTATGAGATACTAGTTCTGGCCACATTATACTGCATAAAGTTTCTAATTGACTCTTCAATATATTGAGTTTTCTTTATGAAACTAATTCTATATGTTAGAGGTCAGCGAATCTTTTCTTTAATGAGCAAGATAGTAAATATTTGAGACTTGTGACCCATATGGTCTCTGTTGAAACCACTCACTTCTGCTTGCAAAAATGAGCAGAGGTCATAGACAAAATTTATAGTCATAGACAAAATTTAAACAGTGAGGGGCATCTGGGTGGCTTAGTTGATTAAGCATCTGACTTTGGCTCAGGTCATGATCCCCTGGTTCATGAGTTGGAGCCCCACATCGGGCTCTGTGATCATAGCTCAGAGCCTGGAGCCTACTTTGGCTCCTCTGCCTCCCTTTGTCTTCGTTCCTCCCTAACTCATGCTGTCTCTCTCTCTCTCAAAAATAAATAAACATTTTTAAAAAATTAAAAAAAAATAAATGAAACTAATTTTGTTCAAATATAACATTATCTGTTAAAAACAGGTCATAGTTTGCATCCCTCTGTCCTGGGAAAGGACCTGTAATAGCAGTTTGAGGTTATTCTTTTTCAAAATTAATTTACTTATTTTGAGAGAGAGAGAGACCAGAGGAGAGCTAGAGAGAAAGGGAGAGAGAGAATCCCAAGCAGGTTCCATGCCGTCAACAAGGACTGAGACGAAGCGCTCAATCCCATGAACAGTGAGATCATGACCTGAGCCAAAACCAAGAGTTGGTCACTTAACTGACTGAGCCACCAAAGCTCCCCATAATTAGTTATTCTTAGAGCAATCTAAAATTGGTCCCTCTGAAATTATTTACTTCAATAATTTCAATAGATAGATGTATTTCTTCAAAGTTGAAGGAAATCTAAAGTCTTGAAAATATAATTATTATATATGTACTTAGTAAGCAAAAAATAAAAAAAACATTTTTGCAAAGTGAGCTAGCACTCCCATTTAATGATCAGGATTTTTTTTTTTTTAAATTCATGTTTATGTACAAAATTACCTTAATGTGGAATGAATCACTATACTCTCAAAGCAAAACCTTTAACATTTTCATTTACAGGAAGTTAAAGGTTTTAATGTTAAGCTGTTAAAATGAATTTGGTACTTGAATACAGCTTGGGTAATAGAAGTCATTGCTTCAGGTTTTCCTTCCCAGAACTCAGTAGAAACAGAGGGTTAGTTTCTAAAACAGTGAATTCTTCTAGGGCTGACATAGAAAACACTTGGACCGTGTAAACAAAACAAAATAAAGTCAGATAGTAAGAGGCTGTTAGGGTCTCAAGAACATGTATAGGGAGAACACAGTGCAGAGTCATATAAACAGTGTCATTTTTGTTGGTCACCTTTGTGTCAGCTCATCTAGGTATTACTTAGTCATAGATCCTGCCAGTCTCATCTGAACCTACTCATGCATCCCTGGTCAAGGAGAGGTGGGGACAGCAGCTGACCCAAGCTGAGCTCAGGTGAGGATGACTCTGATCCACATTTCTTTCATCTTTCATCTTCTATCTGAGCCAGCATTTTGGCTAAGCAGGTCCTTGTTACAGAGACGGCAGCGAGCAAGTGAAAAAAAGTCTAATCTAATCATTCTGGTGCTTTTGGACTCTCCTTGTATTACATGTGCTAACATTCCATTGATCAAGATGTCACTTGTTTAATCCCAGTGGCAGAGAATTACATCCTGTCCAGAGTGGGAAGAACTGAAAAATTACATGACAAGGAAATGGATATAAGGATGGACAAAGAATGGAAACCATTAAGGCAATTTATAATATCATATATGTACTTGAATTAATTAAATTAAGTGTGGGCATGATGTGGGATTCAGCAACAAACTGAAAACTACTATTAACTCCATCAGACTTACAGTAGGATATACTAAAGTAGAGGTTCTCAAACTTTTAAATTATTTATTTTAAAAAAAAAAATTTTTTTTAATGTTTTATTTATTTCTAGGAGAGAGAGAGAGACAGCGTGAGCAGGGGAGGGTCAGAGAGAGAGGGAGTCACAGACTGAAACAGGCTCCAGGCTCTGAGCTGGCAGTCAGCACAGGGCCCGACGCGGGGCTCGAACCCACGAACCGCGAGATCATAACCTAAGCGAAAGTCGGACGCTTAACCGACTAAGCCACCCAGGCGCCCCAACTTTTAAATTATTTTTAAATGTTTATTTGTTTTTGCTAGAGAGAAAGAGAGAGTGTGTGAATGGAGGAGGGCAGAGAGAGAGGGAAACAGAATCCAAAGCAGGTTCCAGGCTCTGAACTATCAGCACAGAGCCTGACACGGAGCTCAAACTCATGAACAGCAAGATCATGACCTAAGTCGAAGTCAGATGCTTAACTGACTGAGCCACCCAGGCACCCCATGGTTCATATTTTCCAATCAACTATATATTTCATTATATATTATTAATATATATTTTATTATATATTAATATTATTAATATATATTTTATTATATTAATATTATTAATATATATTTTATTATATATTAATATTATTAATATATATTTTATTATATATTAATATTATTAATATATATTTTATTATATATTAATATTATTAATATATATTTTATTATATATTAATATTATTAATATATATTTTATTATATATTAATTTAAACAGTACATATTACTACTAAACTTATTAGAAATATCTAAAGTATTGGGAAGTGGTCCTACTCATAGAAGTAGATACAAGTTTTCAAAATCCTAAATTCTCTTGGAAACTTTTTTCATTGGCAACAAATACTATACCTTGTTTTCCTTGAATTGGCAGACTCACTTCATTCATTTTCAAAAGAATGTCTGTCAAATACCCAAGTATGAATTACTGTTGTTTGTCTCTTGGTTGCTTTTTCGTGCAAAAAAATTGTTCTCTGTGGGGTAAGGTGGCTAGTTCAGCTTGCAGCTCAAAGAATTGCACATGTGAATTACTGTGAGGCAACCCTCTTACTTGAGAATGTGGTCAAATGTTTTAGGCATACTTCCCATGTTAAACCTTAAAAATATGAGAATTAAGGCATTGAGATTTAAAACACCTTTATCATTTTTACAGATGTCTCAAGAAAATTTTTTAAAATGTTTATTTACTTCTTGAGAGAGAGACAGAGAGACAGAGACAGAGAATGAGCAGGGGAGGGGCAGAGAGAGAGGGAGAGAGAGAATCGGAGGCAGGCTCCATGCTCAGCCCAGAGCCTGACACGGGGCTCCATTTCATGACTGCAAAATCACAACCTGAGCCTGTGTCAAGAGTCAGGCACTTAAACAACTGAGCCACCCAGGCATCCTTCTCAAGGAGATTTTTAAGCAACATTATCTTCTTATTTCCCCCTGCAACTGAATGGTATTGACATATAGTGACTGCTAGTATAATCTGGTGCCACTTCCTTGATTAAAATAACTTGCCAGCAATTTTCTCCTGTTTTTGAATTATTATTGCAAATGTCAACACAATGAAGAAGGCAAAGAATGTCTTCATATTATGAAAACTATTTTGACCTAAAAGGATCTTGGGAATGCCCAGTGTTTTGTGGTTTACACATTGTGAACCATTGCACCAAAGGATAAACTGTATTTATAGTACAGCAGTCTGTCAAAGACTTTCTTAGAGATATTTGTACTTATTTTTCTAATCATTGAGCAAATTCAAAACTTGTTATTATGTTCTTCCCTAGGGTTGTTTTGTTGGCTTTGATCTAGCACATGCAGTTGGAAATGTCGAACTCCACTTACATGACTGGGGAGTTGATTTTGCCTGCTGGTGCTCCTACAAGGTACAAATTAGTGAATATGTTCGTATCCTTTTATTACACATTGATCTAAATGAACAGCTAGATCGGTGGCCAGTTTTAACTGTTTGATTTACTTTCCTCCGATTCTTTTGTTACTTTTTTTCCCTGACTTTAGTTAATTATAAAGTTATATAATAGTATAATAAATAATTAAAATCAGGTATTTCCATCTGCTATAGAGTACTTATTCCTTTAATTACCTGGATACTATAGAAATCAGAAGATTTAGGGAAAAAGCTCCACACTTAGAACTTAATTCAAATTGATTATGTTCTTAGGTTTTTGGTCATCTGTTGTGACATTTCTACATATGTAAAGATAATTTTTATGGAATCTGAAGCAGGCTCTAAGCTCTGAACTGTCAGCACAGAGCCTGATGCAGGGTTTGAATCCACAGACCGCAAAATCATGACCTGAGCCGAAGTCAGATGCTTAATCGACTGAGCCACCCAGACTCCCCAACTTCGGTGTTTTTGAAAGATGATGCTTTATTATTATTTAAATATTTTTGTAACAAAATAATTGAAAAGAATAGGCTTTAAAATTAGATAGACTTCATTGAAACTGTTATCTATTAGTTGGGGCAAAATATGGCCAAAAATATTATAGGTATCTAGTCTCAATGAATAATCCTTGTGTTTATTTTGTTTTTTTGAGCAAGGTAATGCAAAATTCCATTTTATTATAAAAGGTCAAATAATCACACATTTTGAGCTGGTCAGACATTGGTTTCATAACAAAAAGTCAAATGATTTTATTGTTTATTTTTATCATAGGCTCACACAATTTTATTTCTTTTCAATCCAGTATTTAAACTCAGGAGCAGGGGGCCTTGCGGGTGCCTTTGTCCATGAAAAACATGCTCATACAATTAAACCTGCGTGAGTACCACCTTCAGGTTTGGTGATGAATAAATTAATTTGCATTAGTGATACGCAAAATTTACATGAGCTCTTTAAGGTGCTATCCAATAAGAATCTAGACTGATTATAATTATATTACCACTCTATTAACAACGATGCGCTTTATCAGAAATAAATGCTTTTTGAAGAGTTCAATTGGTTGAACATGAAATTGGATCACAAAAATGGAAGCTTCGCTGCTAAAAATGAGTCACTGTAATCATGTAGAGCAGATGGTTTAATGCAAAAAGACGACTTATTTTTTTTTCAAAATTAGACTTCAGAAAATTTCTGATTCCTCACATTGATGAATAAATCAAAGGCAACCAGAGCTGTGCCTAATAGAGCCTTAAATGTGGTATGTTATTATTAAAATTACATCTACCTTTAAAGCTAGAAACATTATATGATGGTTTTGTGAGGATTATCTTCTGTCCTAAAAGATTTTATAATCCATGAAAACTGAGGAAGCTGAACACTGAACAACATGGACTGCATAAAAAGCAATACTTTCCTACTTTATATAACTTTCTCCTTTTTTAGAGCAAGCATAAATGCAAATGTGATACATTAACAAATTTATACATTTTTATTTGACTGGGGAACTTGTAAGTTTGTTTTTATCTATATGGAGATAAATAATATTCTGAAAAAACTCGTTCACAGTTTTGTGTCCAAGCATGTGTGATGAGGAGACTGTCTAGACTCATAATAGGTAATATAATAATGTTTGATTAGTTTTCTGAATCCTCTCAGCCACTAGCTGAGTGGTGTAATCTTTACAAGAATTGAAGCTGAATTAGTAATAAAACTTGGAGCACCTCACATTTCTGAGGGTCTACGCATATAAATCCAAGAAATTGAAGATGATTTTCTACAGTTCATTTAATCATGTCTAAAATTTCTTCAAGATTTTAAAGTTTTAAAATTAAATAGAGCATTTTCTTTAGACAGGTATTTTGTCAGGCAGACGTCTTCCACAAATATATTACTGGTATATTAGATTTCTCCCCATGCCCCAAATTCTCTGAAAAGAGTATAAAGCATTATTATGTTACAGGAATACTATGCATTTTTAAAAAGATCTCTTTTTCATTTTTAGCAAAACTCATTGAAAGTGTTTTACCTAGCATAATTGTTTTCCCTGTGGACAGTATATAAGATACTGCTTGCTTTTGTGTGAAGACTAAGTACTCTGATCATTTTCCACTCCCCACTTATTTAAATTGTAATAGACGATCTGGCATATTATACCAATCCAAAGACAAGTTGGTGGGGGTGGTGAGGGATATGTTAAATAATCTACACAAATTCTCAAGAATTTAAGGGTTAGCAGCTAAGCTCTGATCTTACAGCATATGTCTGTTGCACTTGAAATTTCTTTTGTCATTATTTGCCCTTCATGGATGAGAAACAGGAGAAGGTAAAGCGGCTGTAGTGTCCTCACATGCACTTCATCTTGTAACATCCCAACATCCTCTAGAACACTGTAATTGTTAAATCTTTGGTCGCAGGAGAAAGACTATAGAGACCAATCAAATTCACATTCCAGCATGATCACTCACTGGTCCACAACCTAAAGAATGTTCCTTGACCTCTCAGTGTTCTAGCCTCTAAATAAAGATAATATCAGCATCTACCTCATAGACAATGGTTTTGAGAATAAAATGAGATGGTGTATGTAAAGCACTAAGCACAGTTTTGTAAGAATCACATGTTGTCCATACTTCTAAATACTTTGTCGCTTCACTGGGAAGTTGTAGGTTAACCCTTAGACTTTTGAGTAGCAGTGATCATTCTCTCAAGTAGAAAACATATCCTCAGAGGCTGTGGTTTGTAATCTTTAGAATATGACACTGTTTTTGGTTGGGCATCTGACTTCGGCTCAGGTCATGATTTCATGGTTATGGAGTTTGGGAGTTTGAGTCCCTCATTGGGTTCTGTGCTGACAGCTTAAGGCCTGGAGCCTGCTTCAGATTCTGTCTGTCTGTCTGTCTCTCTCTCAAGAATAAATAAACATTTGAAAAAAAAAAAAAAAGGAAAGGACAGGACATAGTTTTGTATCAGTTACCAAGTTCACTTCAGCAGGCCTTTGAAAAACTGACTCTGTAAGTCTCTCTTCCTTGAATGCTCTTTTACAGGCCTTGCCATCTTACTGGTTCCTCGCCAATTAGTGAGTTGAATGAGATCTATATGCATCTTCACTTCATATTTATATGAGAGACATGCTTTTAACATTTTGAAAATTATATGTTATTATCTCTTGTTACATTTTAACCATCTGGCTTTGGAGAATGACAAGACTCAAATCGGGCTTGACTCGTGAAGCTCTTTACAGGAAACCCTGGTTGTTGTTGTTGTTGTCTGTGTGTTTGTTGTTAAAGCTTCTTTTTATGTCATGTCAGAATGACTAATTCCAATGGTGCCAAATTCCACCCAATAGTGGAATATAACTGCTATTGATGCATCAAACTTTGTGAAGCCAACTCTTGCTTTTTTAAAGGGTGACATCTAGTGGCTAAGCATGTTATTTCAAAGAAATAGTATACAAGTGGTATTTCTTTTATGTCATTTATTCTCTCTCAAGAATTTTTAAAGTATATATATATTTAAATCAGATTTTCTTTTGTAATATTTCACTATATTTATAGTGTGATAATTGTGTAGTCAAAGCCTCCAAAAAAAGTAAAACAAAATGAAAGTCAAAGTTAAATTAGGGGCATTCTAAGTGTGTGGTTAGACAGAATGCATAAATGTCATCAAGTGTGGGAAAGAAAGTCATAATGGGAGTGACTGACCCTCCTGGTGTAGAGAGTGGATCCCAGGATATATAACCCTGAATTCTAAAGTTTAATATTCAGTATATAACTTTGAAATATCTTTTATATGTTTCCATTAGCAACTGGTAAATTACATCTGTACCAAGAAATTTCACTTCTTTTTTTTTGTTTAAATAGGCATTTTGGCCATTGTTCAGAACAGATGACCTAAGACTTTTTCCAAGAACCTTTTGCCAATAAAGAGTACAGACTATCATCAATCCACTGCATTAAGCATCATAACTCAAGCTGTTATTCTCAAGTAAAATTTGACCTTGTCCTAGTTTATCATCACCTTTTCTCACTCCAGTGTCATATTCTAAACTTTGTCTATAGCTAAGAATTATTCTAAATTAGAACTGGTTTTGAGTAAATGCCATCTTGTTGGGGTTTTTTTCTTCAAGGATAACTTCAACTCAGTCTATAAAATTAATAATTATTGCTCTGAGAATAAAGGGAAATACTTTTAGCTATAAGAATTTGAAAATCAGAAATGCATCACTAAAAAATGACTTAAATACATTGAATTTTTTTAACTTTATAAATGTTGACATTTCTGGTACACTTTAGATCAATACTTAACCTTTTGATTTTATGGTATTCAAAATATTTAAGCTCATAAAATGATTCTTCTGTAAAAGCCCATAGACTGCAATTCAACACCCCCTGCAACATCTATCTATCTATCTATCTATCTATCTATCTATCTATACCTATATATCTATATCTAGAGAGAGAGAGAGAGAGAGAGAGAGAGAGAGAGAGACTCTAACATGAAAAAAACAAAACAGGGCTGGATCATACGAGCTATTTTTTAAAAATGTGTTTTTATTTATTTTGAAAGAGAGAGTGAGATGGAGAGGGTAGAGACAGAGGGAAAGAGAATGCAAAGCAGGCTCTGCACAGATGCTTAACTGACTAAGCCCCCTAGAAGCCCCCAATAAGATTCCTTCTGTCACTTACTTTTTTACCCCATCCAGTGAAACCATTCATACCAGAAAATTGTTGTTCCTCACTTTCCGTGCTGGCATAGTAAAACTTCAAATGCTCCCATGTATTAGATCCCTCCAAATGTTCATTTCCCCTAGTTTTTTTTTTTTTTTTTTAAGTTTTTTTGAGTGACCAAGAATGGGGCCTACTGATAATTTTGTTGAAAATGCTAGAATTTGAAATCATTTTAACACATTCCCATAATCAGCTAGAAGTGTTTGATTGAAGCCTATAAATAGAGATGACATTTTAAAGGCTTTTTAAAGGGCTTGAGTCATATTCTTTATTATAGTAAGTAATTTCCAGGTTAAAAAGAACCAGCTGAAGAGACTGGCCCACTTCAGTGCATGGTTAAGGCAAATTTTAGAACTCAGACATGTAAGTTATTGTTATTTTTATTTGGCATCTTTAAAAAATAAGAAGACATGCCAAACAATATTCAGGAAAGTCTAAAATGTGGTAAAAGGAGACATGTAGAAAATTTAGCAAAACAACTTTAAAAAAGATTATGCTATGGTTGACCCAACTGTACAATTAATGTTATATGGGAAGACTATCTAATGCACATTTGTTTGGGGACTGCTGACTTGATACATCGATTCTACGTACTTCTCCAGGCAATGCTGGAGAATAATAACATCATTGAAAGCTTATAATTTAAACCTTGCTTTGGTTTCTTAGTGATCCTTTTGGACTTACTACATGTCCATTCTTGTCTACTACCTGTGTAAGTTCTCCTTGTTAAAGACCGGAGAACGAGGAAGTGTAGGTGACACCAGCAAGGTGTATGAATTCATAAAACTCCAGATCCTTTGAAATGCAGTAGGCCAATATCAATAGATTTCTCAGTTGTCAGAGAATCTCTAGTTGAAATGTGACCTCTACTTCCTAGGTCATCTGTTAGCCTGTTTCTCAAGTCCGGTGTTTAGTATTAACATGTATGACTTCTCAGCCATAACTTTTTGACTTCTCAGTTATATTAGATATCCTTCACCATCTCCTTTGTCATTAATGTTTCTCTTCCACAGCCCTAGGCGTCAGTGTGCCATTCTTTCTTGCTTAAGCTCCAATTTATGTGATGACTCTTCTAAATTTTACAAAGTTTACTCTCTCACTTTTTCACTCTCAGTTGCCTCAACCCTTGGTCCCTGAACCCAGAAATATTCACAGTCATGGTTTCAATAACAGACATTTGTAGAGGACACCAGTTTGCATTTCCAGCTTTATCACTTGCTTAAATTTTAGCCCTTCTTTAAATCTGATTGCAAATTATAAGAGTTTCTGATTACCAGAGCATTATTCCAGTTCCCAAAGACACATGGTAATGTTGGAAAGCAAAGATTACTATAATAGGAGGAAATATTCCCTAATGAACTACTCGCAAAATTAGCTATTACTGAACACTCTTTCCCAATTAGTATTAACATCTATCTCTATGACTTATTATCAAAAGTCTTGGTCTCTTGCTGACTATAGAATTTATAAGTATCAGGTAACACAATAAAAACATGATGAAAATGGATTGTAAAGTAAAATTTTTCGAGAGATTCAAGATTTCCTGATGCAAGTGATACTGAAGAATTGCTGAATCACAAAACTCTGACAACGAGAATCTGTCAGAGTTAGAACTAATAACAGATGAAGAAGAAGAAATTAGACACGGTACTTCAAAAGCAAATGACTTGAATATCAAGTATTAAAAGGAAATGATGAATGCTTCAAAAATTTTTATAGAAATGATCATTTCTATGGTCATGCTGAAAAAGTTAAATGTAATATGAAAGAGATTGTATTTCTCTATCCTAACATCTTACAAAATACACCAAAAAAATCAATTGATTTATTATTTACTTCATTTAATAATTAATACATTATTCTTTTAACTTATTTTATCAAATATATACATGTTTAAATAATATTAAACTTTATTTTTAAGAGCATCTCTATCAAATTTTTAAAATTTCAATTAATTATTCTAAATATATGGTTATTGGTTTAAAAATGTATTTTATTTAAATTGCCTTTTTCCACTATTCTATTAGCCATCAAATAATGAAGATTTCCATTATGCCATATATCTTTCTAATTTCAGGGTTTAAACATGGTGAAACTTCCATTTTATCTTACTCCAACAGAAGTATCCTTTCTAAGGTACTCATCTTTGTCATGTAAAGAGAATGATCCTGGGGCTCCTGGGAACCTCAGTCAGTTAAGCATCCTACTTCAGCTCGGGTCATAGTCTCAGGGTTCATGAGTTGGAGCCTCTGGTCGAGCTCTGTGCTGACAGCTCAGATCCTGCAGGCTGCTTTTGGTTTCTGTGTCTCTCTATCTCTTTGTCTCCCCCCTGGTCATGTCCTCTCTCTCTCTCAAAAGTAAATAAATATTTTAAAAAAAGAAAGAGAAATCCAATTAAGAAGACATGAACAAATATAACCAACACATATTTTTGTACAAGTAACTTTCACAGATGAAAATAAATATAAGATATTGCCTAAGATTTTAACTTATAACCCATTAAGAGATATTATTTTAATAACTGAATAGATGATTTAAATGACAAGTGACACAAGGTTAGAACATGTGTTTTATATGTTTATATGTTTTATAATTGCTAGGTGAATTCTCAAACCTTGCCATAGGAGCAGTGGATAGATATCTTTAACTCAGGTGCTTTGGAAAAGCTTGAGCAAGGTGGTGGGGAAATTTACAGTTACAAATCCTCTGCTAAATGTAATGCTATGTTAACTAAGTGAATAAATTTACTCTCTGCTACTTTGAGAGCTCAAATTGTTGCCTATGAGAAAGATTTCACTTGGTTAGTTTTATATATTTGAGAAAGTATAAAGAAGAAAAAGAATTACTTAAATGACATTTCTTAAAGGGATATGTCAAGTGATCATTTTCTTTTTTATCCTTTTCACTAGAATTTTTATGGAACCTGAATTATTGACTTAACATTTAAAACTCTGCCTATTATCATGAAATTGCTCTTTATCCCCCATTCTACAATATGTTAGAAATTACAAACAGTGGTAAAATCAAGTTTGCTTCATGCTCACACTAAATTTCAGAGCCATGCTCATAGATATTAAACTTGTTCTAAGTCTTAG
Source organism: Hyaena hyaena (assembly GCF_003009895.1). Taxonomy (NCBI): domain Eukaryota; kingdom Metazoa; phylum Chordata; class Mammalia; order Carnivora; family Hyaenidae; genus Hyaena; species Hyaena hyaena. Next base: position 577,631 of record NW_024081012.1, read on the forward strand.
TCCCCAAATCCTTACTATAAGGGGCCCAAAAGATGGCACATTGATTAAAGAAAACTCATCGATGGAATCATGACATATAACCTACACCTATCTTCATTCAGAAACCATGTTAGATCAGTAACTCTAAAAAGATTCCATATCTTATTGGCTTGAAACAACTTTTACTATTCAAAATCATCTAGATGATTTTTGTGTGTTGTGAATTTAAGCCATAATCATAAAAATAACATTTATATTCTGAGGTGTGATCACAATTAAGAATAAGTTCAGTAAATAATCTGTTTTTTTCAACTCAGGAGGTAAAGTAATCCTGACTCTTAAAGGAAATCCAAAATAGTAATTATCAGTATAAAAAGATACATTAAAGCCATACTTGCTTGCAAAGCACTACTGTCAGATAATGGTGACATAATCATTACTTTGGGAAAATTGTGGAGTCCTTTAAAATCTCAAAATTTATTTATTTTATCTAAAGTTGCAGTTTAGTGTCTCTGAAGATATATGAGGTCAGTCCAACCTTTCAGACACCAAAACCAAACCCTGCCAAAGAGCTTCAGCTCTTGTTTTAATTACTTAAAGTTGCCCCTAAAGTGACCTTTGGAATTTGCAAGGTAGTTTTATATATTTTATTAATATTAATATATTAATATATATGTTTTATATATATTTTTTCTTCATATATATGTATATATTTATATGAAGAACTATTGCTAAACTTTTACTTGTTTGTATGGAGAAAAACCATGTATCTATTTGGCTCCTTATGATTGCCAAAACAGCCATGGTGCAGTGATACCTGCTGTGTCGGGGGCACACACAGACCCACTGGGTCCTGGGTGCTTTCAAAAGACTAGGCTGGGCTAACTTCACCAACCACAAGAACACTTGTAATGCATTGTTCAGAACAAAGGTCTGAACTCATGTGATCCTTTTTTTTCTTTGCATACTCGATTTTACTCCACTACAAAGGAGATTTGATTTGGTGGAAATGATCCTTTTCTCTAGAGTTGAGGTCTGTCTTTGTCATAACTTGTTTTGCTTTGGTTCCCATATCAATCTCTGCTCCAATCAGTTTGGGGAAGATTTTAGAAGATTGGGTACAAGTCATAGAGTTAGGCTGAAAAATGGTCTTTTGTTTTTTATAAAAGGCCTGTGATACTTGTGAGAAATCATCTTTACATGTTCAATATGATAGTTTGGATATTGATTATAAATTACTTCTACATTTCTTGAGTACAAGGACATTGTCTTGTGATATTTCTTCCTCTCATAATCTGCATTGCCCCCCAAAATTATATATATTTTTAATTTTGTTGAATATATGGTTTTCTTTACTCTCAGCATAATAGACAAACCATCTTATAGCATATGGAAGCATTTCTACTTTGCAAGTTATTCTGAAGGGGGGCATGATTTGCAAAATACTGTCAAATTAAATATGCATTTCCATATGCTTCTACAAAGACCAAATATATCCAGGAAAAGTAGCTACAGACAACTTAAAAAATCCTTCATGAGTATTTTAATCAACATTGCAACAAGTCTTTTAGAGAGTCCTATTTTCAGACATCTCTCTGTTTTTGTGCTTTTAACATCAATATTACCTCAAAAGATCATAAATCAGTATTTCTAAATAATAATATATCTCAAGAAAATATATGTAATAGAAAATTTTCCAAAGGTTTATTTGTTAATAAAGCTTTCACACCAAGAAAATATTGGCTAAGCTCTTTTAAAGACACCATATTATTCTGAAACTTCAGGAAATAATTGCCATTAATCAAAACTCATATCAGGAAGTGCTTTTTTTATAACTACCCTTGTCACACTGTTAGATCCCTGGACATACTTGAATAAACCACCCCTTGAATAAGATTTGAAGATGTAATTGGGGCACCTGGGTGACTCAGTAGGTTAAGTATCAGACTTCAGCTCAGGTCATGAACTCTCTGTCTATGGGTTTGGGCCCTATGTGGGGCTCTGGACAGACAGCTCAGAGCCTGGAGCCTGCATGGATTCTGTGTCTTCCTCTCTGTCCCTCCCCTACTCGCACTCTGTCTCTCTCTCTGTAAAATAAATAAACATTAAAAAATTTAAAAAAAGATTTGAAGACGTGATGCATATGTAACAGAACGAAGTGGAACACTCTAAACAATATGTATGAGTGAGCAAATGAGAGAAGGAAAAGGAATTGAATTTCGTAATACCTTCTACACAGTTTTCCAGAGTAGTTTTAAATTGGTAGATTTAGAATAGAGCAGAGCAATTGGGAATAGATGATTTTGTTTTTCAGAAAATAAAATTTGATAGAGATTTTCTTTACTAACTAGGAGTGAGTTGGTAATGTTTTATCTGTTTAGGGTCATGGGCATTTCAAGCCTTATCATAGTCTTGCTTGGGGACTGTTTGCTGGCATCCCAGGATGGATGTACAATTTATAAGCTAATGCAACCTATTTTGTCAGTTTTCAAGATTATTGTCATTAACACCTTTGAATCTTTTGTTACTTAGTCATGATTTTCCTTTTCCTGCAAATGTGCTGGTCTCCAACTGCCTAGAATTAGACACTCCTTGCTTTTTCTAGTTTACTTTTTTTTTAAACTTATTTTTGTTTATATCTACTGCTGTCCCTGATCTTTATTCTGATGCACTAGCTCTGCCTTCTTTATATACTGATATACTGTTATTTCAGGCTTCCAATGTATCCTCAAATGGTAGCAATTATGTTTGTTTCCATACCTGTTTTCTTACTCTGCAAGGTGGTTTTGCAGCATTAGTACAATGCTGTGAAGAATGGCCCAAGAGTGGGATTGGGGAGACTTAGGTACCCATGAGACCGTGCCCAAATCCTACCAAACGGATCTGCCCTGAGGCAGTTTTAGTATGTCAAACCCTCCCTTGTTTGCATTTCATCATTCAAATTGGATCGATTGGCTAGAAGAGACAGTCATTGGAGGCTGGAAGAAGCACTCTGACTAATGATAGATGAATAGAGCTTGGAACAACTAAAAATAAAGAACCAAAAAAGTCTAATTGTTAATGAAAAGAAGTTAATATCTTCACTGAACATTGTAGGGAAAAATGACTTCTAAATTTATAATGCCCTTGTAATACATTTGTAGTCATTGAATAAATATTTAGTGAGCATCAGAGATGTATATATACACTCCAGGCAGTTTTTAAAGTGTTTGGGATGTATGTACAAAGCAAAAATCCCTGTCCTCAAAGAGTTTGCATTCCAGCAAGAGAAGACAAACTATGCATATAATAAGGAGCAAATTATATAATGCATTTGAAGTTAATCAGTCCTATGAACAATTGGAAAAGTAGAACAGGAAAAGGAGATGTGAAAATACTGTATGTGGGATCCTTGGCAATGTGAAACATTTAAAAGGCATTGAGAAAATCCCACACTGAGAAAATAAGACGTGGATAAAGAGGTGAAGGAGATGGAGGGTAGGCCAGTTTTCTGGTGAAGAAAGTTCCAGGCAGAGGGGGTATCTAAATGTAAAGACTCTAAGACAGGAATGTCTTAGGAGAAATAGCAAGGAGGCTAGCATGGCTGGAATAGAATGAGCAAACTGGGGATGAGTAGATGAAATTAGAGAGCTACAAGAGTCCATAACATGTAGACCCTTAGAAAGCTATATAAAGATAAGGCATCCATTCCCATTTTGCTAGAAATGCAACATGGCATAGCAATGTTCAAAATGATCCCTCTGGTACTTTATTGTGAATAGGCTATAGAAAGGTAAGGGGCGGGGGGGGGGGGCGGGGAGAGTTTCAGAAGACCTGATGGGGAACTGGTACAGAAAGTGGGCAAGAAGTGGTCACAATTCAAAGGACAGTAGGTGATGAGAAGTTGTAGGATTAGGGATCTATTATAAAAGATAGGTGGCAACATTCTGAAAGGGGTCAAGAATAGAAACATGTATGCCATTTGAAGAATGTTTGCAATCATACAGAAGTGATCTGCTCGCTATCTAAAATATAGTCATGAATAATAGGACGAAAAAACAGGATAGGGTTAAAAGTGATTAAGAAATTGAATCAATAGGACAGAAAAGTTTAGATAGACAGGAAAGATTAATTTGATATTTGGGCAAAAGATTGCTAAATCATTAATCAAATGCCATGTGGTTATTTCATTTATCAACTAAAAATTTTTTCTTGAGATCTATTGTAGGCAAAGCAGTACGCAGGTCTTAGTGGATACAGACGTGAATGAGATCCTATTGTCCCAATGAGAGCAGAGAAAGGAAAGAGAGGTTGGAGAAACCTTTGTTGAGGAGGTGATACTTGAGCTGACTGGAGAAATTCTCCTAACTGAGACTGACTCAAGGGGAAGAAGCAGTGGAGGTATGTTCCAGGCAAGGCAGTTTTACATGCATCCCAGTAAGGGACCAGAAGATTGAGGTCCTTGAATTTCAAGTAAGTAATTTTCATTTTTAGCTTAAAAACAGTGGGGAGTGATCAACTGTCCAATTAGAAATTCAGGTCTTTTCAGCTCTCCAGGTATTGGTTTGCTTGTGGGAAAAATAAATAGTTAGGCCTGGGGAATGGCTAAGATTTCTTCCAGCTCTTAAACCCTACTTGTAAGCGTTAAAAAATAAACCATCAGAATAAGGGGAACCACTTTCTAGAGGTTGTTGAGAAACTAAAACCAGCTTGGTGGAAATCTGTGTGTCATCAACTATATTGATGGTTTTGATGACCCTCTTCCCCTCTACTTTTTTGTAGTAGGTAGATGCAATAAAGCAGAGTTAAGTCCAGACAAATTTGTAACAAACTTCACTGTAACCATCCCATCTTTTTCCTTTTCTCAAGTATAAAAGAGTACTATAAGCATATTTCTGAAAGTTCACTTGCCAGAATTTTATTATGAAAATTAAGAATATATAAAAGCTATTTTCATGAATACATTTCTCATTGCTTTCTGAATAAAACAACCTCTGTAGAACTTTTTGATTCTGTTGAACATAATTATTTGATGAGGAATTTAAGTAACATACTTTTACTTGAGGTTAGGTTACAGAGGACATTAGAATATAAGATGGCAGGCATTCAAACTTGTCCTCAGTTACTATTACAGATTTCTAACAATAAATAATTATGCTGTAGCCCAAATGTTCCATTTTTTTGAGTGTTATACCAGTTTGTCTGATTCAACACATTTTTTGAAGCCATGAAAGAAGTAAGACAATTTTACTTAGTTCTCATTTGTGACCTTGAGTAAGAGAGAGGTGGGGAGAGGAGGGGATGGGGTGGGAGGGAAGAGAATGGAGGAGATGATAAGGAAAAGGTAAAGGAAAAAAAAAACCTTATTCTGGCAAGGTTCATATTCCTCAATACAGATGAAAATTATTAAATGTATGATAATAAGTTATCAAATTAAAGGACATTGTGTAAGCAGTCTTTCATGCAAATATACTTCCTTAGAACAGCTTGTGATCTGCTTTCTTATTTGCTGAATTTTGCTCCAGCGATGAACTACATTTTTAACAAAGAAAACTGGGAGAAGTTGTTTTGTTTTGTTTTGGTGTGATATGGAATAAGGAGAGGTAATGGGGTTGCAGAGTAAGTTAAATTAATTCAGTGCATGAAATATTCAAGGATTCATACCAGAAATTCTGCCATTAAAGGCTTGCTAAGAAGATCAAGGAGAGTTTGGGTATTTCATTTCATAACTCTTAGCATCCAAAATCGTATTCAGTGGATCCCTGGTGGCTTTCTCTTACTGAATCTGAATATCATGCCTCAAAGATGTCTTTATAATAAGTGATGTTTCCCATTTACTAATACTTATTTGAAACTCCACTTAGGAAATTTATGATGTTCAAAGAACACAAAGAATATTAAAATCTTTACTTTTTATTTATCAGATCTCTTCCTACAACTTATCTCAAAATTCTATTAATATCTTCATTCTAAGTAAATGAACTCCCTGCTTGATTTTTAATTTTTGGTGGCAAAAGATTCAAATTTGTGGTTCAAGTGAGAATAAATTGCATCTTAATTGTTATTGTTCATATTCAGTTCATAGAAATGATTTATGAGCTTATGATAATAACTACTTATAAACCAATTTAATGGTTTTTAATTTTACTTCATTAACTTTAAAAAATTTGCTTTTTAGAATTCATGCCAAGATTTCATTTAGATTACTTTTTTTTTTTTTTTTTTTTTTTGTATTTTATTTTGCCTTTCCTACACTCCACGTGGTAGGGCCTTAAAACGAATTTACCTTGCGGCACCTGGGTGGCTCAGTCCATTAAGTGTCCGACTTTGGCTCAGGTCATGATCTCATGTTTCTTGGGTTTGAGCCCCGTGTCGGGCTCTGTGCTGACAGCTAGCTCAGAGCCTGGAGCCTGTTTCAGATTCTGTGTGTGTCTCTCTCTCTGACCCTCCCCTGCTCACGCTGTCTCTCTCTGTCTCTCAGAAATAAATAAAACATTTAAAAAAAATGAATTTACCTTTCCCTTAAGTTTTTTTATGATGTATTTTGTGTTTGAATGAAAATTAAAAAAAAAATAATCATTCTTTATTTGACTTTAAACAACCCCCATTCCATCTGTAAAGACTTCAAGGTGTGATATATGAGCAATATGAACAGTATGTTTTTCCAAGTTCACTAAATTAGATGCTTCAGTCAGTGCCCTTGAAGAAGAGGAATTGATTACAGAGATTATAAAAGAACAGAGAAAGTAAAAAAAAAAAAAGTTTTTCAAGGAAAAAAAATTATGTATTTCTGCCAACTCGGAACTCTAAGTACATTTCTAAAGTAATCTTAGGAATATTGCTTTTATAGAATCTTTGACTCATTTTTTTAAAAAATCTGGCTTAGGTGGTTTTGCATTTTGCTAGAGAGAGAGGGAGAAGGAGAGGGAGAGACAGGGAGAGAGAAGGGAGAGGAAATTTGCTAAATGTTTGAGGTGTCAATCACCTGGGTTCACATTGTTCAACTGGAAGATAATTTGGGGAGAAACTTTATCTCTCTTACATATTATTTTACTAAATAGAATTCTTTTTTCTTTTATTACTGTACTTAAATTAACAGAGATTTATTCAAAAGTTTAATCTGGTTAATAGGGTAAAGAGTTTTAGTATCAGAGGCTCTTATATTAAAAACATATAGGTGTTTTTTTTCTTGAAAATATCCAGAATAACCTGAAAAATGTCAAACATTATAGAAGAGATCTTAATACTTTTTTACTTCACAAGGAGTTATTTATAAAAATAAATTTTAATAAGGTGAAAATGTCATTCTCTTGTTATACTATCCCATTTAAATGATTAAATTTCTTTGTATCAAGTGAAAGTTTAGAGCAATTATTTTTAGACATTTGCAATCATTGCCCTAAGAAATAACACTTAGAATTTCATTAAGATTGAAGATAGATGCCCTCCCCCCAGCAATTAAAAGAAGATGGTAATTATTAATGCTTTATATCAGAATGAAGATGCAAAGGGGGAAAAGAAAACATCATATGAAAAATCAGTGACAGTTTGAAATAATTCACCACTACTGGCCCCAGAAGTTAGAAACACATACAGCTTCAAATGTCTCTTCCTGACGTTTTTTATGGCTACATGACATAAAACTAAGAGAGTTTGTATTTGAGTTTGTTGAGTTGTTTTGATGAGTATTTTCATCAAGTAATCGCTTTGATAACTGAGTTTAATGACATTACTATCACATCCAGATATCAGTCATGTTACGCAGACATTTATATTATCTTCCTGCTCTGATGTACTCTTACCCCATTTATGACTACTTGTTGGGGAATGATGGTATAATTGGCCTCTATGAAGACCTGTATCTTTATTCTGTTTCTCTTATTCTACTTTCCTTCTTTTAATAAGTTCAATATTTATGCTGATAAAACTGAACTTAACCTTCCTAAGCCTGTAGTTTCATTTCTTTAGGTTTCAATCCACTTGATATCTCACTCCTAATAGAATATGTCAATGGCTTTATCTTTCTTAACTGCTATCTGCTTATTTATTATTTTTTTGTTTGTTTATTTTTATTTTTGAGAAAGAGAGCTGGAGCACATGTGAGCACAAGCAGAGGAGGAGCAGAGAGAGGGGGATACAGAGGATCCAAAGTGGGCTCCGTGCTGATAGCAGACAGATGCAAAACTCAAACTCACACTGACTGAGCCACCCAGGCACCCCACTTCATTGTTGTTTAATATCAAACATTTAGACTGCAGTCCACTTGCCCTGTTCTCACTTCTTCCCATCTCACTACATTCCGTGGATTCTTGCTTCTTGATGAAGACTCACATAGTCTTGATGAAGTTTACCCATAGTTAAAAGGAAAGGGGTAACCCAAAGGCAGGAATACCAAGAGGCAGGGATGGGGGGAGTACCCACCCACCCTTTTTTGAATTAATGTCTATTTAATTAATTCCTGGCCCCAGCCTACCCAAGAGACTTTAACCTCTGTGGGCAGGGACCATTTCTGTTCTAGCTCAATGTACTGTTTCTATCTGAAGCTTCTAGCAAAATGTCTCATTAACTACTTCTGAAGAATTAATGAATGAAATATAGAAAAAGTCCGATAAGCCTCAAAAAGGAGAGATAATTTAATTAGTAGCATAAGTGATAGAAATAAACTCCTTAATAACAAGTGTCAAATTTAACCTTTTATTAAACTATTTTACTTGACCCATGTCTATTGTAGCTACTGCTCTTCCACTTAGCTTCTAGGGCCTGTGTATCTAGTTTCTACTTGCTTATTGGCTCGTTGATACTTGCTCTGAACCCTGATCTTCAACTTCCTTCTGATGGATGATGCCATCTCAACCACAACTTCTTTGGGTCAGAGTTCCAGCTTATAAGCAGGGAATGGGCTTACTTAGGTTCCTGTGGATAATCACTCAACCTCTCTATAAGCCTTACTTTTCTCAAATCTAAAATGGTGGAGATAATACCTCCACATTAAGATTGCAAAGATTAAGTAAAATGACATGCAACTGCCTTGTCCATGTTTTGGTTTCGGTCCTTTTTTTCCTCAGCACTTTGCTTGCAAAAGCTTGGCTCAGGCAAGTCTTTTGTATAAGATTTCCTCTTGGCATAAGAGGAAGACAGACATAAGACAGACAGACAATGATTTGATTAGCTAGACTGCTCTTACATGTACCCTGGAATTACATAACTTCCACCCCAGAATGATGTGGTTGATGATGCAGGAGATGATGACTCACAAACATTTGGAATCTCCACTGGGGTCTGGGGGTTGGTTCCCTTCGTACTAAGCCCTTGAGTAGCAAAATATGATTTCTTCAGTAAATTAATGCAGAAGAAGCATGTTATCATCAAATAATGAGGTAGACCATTCAGAAACAATCATAATGCCATATTTGTACTTTCTCAGATATAAAGTTAAAGTGCTTTGTATAGATTCAGTAAGTAAAGCATAAAAAATGATGCCTTGACCTCAGTTATGGAATCAGTTCTGAATTGTTTTTTCTTTAAGAAGAACACATTTTTCCCTTCATGTAGTCACTTGTTTCTTTCACATTTAGGTTATGAACATGTCATCAGTACTTTCAAGCACACACTATTATTCCTCATCTGATACCGTGTTCGCACACTTGGTCTTTGATGTTTCTGTCAGATATTCCCAGCAACCATCATAACTCATGCTCTTGAATTTTTAATATCACTCCACAAACAGAAATGACAAATACCTGGTCCTTTAGCAAATACACAGAAATGAAAGAAAAGGTCCTCAATAAAAATAACATTGAGATATTCTCCCAATTTTTATTTTGATCCTATTTGAAAAGTAATGGAAAAAAACATGTTGCCATCATTTTCGTGACCTCTCTCACAGACACTATATTTGCCTCAGATATTTTAAAATGAAAATGCCAAGGGTAAATTTGGAATGTTTCTGTAGAAAGCATTATGTGCAATATGTTATTTTTCAATATGTACCTACAGAAGAAATAATTCTCTTTAACAAACTGTGGTATTTTTCTTCTCTTTCATAAAATAAAAAATAAAATAATAGTCAATCTCTTTGTTATAAAGGATGATGAATAGATCTAATTCATTAGACTAGAACTCCTTCCCTAATCCTTCCTTTTTATGCAAATATAATCCAAGTTTCAATGACAGTGAGTCCCCTCAGTACCTATCACTGTCCCATTCTGCTGAAAAGATGGGCTTTCAATAAATCCACATCACAATAGCCATAAGGAAAGACCTCAAATAAACAACTACTTTGTATAATGGTTTTGCTTTCCCACTCCATTAAACTCATTGATATAGCCCAGTTATGTGTTCAAATTAACTTAAAATAGGTTTGGATTCTGATATTTAATGTAAAAAACATTTCAGAACTTTGATAAGTATACTTTTAATTCATTATTACTTATAGTTATCAGATATTTGATAATTTTTAAAGTTATATATGTAAATATCATCAGGTCATAAACTGTGGTGAGTAAATACTTTTATTTTTTTTAAATTTTTATCAACTTAGTTGATGCAGGAAATTCAGTTTTGTCGCTTCTAAGTAAACTTAGTGCCTTTTGTGATTTTTTTTCAGTAAGTCTAGAGGTTAAGTTCTGTCAGTTCAGACTTTTTTTCTTGTTCTCTTCACCTTAAGAGGGCATATGAAATTGTCGGGGTGGGTGATGTACAGAATACTCAAATATAGTTAAAGGAGAGGCATCTGGCCCTATGCCATCTCTTGGAATCTACTTGGTCAACTGTTCCTCTTACTGCTGCATCCTCCAAGCTCTCTGTGGAACCACCATGGCCCCATTCCCTTTATTTTATTTTTTAAAATATTTATGTATTTATTTATTTATTATTCATTCATTCATTCATTCATTTTGAGAGAGGGGGCTGAGAGAGAAGAAGAGAGATAATCCCCAGCAGGTTCCACGCTGTCAGCACAGAGCCTGATGCAGGGCTCAATCCTATGAACCATGAGATTATGCTCTGAGCCAGATCAAGAGTTGACACTCAACCGACTGAGCCACCAAGGCACCCCTGTCCCAACCGTTTAGATCCACTGAGGATGCTGAACCTCTCAGTCATTTCTACCCTCTTCTCTGGAGGCACAGGAATTTCAGGATTTTCTCTTGGGTCTCTTAGGTTAGTATAATCTTGGTTGAATGTGTTATCATTGCTTCATTTGGCTCACATTTTTACATGAAGACTAAGGCACCAAGCTGTCATGGAAGGATTCAGTACAAACCCTCTGGATTGATGGTTTAGGCATGTTTTATCATCAGTTCTTCCTAAACATACCTGGAGTTCCCAGTGACCTCACAACCATCCGAACACCTATCTCCTTCAACTTAACGAAGGGTAGGGAGTCCAGCAGGGCTCAGTATTAGGAATCTGAATCCAATCTTTCTCTTCCCTTTCTGAAGTTTCTCTTTCCTTAGCATGATCTAACATCATTTTATTCATGAGTTAAGATCATTTTGTCCTCTATTCTCTTTTCAATTTTCTGTTTATGGAATAAGCTTTACATTAGGCTATGTGAGACACATATGATTAGAGTTCTAAAATGTCTATTTATTGAAAACCAGAAACCATGGCTTTTAAAGACTACTGTCTTTGTTATAAGTTTTGAAAGCTCATTTTGGAACTCAAAACCAAAAGTTTTGATACTATACACATGCTTTCCACTTAACAAGTGACCCTGAAACAATAAAATTTACTGATTCACCATGGAGATGAAAGTTGTAGGTGATTATTTGAAAATTATGGGATAAATTCTTTTTAAAAATTTTTAATGTTTTATTTATTTCTGAGAGAGAGAGACAGACAGACAGACAGTGTGAGCAGGGGAGGGTCAGAGAGAGAGGGAGACACAGAATCTGAAGCAGGATCCAGGCTCTGAGCTAGCTGTCAAAACAGAGCCTGACATGGGGCTCAGACTCATGAATTATGAGATCATGACCTGAGCTGAAGCCAGACGTTTAACCGACTGAGCCACCCAGGCGCCCCTAAAGGGATAAATTCTTAATTAGTTTCTTCAAAGTGTTACCACCTCGAACATTTTTTTCCAAACAGTATTGTGTTAGTAACTGTTCCTTAATCCATAAATTTTCCATGTTGGGGAAATTGGCAATTAATATGTAACTGAAAATATCACTGGTAGCAGGAAGAGAACCCAACCTGGACCATCAGCTTTTTAATCAGATTTAGTATTTTATTCTGGAAAAATCATTTGACAACAGTATTGAAGCTGAATATTAAGTGTAGATAGAACTACACTTAAGTGAATATTAAGTTCTAGATAGAACTTATTAACATAATTTTAAAAATCAGAATTCTTTTAAGATTAAACAGCATTAAAAAGAGTGGACAAGGGAGGTGGAGGGAAATGGTCCCACGTAGTCTATGTGTGTGAGAGGTGGAGGACACATCAGGGACATCATGCAAAATGCTCAGTGAGCCGAACAGAATAAATTGGTGTGTGATGATTATTCACAGTGTCAATGTATTCAACTGAAAATCTCACCAGTTTTCAAATGCTAGAGATTTCATGACCAGTGGCTAAAGATAAAGAACAGTAACATTCTAACACTCAAACTCTCTCATGGTCCCCAGAGGCAAAATGACATGCTAAATGTAAGCTTAGATATTTGTTCGTTTACTTATATGTAGAATATTTCTTCTTCTTAGTAGCTTTTTCCCCCAACATATCTTGGGTGTTTTTTTTTTTTTTTTACTTTGTTTTGTTTACGGAGATTGGCAATTTGTTAATTGGCAATTGGCAATATGTGAGATTACTGAAGTATAATCATAGATTTTTAGGCACAGAAATGAGACCATTTAAAATATTTCCTTGCATATTTTGGGATGGACAAGAATATGTCATATAAAATAGGAAACTCAGATTTTACTAGTAGTGAATAGTGTCGTTTAGATGGAATGTCAACTTCAAACAATGAGAATTTCATGTATGGGCTCTTTGAATTAAACTCAGTGGCTTGAACTGAATTTAGAGTAATGCCGAATAAATGGTTTTGTGAAAACTGAGGAATTGCCTTTCCTATTTTCTACATTATAAAATATCCTGTACCCTTTGCTTTTTTCCCGTCAGACTATTCCAAATCTATCATTCAGCCATCAGTATAATATCAACCTATTCTGGAATATACATTGCTCTCAAAGTTTACTCTGTTGAAATTTTTTGGCAAGTTAACTTTTAAAATAAAGCTTTCCCTAAGACTTTTAAAAGGAAAAGTAGAAATCTATGTGGATAAATTATTAAGTTCATTGCCATCATGTAAAATTTCACAGAGTTAATGATTATTTCATTTGAAATGAGATGATACAGTCTTTACATCTGAGGAAAGACCTGAGATGCAAGCATAATTAATTTTTTTCATAGATGCATCTTTCAATATACCTTTCAATATATGTTTATATTATATATTATATTTCATAGAATTATTAAATTCTTATATTGTACACACAATATAAGCTGAAAATTCTTCCTTTTACAACAGTATAAGTTGAAAATTTTCTCAAAAATTTCTGTTTAAAATTTTCTGGATTTTATAAATTATTTTCAGAAAAGTCTCAGATACTTTGTTATAATTGTCTTTTAAATCAGTGCTTAATGTTTTTTGAAGTAAATATCCATTATGATAAATTTCAGAAACTCATGTAAACAGTTGTGTCATAAAATTTATTTTCTCTCAATTTATCCCATAGAGTTCAAACTGTTATATGAGCTTATATTTACATTAGATTTGAGAAACTTCTGCCTTATATTCTAACCATTAAAAAATAATAACTTCTGATAATTATATTTTTTTCAGTTTGGTTCTGGTTTAAATGAGGGATTTTAAAAGTTGAAAGAAAAGCAGGTTTTTAAAATGTTGAATAAATTTCAGATAATACCTCTTCATTACATACTAGTTACATCTCAAATAGTTGAGATAATTATCAGTTGGACAAGATAGAGATTTCTGCCTTGGGAAAGTCACTCAACTCCCCCCAAAAAACCTTGCCCTCTCTTAGCTCTAGTCTTTGCACATGCAGCTCTGACCATCTGTAACAATCTTTCCTTCCTCTTTTGCCACGGTATACTAATTCTGCTCAGCTTTCTCTGCAGAGTCTCCTCTGACCGTATTCACACTGGTTCAGCTGCTTTACCCAATGCTTCACTGATTAACTGCTTACACACATCACATCACCCACTTTACAAACACTCTTCTACAAACAGTAAGAGGCAAGTCCCTCATCTTATCAGCTTATGTGCCAACTGGGGACAAAAACAAAAATAAGTAAGTCATTATATAGTATGCACAAAAGATATTCAATATTCTATTCTGTATCTTTTGTTTGTTTCTTGTCTCTCATAATCTTTCCCTTTTCGGGACACAGAAGTCTTCCTCAACTACTTTTAATTTAACAACTACATAGCACTTTATTATGTAGACTTACCATGGTTTTAAAAACAACTTCCAATTGAAGAAATTTTATGTTCTTTTCAATCTTAAACTTACTAAAAGGCTGCAATGACTATTACACAATTCATTTCATACTTGCAGAAGTTCTCCTGAGTAAATTCCCAGAAGTGAGTTTGTCAGGTTGAAGGGTATACGTTTTTGTAATTTTGTAGCTGTTATTCAATTATTTTCCAGAGGATACATCAATATATACTCCCACGATGATACATGAGTTACTCATCACCCATGTTAATACCAAGAGAATGTATAATCTAAGTTTTGAATTCTTGCCAATCCAAGAGGTAAACAATGTTATTCCATTGTAGTTTTAATTTATCTTTTTCTTACTTTTAGTGAGGAATGGAGAGGTGTTCTTTTTAACATTTAAGAGGCATTTTCCTTTTCTATATGATCAACTTACATCTTTTGGTCGTTTTGGGGGGTTATTTTACATTATTGATATCTAGATATTTTTGTACTAGGAAGATTAATCTCTTGTGACATGAGTTATAAATAAATACTTTTAAATAGATTGTGTTTTATAGAACTTTCTCTTATGATTCATTAATCTGTGGAGATGATGTTATGACTTTCACTTTAGCATTTTAAGTGTAGCACATTTATATTAATTGATTTGTTAACACAGTATTACATTTTTTTCATTCTGAAGTTTTGTGATATAGTAATATTTTATAGAAATATTCAAATTCATTGCTCTTATTTCTTAGTATGATTTATTTTTCCATGTGGCATTAGCATCACCTTGTCTTGTATCCAATTAAAAAAAATTCTTCAGGGGTGCCTGGGTGGCTTAGTTGGTTAAGCTGCCGACTTTTGCTTAGGTCATGATCTCGCGGTTCGTGGGTTCGAGCCCCCCGTCGGGCTCCGTGCTGACTGCCAGCTCAGAGCCTGGAAGCTGCTTCAGATTCTGTGTCTCCCTCTCTCTCTGACCCTCCCCTGCTCACGCTGTCTCTCTCTCTCTCTCTCCTAGAAATAAATAAAACATTAAAAAAAATTTTTAAAAAATTCTTCAGGGTTGATTTGGGCTTAGGTCATGACCCCAGGGTCATTGGGACTGAGCCCTGCATCAGGCTCCATACTGAGCTGGGAGCCTACTTAAGATTCTCTCTCTCCCTGTGCCCCTCTCCACTGCTTGCACTCTCTTTCTCTAAAACAAAAAAATAAAAATGAAAATAAATCCTGCATATTTTTTGCTGGGATCATACTAAATTTGAACATTAACTAGAGGAAAATTATTTTTTTCTTCATGTTGAATATTATCAAATATTTTTACTGTTCAGATTCAGGAGAGTTTTAAATTTTTCTTTATGTAGGTCTATAACATTTCTTGGTAATAGATTCATTCGTTGTAATTGCATATTTCAAATATTTATATTTCATATTAACTTTGTGCCCGACTTCCACATTAAATAAGGTTTTTTGTTCGTACAAGATACAAAATCATATAGTTTGAAAGTAGTGATAATTTACTTTCTCTTTTCCAATTTTTATAACTGAAAAATCTTAGTGTTGGTTGAAAGCATTTTTAGTGTTTTCCATTAAGTGCAAGTTTGACTTTTAGTACAACAAAGATATTCTAATATGTATTATCGTAATCATTGTAATAACTTATCTTCCTGTTACAATTTTGTTTCATTTAGATTTTCTTTTAATTAACAACAGTTGCTGAAGGTAGCAGATGTCTTTACAGGACCTTAAGGAATGTTCCTATGATGGTCTCTTTAGCTTTATTATACTGTAATAAATTATATAGTAATAAATTTGCTAATATGAAGCCATTTTTGCAATTCTTAAATAAACTCACATTCATAACACACTATTATTTTAATGTGCTATTTGAGTCTCTTTTTATGATTTTTATATTAAATATTCTTAAGTCATATGGGCTTCAGCCTTTCTTTATGTGTGCAATTCTATTCCGGTTTGATATTGATATTATATTTGTTCCCAAAAAAGTGGAAATCTCTCCCATACTCCTTTTTTTCCTTGGTATTAGTTTTGTTTTTTATGCTTTTGAATTGTTTAAATAATCTTGGAATGATCTACTCTGAAAAATGTGGCAGAATTTCCTTATGAGATCACTTTCTCTTAGGAATTTTAGGTTTTGAGATGTTTCTTTAATTCTATTAAAATCTTTAGATTTAGATTTCTTTTCTTTTCTGGAATTAGTTGGGATAAATAAATTCCCTTAGAAAATTCCATTTTAATATAGGTTTTAAAACTAATTTTAGCAATCTCTCTTGTGATGTACTTACTTTTCCCCATTTTGTGATTATTCTTCCCCATGTTTTATTTTTTATAGCTACACTTGTCTTGTGTTTTCTCAATTCATTGATGTCTCTCACCCTCACAAAAATTAATTTTTTATTTATATATCATTGTAACTTATTTTATGTTTTCTAATCATTAATTCCAGCTTTTATCTTTATTAAATTTTATATTACAGCTTTATTTCAGTTATTTTATTGTTCTCTTTGACTTTTTTAATCTTATTATTGATTTATTTGCTTCATTTAAAAATGTTTCTGTTGATCTGAATTTAAAGGTATGAATTTTTCTCTATGTACTACTATTCTATCAATATCCAAAAGATATTGGTCTGTAGTGTTTTCATTATTTTTTAAAGAAACTCTACCATTTCAATTTGATCAGAAAAGTAATTTGAGATAGACTTTATTTTAATTTCCCAAGTAATTGAGTCTTCTTGGGGTTTTTTTGAATTTCTTATTAATTGCTATTTTTATTGGATTGTAATCAGAAGATATAATCAGCAATTTAACCACTTTGGAAATATTACATTTTTTGTAGTTAATTTTAGTCAATATTTTATGAGCATTTCTTAGAAAGCTATAATCTTTATTTCAGAGCAAAGCATTAAACATTTATCAATTAGATTTACCTCTTAATTGATATTTTGTTTACCTGGTCTGTCATAGACTGAAAGAGGTCAATAAAATGCTACTGAAATCATAAGATATTTCAATTTCTGTAATGTTACTTCCCTGTTGTGTGATGTCTAGAAATTCATATCTGTTTGTCTTTTGATGAATATCTTAATTCATCAGCATTATAAAATGCCCTTTTCCAAAACATTTAACTCTTTTTGGTCCGAATTTCATCTTGTCTGATATAAAGATTTCATCTACCCTTGCTTTATTTGTGCATTTTCTATTTATACCTGTGATTAACCTTCTAGTCTACTTATTTCTGAATCACTCATTTTAACTGATTGTCTTTGATTTATGGTGCAATCAGATAACTTTGTCTTTCAGCACTTGAATTAAACCCATTGACTTTCATTGCCTTGATGGCTATGTCTGGTCTTATTCCAATGCCACTTAATGTCATATTTCTGTTTCTAGATTGTTAAAATGTTTACTTATTTAAAGAGAGAAAGGGGGAGAGTTGGGTGGGAGAGAGGTGCAAAGAGAGAGAAGAGATAGAATCCCAAACCATGCTGTCAGCAGAGTCCCACACCAGGTGTGAACTCATAAACTGAAATCAAGAGTTGGATGCTTAACCAAGTGAGCCATCTAGGCATCCCTGTTTCTAGATCTTTTTAGTCTTTCAACATGAGATCTGTTCTGCTGTTTTGTTCGTTATTTTTCAGGTATTAGTTCTGATATTTCGGATTTTAGTTTAAAATTGTAATCCTTCTTGTTTTCTTCTATTCGTTCTCTTCCATGAGCAGATGTCTGTTTCCTTCTGCCCAAACTCCTATCACCCCATGCCTTAGACAGTTTTGACTTTCTTGGTGTTTAGTATGTATTCTTCGATCTAATTATACTTCTATTACTTCATTCATCAAGTTTAAATATGGATGATCAGTGAAATTACTTTACTTTCCCTCATTTTGCCAGCTGTCTATTTTCACGTTGTCATATAGCATTCTCTTTCATCATGTTCTGTCACCTTCTTGCCCACGCTTGTTTAATCCTAGTCCTGCCATTAAATGGATCCTATAACCACCACATGACTTTTTGTCATAGTGCCCTCAGGCATCTCGTGGCTGACTTAAGTTCACCCTCACATAGATTTTCATGAGAATTCGTGGGAAAAATATCAGCTGATCACTTGCTGAAGCAACACCAGTAATCTTTATACAATTTGGCTTATCCACACATAGTATTTATGCATTACATTTCTTTCTATTTAGGGAATATTACATAGATATTTCTACATTACTCTATAGATACTTCTACATTATCTCTTCACTAGAGTGTTGTGTTTATTGAATTTGAAACAGATCTAATATTTTTCCTTTATTTTCTCTTTACCAATTTGCCTGAAATCCCAGTATTTTTCTTCATCCCTAAAATTCAGTAACTAATAAACTTTAAATAAAATTGACCAATCTTGAACAATTCTCCCCAATTCAGTGTTGCATTTTTTCAATATGGTTGATCCAAAGCATTTTCTAGTCAATATAGTTGTCTTGAATTATAACTTTTTAAAAAGTTCTTACTTTTTTATTGCTTTTTGTCTTTAGAAATTTACTTTTGTTTTGATAGAGCCCCTTTGCTAATTACATTTATTACTTTCCCTCTTGGCTATTTCAAATTTTTCTTTTTTTTTCTTTTTCATTTTATTTATTTTTCTCATAGAGTTTAATTTTTCTCACAGTTTATTTTTCTGACCATTACTGTCTTTTCCTGAGCTTATTAGCTTCCTTGCATTCTTTCCAAATTCTTTTTATATTTCTTTTAAGTCTTTTATTTTTCTTTTTTGAATTTTTCTTGATTTCTGCAAGTTATCCCTCCTATTGTCAAGGTATATCAATCTATTTCTGCATTTCTACTTGGCATTTTTCCATCATATGGAATATTTCTTCATTCAGTTGCTACTGTTTTATTTATTTACTCACTTGTTTTACATTTTCTTCAGCTTTCTGGCAACATTTTCCTGGTGCATGTTTTTCTTAATCTGTGGGTAGATTTTTCTCTTTTTACATGTTTCATGTAAAATCTTTGTGACAGTGCAATATCCAGTTCCTTTTCATACTGCTCCGCAGTAAATGGGTTGAATTTTCCTGGGTCAGCAATCTGGGGAGATGACTAAACTGGAAGTTAGGTAAGGAGCCAGGGTAGCCTCTCAGGTATCTTCTTCTCTGACTACTTCCAACTATTAGAGCTCCTCTTGTTTCTTTATATAAAAATCCTTTCTCTTCTTTTCTTTTTAAATATAGCAGCCATTCTAAAAGTAATCCTGCTGACCCCTGTACTTTACCTATGATTTTATCAAGGGTATAGCTTTTGAGATTAAAATAAGAAAACCTTGCCTTCACATCAGAAAGTATGTTTTTACTGGAACTTCCGCAGGTATTATATCCCTTGGGCTTTCACTGCTTGGCCCTGATTCTTTTCTTTCATTGCTCCTACACAGCTTCTACCCATGTCAGCATTTCCGGCAAAAAAAATGTGGTGTTGAGGTGATGTTGGGGTGAGGTGGGAAGAGGTGTTTCATAAAGTTTGAGGATGAATCATTTGAAATCAGACAGAAATATTAGAAATAATGTTTGAAAGTTAAGCTTGGACTAATAGGCTATGGATGTGTCCTTTCAAGTAAAAAGAAGCCATATGATATTTTTAAGTGGTAGGGTAAAAGCATTAGTTATCTTACATAATTAATCTTTGCTGACTATAAGTATATGTTACATATACGTAGAAAAATATATGTATGTATATATATATATAGGTATATATCTAATGTACAAAATAAGCTAATTTTTAGAATTTAAAAAAGTTTGAACTAATAAATATAGATTGAATATATAATTATAGTTTTTCTCTGATGCAATAACAATATATGCCTGTAGAAAATTCTGAAAAACATAAGTCCAAATAAAACAGAAAATAAAAATCTTAACATCTTGGCCAGAATTACATATCAGTGCATACATTATATTTTATCATTGTTGTTTTTTAATATATTCTCTAAAATTGGAATAATATTCTAAATATTGTGGTCTCCACTTTATACGTTTTGAATACATATTCTTTCAAGTAGGAATTTTATAATGGATTCAATAGTATTCCATTGTACGACAGTAGTATAATTCATGTTATTAACTCTCTATTCCAAGATATTTAGGTGTTTTGACACTGTAAATTGTATTGTGCTCATTGTCTGAGTACATAAATTTTAGCATACTTCAGTTATATGATCCAAATAGTCCTTTGAATAAATTGGAAAGAACAAAAGTCCTGGGACATGAAATTCTACATATTTTTCACATATGTTTTTAAATTGTACCCCAGAAATGTTTTATTACTTATTATTCTCATGATTAGACAAACAACTTACTTTTCTTTGAATCCTTGGTGAAAATAGGCATCATACTTTTTGAATGACTTTGCCAATTTGGTATATGGAGTTCATACGGCCTCATCTTTTTTTTTTTTTTAATTTTTAAAAATGTTTATTTATTTTTGAGAGAAAGAGAAAGAGAGGGAGAGACAGAGTATGAGCAGGGAAGGAGTGGAGAGAGAGGGAGACACAGAATCCGAAGCAGGCTCCAGGCTCCAAGCTGTCAGCACAGAGCCCGATGCAGGGCTGAAATTCAGGAACCGTGAGATCATGTCATGAGCCGAAGTCAGACACTTAACCGAATGAGCCACCTAGGCACCCCTTGGACAGTCTCATCTTAATGTTATTTCACATTTTAAAAATCATTACAAAGATTAAGTTTTTCTCCCTGAATTTGTGGTACATTTGTATTTCTGCTTTTATAATGCCCTGTTCATCCTCTATGTCTGGGTAGCTCTGGGGGCAGTGCCCTTTCTCTGGCAAAAAACAAAAAACAAAAAAACAACTTGATGAAAACTCATACATGGCAAGTAGCAGCCTTCTCCCCATCTTTGGTTTGCCTTTTAATTTTATCTGTCCTTTCAGTACAAAATTTTAAATGTTTACAAACCTATTGGTATTTCCTTCTACATGTTCTTTTGTTTTTAAAGTAAAAAAATTTTTCTTTTGAAAACCATATAAATATGGGGATATCTTTTTCTTCATCCTTGCATTATTTTGAAATGTAACAATTATCACTCATTTTATTATTTATTTATAAATATAATTTAATGTCAAGTTGGCTAACATACAGTGTATACAGTGTGCTCTTGGCTTCGGGAATAGAGTCCCATGATTCATCGCTTACATATGACACCCAGTGCTCATGTCAACAAGTGCCCTCCTCAATGCCCATCACCCATTTTCCCTTCTCCCACCACCAATCAACCCTCAGTTTGTTCTTTGTATTTAAGGGTCTTTTATGGTTTACCCACCTCTCTGTTGGAACTTATTTTTTCCCCGACCCTTCCCCCATGGTCTTCTGTTATGTTTCTCAAATTCCGCATATGAGTGCCAGCATATGATATCTGTGTTTGACTGGCTTATTTCACTTAGCATAATGCCCTCCAGTTCTATCCATGCTGTTGCAAATGGCAAGATTTCATTTTTTTCTCATTACCAAGTAGCATTCCATTGTATATATAAACCACATCTTCTTTATTCATTCTTTGTTGATGGACATTTGGGCTCTTTCAATAATTTGGCTATTATTGAAAGTGCTGCTATAAACATTGAGTCTTTCCTGGTCCCATACAAATGTTAGGACTGTTTGTTCTAATTCTGAGAAGAATACCAGTGCAATTCTGATTGGGATTGCATTGAATGTGTAGATTGCTTTGGGTAGTATTGATATTTTAACAACATTTGTTCTTCCAATCTATAACATGGAATGTTTTTCTATTTCTTTGTGCCTCCTTCAATTTATTTCATAAGTTTTCTATAGTTTTCAGCATACAGATCTTTTACATCTTTGGTCAGGTTTACTCCTAGGTATTTTATGGTGTTCGGTGCAATTGTAAATGGGATTGATTTCCTGATTTCTCTTTCTGTTGCTTCATTATTGGTGTATATAAATGCAATTTATTTCTGTACATTGATTTTGTATCTGGCAACTTTGCTGAATTCATGTATCAGTTCTAGCAGCTTTTTGGTGGAGTCTTTCAGTTTTTCCATGTAGAGTATCATGTCTGGGAAAAGTGAAAGTTTGACTTCATCTTTGCCAATTCTGATACCTTTGATTTCCTTTTGTTGTCTGATGGCTGATGCTAGGACTTCCAGCACTATGTTAAACAACAGTGGTAAGAGTGGGCGTCCCTGTCGTGTTCCTGATCTCAGGGGTAAAGCTCTCAGTTTTTCCCCATTAAGGATGATGTTAGCTGTGGACTTTTCAAATATGGCTTTTATGATGTTAATGATGTTCCTCTTATGCCAACTTTCTTGAGGGTTTTTACTAATAAAGGATGCTGTAT
Source organism: Hyaena hyaena (assembly GCF_003009895.1). Classification (NCBI taxonomy): domain Eukaryota; kingdom Metazoa; phylum Chordata; class Mammalia; order Carnivora; family Hyaenidae; genus Hyaena; species Hyaena hyaena. The sequence continues at coordinate 600,408 of NW_024081012.1, forward strand.
TTTGTCAAATGCTTTTTCTGCATCTATTGACAGGATCATATGGTTCTTATCCTTCCTTCTATTAATGTGATGTATTACATTAATTGATTTGTGAATATTGACAAGGCCTCAGCCCAGGAGTGAAGCCCGCTTGATCATGGTGAATAATTCTTTTAATGTGCTGTGGAATGTGATATGCTAGTATCTTGTTGAGAATTTTTGCATCCATGTTCATTGGGGATAGTGGCCTCTAATTCTCCTTTTTAGTGGGATCTCTGGCTTGAGAATCAAAGTAATGTTGGCTTCATAGAATGAGTCCGGAAACTTTTCTTCTATTTCTATTTTTTGGAATAGCTTTAGAAGAATAAATATTAACTCCTTTTTAAATATCTGGCAGAATTCCCCAGGGAAGCCATCTGACCCAGAACTCTTATTTGTTGGGAGATATTTGATAATTGATTCAATTTCTTCACTGGTTATGGGTTTGTTCAAAATTTCTATTCGTCCTTGAGATCTCGTAGTACGTGGGTATCTAAGAATTTTTCCATTTTTTCCAGATTGTCCAGTTTGTTGGCATATAATTTTTCATAGTATTCTCTAATTTTTTTGTATTTCTGGATAGTGATTGTGATCGCCTCTTTCATTCATGATTTTATCTATTTTGGTTCTCTCTCTTTCTTTTTGAGAAGTCTGGCTAGGGTTTTATCAATTTTATTTATTTTTTCAAAAATAATACCAGCTCTTGCATTCATTGATCTAGTCTACTGTTTGGTTTTTTAGATTCTATACTGTTTATGTCTGCTCTAATCTTTATTATTTCTCTTCTTCTGTTCACTTTGGGCTTTCTTTGCTGTTCTGCTTCTAGTTCCTTTAGATATGCAATTAGGCTTTGTATTTGGGATAAGATAGGGCTGGATTGCAATGTATTTTCCTCTTAGGACTGTCTTTGCTGCATCCCAAAGGGTTTGGGTTGTTGTGTTTCCATTTTCATTGCTTCCATATATTTTTTACTTTCTTCTTTAGTTTCCTGGTTGACCCATTCATTCTTGGTAGGAATTTCTTTAACCTACATGCATTTGGAGGCTTTCCAAATTTTTTGTCATTGATTTCAAGTTTCATAGCATTGTGATCTGAAAATATGCATGGTATGATCTCAGTTCTTTTATATTTATTGAGGGCTATTTTGTGACCCAATATGTGACCTACCTTGGAGAATGTTCCACGTACACTCAAGAAGAATTGGGTATTCTGCTTTAGGTTGAAAAGTTCTGAATATATCTGTCAAGTCTGTCTGGTCCAGTGTATTCTTCAAGCCTTTGTTTCTTTATTGATTTTCTCCCTAGATGATCTGTCCATTGCTATAAGTAGGGTATTAAAGTACCTGCAATTACTGTATTCTTAGCAATAAGATTGCTTATCTTTGTAATTACTTGATTTATATATTTGGGTACTCCAAGTTGGGGGTCTAAACATTTACAATTGTTAGCTCTTCTTGATGGATAGTGGCCATAATTATGATATAATGCCCTTCTTCATCTCTTGTTACAGCCTGTAGTTTAAAATCTAGTTTGTCTGATATAAGTATTGCTACTCTAGCTTTCTTTTGACTTCCAGTAGCATAATAGATGCTTCTCTACCCACTCACTTTCAATCTGAAGGTGTCCTCAGGTCTAAAATGAGTGTCTTGTAGACAGCATATAGATGGATCTTGCTTTTTCTTTTTTTTTAATCCATTCTGATACTGAATGTCTTTTGATTGGGCATTTAGTCCTTTTACATTCAATGATTATTGAAAGATATGGATTTAGTGTAATTGTGTTACCTGTAGGTTTCATGCTTATGGTGGTGTCTCTGGTCCTTTGTAGTTGTTGCAACATTCCACTCACGAAGTCTCCCTTAGGATCTCTTGCAGCTCTGGTTTAGTGGTCATGAACTCCTTTAGTTTCTGTTTGTCTGGGAAAACCTTTACCTCTCCTTCTATTCTGAATGACAGCCTTGCTGGTTAAAGGATTCTTGGCTGCATATTTTTTCTATTCAGCACATTGAATATTTCCTGCCACTCCCTTCTGGCTGGCCAAGTTTCAGTGGACAAGTCTGCTACTACCCTTGTGTATCCATGCTTGTAGATTAAGGCCCATTTTTCCTAGCTGCTTTCAGAATTCTCTCTTTATCTTTGTATTTTGCCAGTTTCACTATCATATGCCTTGGTGAAGACCTATTTTTGTTGAATATGAAGGGAATTCTCTGTGTCTCCTGGGTTTGAATGTTTGCTTCCTTCCCCAGATTAGGCAAGTTCTCAGCTATAATTTCTTGAAGTGAAACTTCTGCCCCCTTTTCTCTCTTTTCTTCTGGAACTTCTATGATATGGCTATTATTATGTTTCATTGAATCACTTAGTTCTCTAATTCTCCTCTCGTAGTCCAGTATTTTCTTATCTCTCGTTTTCATGGCTTCATCTTTTTCCATAATTTTATTTTCTATTTCACTTATTCTCCCCTCTGCTTCCTCCATCCTTGCTGTCACTGCATCTAGTTTATTTTGCACTTCATTTACAGCATTTCTTAATTCACTGTGATTTATTTATTAGTTCCTCGATCTCTGAAGCAAAAGCCTGCTGTCTTCTGTGCTCTTCTCAAACCCCAGCTATTATTCTAAATTCTTGATCAGATATATTGTTTATATCTGTTTTGAGCAATTCTCTAGCTGTCCTTTCTTCCTGGAATTCCTCTTGAGAAATATTCTCCATTATTCCTGGAGATTTCTTCCACTTCATCATTTTGGCTAGTTTTCTGTCCTTTATGTGTTTTAATAGCTTGTTTTGTGTCCTACACCTGTAACCACTTCTATATTAAAAAGAGGTCATACACTCTCCAGACCCTGGCCTTTTGGGAGGTGTTTTTGGAGTGTGCTGGATACTTCCTGTTGTGACTCTGGTAGCTTTATCCTCTACTTGCAGTGGTGGTTTGGACCTTCCAACACACGTGCTTTGATTTGTTCATCGAAGTAACTCTCAAAAAAAATAAAAAAAACATTAACATTTATTTACTTTTGAGAGACAGAGCATGAGTAGGGGAGGAGTAGACAGAGAGGGAGACACAGAATTTGAAGCAGGCTCCAGGTTCTGAGCTATCAGGATGGACCCCGACATGGGGCTTGAACATACAAACTGAGAGATCTTGACCTGAGCCAAAGTTGGGATGCTTAACTAACTGAGCCACCCAGGTGCTCCCTACCCTGGAAAAAATTAAAAAGGGGAGATGGTGGAAGAAGCCCTATCCCATACAAAGATAGAAATGACAGGATTAGGGAAAATGAAAAGAAGAAAAAAAATTGACCAGGCAGAGAATCAGAGAAACTATATGGCTTAATCCAGAGAGAGAGAGAGAGAGAGAGGAAAATAAAGAAGGAGATACAGAAAAGGTGTAAAAAGAATAGATTAAAAATGTCTGCTTGAACAAACCAGCAACCAGAATAGAGAAGGAAAGTAATAAGAGGAAGAAAAGAAGAAAAGAAAATAGTTAGAAATAACCAAGAATCAAATCAGAAAATGAAAAAAAGCTGGACTGACATCTGATGCTGCCTTGGAACCGATGGCTGCACTGATCTGGAGGAGGTACCCTCTGGTTTGGTCATTGTCAATCTTGCTCTGATAGATTTGCAGTTACCAGGCACAGAGGGGCAGGGTTTGATGTAAGTGGGTCCTGCCTCCACTGTGGGTCCAATGTCCTGCTCCCTGAAGCCCCACCTCATTGGTGACAAGGAGAAAAATAGTGACACCCCAGTCTCTCCTCCCCGAACCAGGTGTCCCAAACCCTTCTGTTCAGGCCATCCTCACAGTCCCACACAGGCATGAGCCAGCCTCTATGTCCTGGTCCACAGTCTCCGGCTCCTCCCTGGTGCTTGGCTGAAATTCAAACCGTGATGTCTTAAAGGAGCTGGCTCCACCCACCCTCCCTGGTTCTAGGGGTAGTGCCACTCTGCCCAGCTGACAAAGGGCCTCTGGCTGGTGGGTGCCTGCAGAGTCTTTTGTTCTTGGAAGCTATTATCTTCTTCCCACAGCACTCAAGGGAGGGAACTGCTGTCTCCAACTGACCCTCCGAGCTGACTACAGAGCCCAGGGCTGGCTCCCCCTCCCCTTCTGATGCATATAAAGGACAACAGGCCTCAGTCTGGAGAAAGACCCACAACCAGAGATCCAATTAAAAATTGGTTCTTTCTCCTTTTTTTTCCATTCCCTGGTCCACGGTTTTTCTCTTGTCCAAATACAATCCTACACTTCCACAGCCTCTCTTCCTTTTGCCTCTCCACAGAAGGGGATTCCTCCCCTCTGTGCCTACACCACTCATTTCATCTCTCAAAATTTGCAGTCATGTACCTGTGGCCTGCCAAGTTGTCCTTGTGGGTCCCTGGAGATGTTTCTGTCACTCTGTAGTCTGGATTCCTGGAATTCTGTCTTCTGGCCTCAGTGCTGCTGTGTTTGAGGGATGAGGGAACTTCAGTCCCCTACTTTTCTGCCGTGTTGACTCCTCTCCAGTTATCACTTATTTTAAATTGTTACATGATCTGAGGGCTATTTTTTTTTTATATTTTCTCTCATGTTCCATTTGTCTCCTTGATGCTTCTCTCAGTATTCTTGTGCACAATCATTTTGTGAATTTTATAACATGCTAATAGAATAATACATGGAATATTAGCCATTATAGTCTTCTATTTCAAAATTTATTATTTTTACTCATGTTTTCTCTAAACTTAAAAATATTTTGGGGCACCTGTGTGGCTCAGTCGCTGGAGCGTCTGACTTTGGCTCAGGTCATGATCTCACAGTTCGTGGGTTTGAGGCCCTCATCGGGCTCTGTGCTGACAGCCAGCTCAGAGTCTGGAGCCTGTTTCAGATTCTGTGTCTCCCTCTCTCTCTGACCCTCCCCTGCTCACGCTGTCTCTCTCTCTCTCAGAAATAATTAAAAAATATTAAAAAAAAATATTTTGCCCAATTCTAACAAAATGACATGGAATTTTTTTTTTGCAGCATTAAAACCAAAACTTTATTGGGGCACCTGGGTGACTCTGTCAGTTAAGTGTCTGACTTGATCTAGATTCAGGTCATGATCTCACAATTGATGAGACTGAGCCATGGGCTCTGCACTGACAGCGAGGAGCCTGCTTGGGATTCTCTTCCTCCCTCCCTCTCTGCCCCTTCCCTGCTCACTTGCCTGTGCTTGCAGCTTGCTTTCTCTCTTTCTCTTTCTCTGTCTCAAATAAATAAATAAACTTAAAAAACCTAAAAATTTATTTAAGGAGAAGAGATTATCAGAAATATTGAATTCATGTTTCCCAAACTTTATATTTTCTTTAAATTGTTTTATAATTCTTTTCCTTTACTGTACACACACAAATACATGTATATAATTTTTCTAATTTATTTCTCACTTAAAAAAAAATGAAGTAGGGGCGCCTGAGTGGCTTAGTCGGTTAAGCGTCTGACTTCAGCTCAGGTCATGATCTCATGGTTCATGGGTTCGAGCCCTGCATCGGGCTCTGTGCTTACAGCTAGCTCAGAGCCTGAAGCCTGTTTCAGATTCTGTGTCTCCCTCTCTCACTGACCCTCTCCTGCTCACGCTGCCTCTCTCTCTCTCTCTCTCAGAAATAAATAAAACATTACAAAAAATTTTTAACAAAGAAGTAAAAGCAGTCAATTTCCCTAGGAAATTATTCAAAAACTTATAACAATTGGTTTTTTTTACACCATTTCTCTTTAGGGAACCTGTTGTGAAAAATATATTATTGTATTAATTGCTTTGTCATTTTGAGCTTTTACCTTTGTTTTAAAACCTAATAAAAACACTCAACATTTTTTGTTCAATTTATTTTATTTTAAATAAGAAAATATCATTAAGTATAGATTTTCAGATGATTTAACTGTAGAAAAATAATATAGTTATATGAATAAATTGATTTTATCATTCTTGATAGGGTTATAAATATTAATTGCCTTATGATATCATATAACATATATATGCTTATATATTTGATGAATCACAACCCAAATGGCTTTCATATGCAGACCCCAGGTTACTATATTAATTGCTGTTACTTTTTTAGACCAAAATATTTAATGCTCTTATTTATGTTTTAGGTTAGTGGGATGGTTTGGCCATGAACTCAGCACCAGATTTAAGATGGATAACAGTAAGTACATTCAGTTTCACTTCACAAGTCATTTTAATTTACCTTTATTTCAGTTTTCATCTGTCTTTGCATGGTATGTACTATACATGCTTCATGAAGAGTGCACTTTGAAAATGCCACTGAGAATTCTTAAAATAAGAAATGACATTTCCAGAGTGTAAGACTAAGTGCTTGTAGATTTTAGCATGATTTTGAGTCTATCCGTTTGTAGGGAGGTAAGTAGGAATGAATTGGAATGTACAGGACTCTGATCTCATCAATCCCGAGTACCCAAAACATCAGGCAGTCAGGACAGGAAGGAATTTTGGGCTTGTAGTCAGGCCCAGAGAAACATGGGTGACAGTTCTCCTTTGCTGCCCAATAGTTTTGTGATGCTGCACAAATTATAACTTCTTGGGATTTTTTTGTTTTCTGTTTTATTTTCCTTCTTGCATATGTAATGTGAATAATAATATCCATTTTAAGATTTGGTTTGAGGGTAAGACAAGTTCAAAGCTATAAGTCAAGCAGCACAAAGCACTGCTATTTAATAAATGTTCACTTTTATCTCTCTCTTTTTCCAATTTTTCTTCCTTCCCTGGCTTTTGCCACATACAAAAACAATGGCAGTTGAACCCCAGTAGGTAGAAATGAAAGTTCAACACGTGCAAGTTTCTCCCAAACTGCCCTACTTATTTTTACTGAGTGACTCCCTTCTTCAATCATGTGGGATATAGAAAGCTTCATAATGTTGTGTGAGTTTTCAGTTCAACTTTATCCTTCAGACTACTACTAACCTAAGTTACTAGTTTAAATATATTCATATTTGCAAAAACCAAAATGTAAAAGATCAAGGTGGGCTCTTCCGGTCAAATCAAGAAACGTGTCTTTTATGTTGGCTGCTGGAATAATTAGCTCTGTTATTATGTCAGTTACTTACACTCACTGTGATGGCTTTTCTTACCAGTAAATGAGAGAATTGGACTAGATCGAGAGTGGGCAAAGTATCTCTCTGAAGGGCCAGAGATGAGATATTTTAAGCTTTTGGGGCTACACTGTCTCTTACAAATATTCAGTTCTGCCATTGTAGTGCTAACGCAGTCATAGACATACATAAATGAATGAATGTGGCTATATGTTCCAGTGGAACTTTATTTACAAAAACAAGTCAGGGGCCAGATTTGGTCCTCAGTGCATAGCTTGTTGAGCCCTGGATTAGATGCAACTCTAAAACCTAGACTATTCTAATGCTCCTTTAGTCAGTTTTAGCTTTAATTTGATCTCCAACTAGCAGTCTTAATGCTATTGGACTTACCTTGCTACTATTCTGATTCTTTTTTTTTTTTTAAATATTTTTATTTATTTCTAGGATAGAGAGAGACAGCGTGAGCAGGGGAGGGTCAGAGAGAGAGGGAGTCACAGACTGAAACAGGCTCCAGGCTCTGAGCTGGCAGTCAGCACAGAGCCCGACGCGGGGCTCGAACCCACAAACCGCGAGATCATGACCTAAGCGAAAGTCGGACACTTAACCGACTAAGCCACCCAGGCGCCCCTCTATCTAACTGATTCTAATTGGAATGTACCTGCTAATAAATTACCTTTTAAATGTATCATACTTAGGCAGATCATTTTTTAAAAAGCCCTTTATCCCCCCAGGAGAAGCCACTTGACCTAATAACCCTACTGCTAGAAGTCACCTTCATAGATCATTTAATTCACATTCCTGCTTTGGATGACATTACAATTACAAACCATTAAAATGTTGATGTTTTTCTCTCATTGATATGGTTTCATAGTAGAAAAGCAAAGTATGGGGCAGATTAAGGAATGCTGGCTTGGGAGTGTGGAAGGACAGAGAATGAGGTCCAGAGAATCTTCCTCAAGAGGTCATTTTTATATGTCTAAGGGCTCTAGTGTTTCGTAGGCTGCTAAGAAAGTGGGGCCGGGGAGACAGACCTTGCAGGTGAAGGGGAAATATGCCCATACTTTACATCCATAGAGTTTCTTTTAAATAGCTCAGAAATCAGGGAGCCTGGGTGGCTCAGTTGGTTGAGCGACCGACTTTGGCTCAGGTCATGATCTCACAGTTCGTGGGTTCGAGCCCCATGTCTGGCTCTGTGCTAACAGCTCAGATCCTGGAGCCTGCTTCCAATTCTGTGTGTCCCTCTCTGTCTGCCCCTCTCCTGCTCATGATCTGTCTCTCTCTGTCTCTTAAAAATAAATAAATGTTGGGGCGCCTGGGTGGCTTAGTCGGTTAAGCGTCCGACTTTCGCTTGGGTCACGATCTCGCGGTTCGTGGGTTCGAGCCCCGCGTCGGGCTCTGTGCTGACTGCCAGCTCAGAACCTGGAGCCTGTTTCAGTCTGTGACTCCCTCTCTCTCTGACCCTCCCCTGCTCACGCTGTCTCTCTGTCTCTCCTAGAAATAAATAAAAAACATTAAAAAATAAATAAATAAATAAATAGATAAATGTTTAAAAATAAATAAATAAATGGCTCAGAAATCTTAGAAATAAAAGTTTTTAAGTCTCATTCTTCTCTCTACTATAGTGTCATAAAAAATTCATAAAGGACACTTTTCCAGGTACATTCTATAAAAATGATATGATGTTAATTTTTCAGAACTGCAGTTAATCCCTGGGGTTGGTGGATTTCGAATTTCAAATCCTCCCATTTTGTTGGTCTGTTACTTACATGCTAGTTTAGAGGTAAGTGATCTATGCTTCAACCTGCCCACATCTTTGCCTTTTTTTCACCTGACTGTGACATGTTGTAGGGCCTTCTCTGCTAAAGATCAAGATTAATGTTTACAATGTATAAACAATGGTCAAAAGCCAGTGTTCTCCTTTGGGACAGTGACTGTGCTAATTTGTATCTTTTATTTTATGTCTCCAGCCCCAGCACTGTGTTTGGCACATAATAAACGTTGTTGGCACTTAATAAATGTTAATTGGAACCGACCTGGGGATATATATTTTTAGTTCCACTTAGAATTTGTGTGAACTTAAATAAATTGTTTAATCTTCTTCTGGTCTCTCTGTGATAGAATAAGCGTGCAATATTTAGTTCTTGATATTTCACTCATTCAACATTTATTTACTAAGAAAGTATTATGTGCCAGACATTGTTGGGATTACTGGAGACTCTCTTCTCATTCAGCAAGTCAATGAACTCACAAAGTACCATGTGCTAGAACTATAGGAAGGCATACTTTAAGGGAAAAGAATACAAATAAGCAGAGTAAATCAAAGATTGAGAAAGGTTGTCTCATGAGGTAAATGCATCTTTCTTTCTTTCTTTCTTTCTTTCTTTCTTTCTTTCTTTCTTTCTTTCTTTCTTTCTTTTTGTTGCAGTGACTATGCCATTATATTCTTGTATAATCTCTCTACTGATTATACTGGCTCAACATATATTTTTTAGTAAATGCATATTTTTAGTTAAAATTAGTTTCATCCTAAATAATAATATCCAAAGAATCAATTTGGTTTTCAGATATTTATATCTACCTTTCCTTCTCTTTATGTAGATATATAGATACCTACTTTGTCCACTTATATCTGTACTCTATTCATATCCATATCTATATAAATTAATTATTGGGGTATTAATTTCAGAATTAGACTAAATTGAGACTAAATTGGGGGCACCTGGGTGGTTCAGTTGGTTAAATGTCTGACTTTGGCTTAGGTCATGATCTCATGGCTCATGAGTTCGAGCCTCGCGTCAGGCTTTGGCTGACCACTCAGAGCTTGGAGCCTGCTTTAGATTCTGTCTTCTTCTGTCTCTACTCCTCCCCTTCACATGCTCTGTCTTTGTCTCTCTCTCTCTCAAAAATAAATAAAACATTAAAAAAATTAAGTAAAAAAGAATGAAACCAAATTTATTTAAGGAAATACATCTTGTAAATAATTATATGCTATATAATTAGTAATATCAATATACATATTAAGTAAATATATTTTATATATTTGCATTAAAGTAAAATATATTTTAGATAAATGTGTTTTTATAACAGAGCTTTTAAATATATAGCTATTCAGAACTGAATTTGACTTTTTAAACTTAAAGTCTTTTAAAATCATCTGTTTTTTGATATTTTATGAAATTTTATTGTGGAGTATTCTAGGATGAATGACTAGATAAAGACTTCCAAAATCTCTAAACCTAAATTTTAGGATTCTGTGAACACGCATAGCAGTTTCTCACTTTGGCCACTGGATGGCAATGTGAAGTTCTTTTTTTTAATAGAACTTTACCTCTAGACGGTGGCAATCAACTCGTTTCACTTCATCTGGATTTAAAGAACATCTACTCAGTGTGACCACTAGATGGAGCTTGTGTTTTTTTCACTTTTTGGCAGATTTTTTTTTTTTTTTAACTGAAAATAGACCCAGTAACAAGATTTTTCAGCCAGTGGAAAAAAAGTTTTTTAAACTTTTTTTTGGGGGGGGGGGGTGAGAAGGGATAGAATCTGCTTAGCAAGTCAGATAATGATATTTGAATTATTTTTATAATATCTATTCAGAGAAAACTTCTGTTAAACCGTTTTAAAATGATACACAGTTTTTCTCACTTTGCAAGTATGTATCAGGGAGAAGGTGACTTACAATAGGAAAAGCACAGAGGTGTGCCTTAGGAAGAACTGGTACTTGAAGTTCTCTGATTTTCCTTATCTTTGCAAATGAGTTCTCGGCCAGATCTTGAAATTTTCTTTTAGATGCTCTAACTTTGGTATGTTTCTACAGTGGGCTGGTGTCAAGTATTTATCCCTTCTGCCATGGAAAAGAAGTCACATTCTCAATTTTCCTGCTCTGGTCCCCTAGGCTAGGCTTGAATAATAAAAAGCTCAGAAGTATTCATCACCTTATTACACTGTATTGTAGTAACCTAGACAAGGTTTTAATTTTCAGCTGGAATCTGAAGATTGATTGATTTTTTTTTAACATCTAAACGAATAGCAAAAGGACCCTAAAGTCCACAAGAGTGGGATATGTACTTCTTTTATCACATAAGTATTTTCCTGGAGCCTCTTAGAAATATCTTAAGTAAGTGGTGCTTGGTGGCTCAGTTGGGTAAGTGTCTGAGTCTCGATTTCAGCTCAGGTCATGATCTCAGGGTGTATGAGATGGAGCCCCATGCCAGAGCTCTGCACTGAAAGTATGGAGTCTGCATTGGATTTTTTTCTCTCCCTCTCTCTCTGCCCCACCCCTGCTCATACTCTCTCTGTCATTCAAAATAAATAAAAACAAAAAATGAAGAAAAAAAGGAAAGAAATACTGTACTTAAGTTATTTACTGCTAAGGCTACATTCTAACCAAAATTGTCATTAGGTAATCAAATGTTGTGTTGAAGAAAGTGTTTTTGAAATTCTTCCTCCCCATTATAAATTGCAAAATTCTGACATTACAAAACAATGCATGCCATTCTTCTTATTCTTTACCTAACTGCTAAAATGGTCTACCCCCCAGATGCCATGTGCATAAGCATCATTGCAGTAATCATGTTGCTACTGTGCTTAAGTTACTGCATTATAGGAGATAGGTGACTGAAATTTGAGTCAATGAGAGAAGTAGATGCATGAATTACAGTGCTTTTCTTTGTTGTAGTTACTTTTCTTTCAAAAAATATTCTACATAGTCAAATATCAACTGGAGGAGAGATTCTAAACTTAACAATCAGTATATATGGATATGATCTCAGTTTTGCAATGCAATGATTTTTTTAAAAAAATAATATGTTTTATTTACAATTGTATGTGCATCCAGTTGATTGATAACATGAAAAATAGCACCTTATTATTAATTTCCAAACTGTCCTTTATATTAGTGGCTCTTAGTCATTTGTATTATATATTTACATGGTACAAATACAATGGTACAAATATATATGATAAAATATGGTACAAATTTTACAAATAAAAACATGTGGATCAATAGAAACCAGGGTAGGAACCAGGAGGCATATACCCTATCCCTCACCTGGGCACCAAGTGTGACCTTAGATAGGTGACAACTTTCTCTTGATTCTATATGCTCTCGAATTCATTTGTCTCATTTTTAAAATGAAGATGTTTAGACCAGATTATTTCAGAAGTCTCCTCAATCTTTGAATTGCTAACTTGAAATTAAAAATACATCTATTGTATTTTGTAGGGTCATACTTGCATGCAGTAAGTAGACAGTTTTTAGACCATTTTAGTATATGAATTTATAGTGAAATAAATGGCTCCAAAATATAAAATTAGAGTGCTCAATTAAAATACACTTCAGGTGGGGCACCTGGAGGGCTCAGTCAGTTAAGCATCTAACTTTGGCTCAGGTCATGATCTCACATTTCATGAGTTCAAGCCCTGCATTGGGCTCTGTGCTGACAACTCAGAGCCTGGAGACTGCCTCAGATTCTGTGTCTCCCTCGCTCTCTTCCCCTCCCTCATTCATATGCTTTCTCTCTCTCTCTCTCTCTCTCTCTCTCTCAAGTGAATAAACATTTAAAAAATTTAATTTCACATCAAGTAAGAAGAAATGTACTATATCCTCAGAAAGTTATTAGGCAGCCAATTTTAAGAATTTAAGAGAAAAAATTTTTCAAGAATTGAAAATGTCATACTATACTTCTTTTTCCTGTTTAAACTTAGCTAACTTTTCTAGCTTTGTATTCTTTTTCCTTAGTAAGAAAAATAACCCAAGTAGTTGAACCTCTGCCAGGAATTGTTATAAGCTGAATATTTTTAACCTATGGTTTTCATTTTTATTTAAAAAATAATCCTTTCTCAATACCGAAAGCATAGAAATAATGAGAAGCCAAAAAGAAAAGATATTTATTCTGTTCTCTAGTTAGCTCCTATTATCCTCTCTTAATTTTTTATGTGAGGCCTCAGAAGAGACCTTTACACCCTCTGACAGGATTTTGAGTGCCTCACAATGAAGCTGACTTTACTGTGGTTTAATGATGGAAAATGGTTTCATGCTTAAAACTTATTTTATTATCAAAGAGTAACAGTATGTTAAAATTGAGACTGTCATAACAAAAAAACATCAGTTTCGAGTTATCGGAGAAATCTGCAAGAACATACTCTCCTTAAAAAAAAGCAATAAATTTAAATAATTTTCCCCCAAGTCTTACTAACCTATAAATACAAATGAAATATCATTAAAAGTAGTACTTTGCACATTGCTCTTACCTGTTATCTTATGGGGCTTATAACAGAACCAGAAAGTTTTTCAGAATTATTTATAAATGAAATTTACCTCAAATTACTTTTAATGTGCAAAGAGAAGATTGGGAAAACGTCTCTCCTATTCTTTTATTCCTGTGCTGACAACGACACCACATGTGGGTGGTGCCTTGCCTGTCCCTGCTCCTGCCCTTCATGAGAAGTGGTTCTTCATCCGGGCTCTCTTGATCCAAAACTTGGCTGTGTGCCCTTGAGTCCACCTTGGGCGAATCTACTTACATTTCTTTTACACAAGGCAACAAAGAGATGCCTCCTCTCAAACTCAGCATAACTAGGGTTAACTGAGTCCCAAAGCAGTATTGCTTGTATTGCTGACCTCAGACACTTTCTGAAAAGACATCAAGCTCTACTTGCAGTCGATTTCTTCCATAGTCTGTGCTATCTGGTGGGGGAGAGAGATGGAAACCATTCTATCCTGTTTCTCCTCTCTTCCTTGGATTCTGTTACCCTCAGTGCACCTCCCTTGGTCTCCTTCAGCCAAATCCATAGCCTTCATGCAATATAGGTCACGGAAATCTTTGCCCAAATGGTTTGAGAACAGGTTTGAATGCCTGCTCGCGCATACCACATGTATATACGGAAGTAACTATTTTTCCAAGCTTCATACAGTCTTCATAAATGTCCCTGAGTGACCCTATCTTTGCTCTGTGGCATAACGTGATACAGAAAAGGGATATTAAGTGGCATGCCAGTGCATCGCACTCTGTTTGCAGTTCATTCAGTTCTTATATGTAGGATATATTTTTAAACTCTACTTGACCTTAAGAGATAAGCTAGAAAAGCATGTCTGTTCTGACCTCTAATGTTCCAAAACCAGTTATTGTGTGCACTTGTCACTCATCTTAATATAAAAAACTTCAGGCAGCAAATGGCAGTATTTTCACCGCAGTGCTAGAGTTTAGCAGGGGGGAAAATAATGAAAGAAGAAGGAAAGATAAAAAAGAAAGAGAGAGGGAAGAAAAGAGAGATAGAAAGATAAAGAGAGACAGAGAAGTGAACCTAACTGCATCAGTACTAACATATATGTATTATCTGACATGGTTTGCCTCCCTGGCTGACAAAGCTCAACTTTATTATACAACTGTTTGCTTACTGTTAAGCTAGGGAGATTTAGGAATCGGGTAGACAATTATAAATAATATTGGTAACACTGCCTTTCATATATACATGAGTGTTTATCTCTTATTATGCTTTTGTGTGAACTAAAAAACTTTATCAGAATAGAAAAAAAGTCTTCTTGATTATGATTGCGTAAAATGATTTTGGGGAAAAGATTTGACTTTCATGATCTTTAAATGCATTTATTGAGGTATGTTTTACTTATACTAATTATACTGAGCTAATGTAAAATAACTGTAAAGGAACATTATACTACCATACTTTTTTCTTCTTCTTTAGCAAGTATTGTTCAAATGACATTTGTACAGTTTTCCTGTCATGGAAACTTTGCATTTAGCTTTTAATGGCCAAGCATTTAAAAGAGATATGTTTTTTACAAAGGATGTAAAACAGGATGTTTTTGGAAAGGTCAAAAGTAGGCATTTCCTTTTTTAACATGATTTTCAGTCAACTTTTGCTTCTTTGTAAATCAAGAAGACACTGTTAATCTGATTGTTTCTCATTCTGTAGGTCTTTAAGCAAGCGACTATGAAAGCATTGAGGAGAAAATCTATTTTGCTAACTGGTTATCTGGAATTCATGATCAACCATTACTATAACAAAGATAAAGCAGATACCAAGAGACCATTTGTGAACATAATTACTCCATCCCGCATAGAGGATCGTGGCTGCCAACTAACACTAACATTTTCTATTCCAATAAAAAATGTATTCCAAGAACTAGAAAAACGAGGAGTGGTTGTAAGTATATCTCTTGCTTTGCTACCAGGTTTTCTCTCTGGGTTGCATGTTGGGGTAAATTTTGGGTTCTTTTGTTAATTCACTGTTGCTTGTTATTTCACATGAGTCAGTTTGGGAGGATGCATTATGTGTCAACTAAGCATGCATCACTGTGTTAATTGAAGGACATAGAGGTCTGTCATTTCTGATAAAAGAGATAAAAGGGAAGAAACCACAGATTTTGGATGAGGAACCAGCTTTCCATAATTTATTCATTCTTTTTATTATGGTTTGAGCAGAAAAAAATGATTTTATCGTAGTCAATTAGGAAATGTTTTCACTGGGTTTTAGTAGTGAAAGCCCAAATATATATGTTCATTGAATAACTAGAATTAAAGAACATAATACAGTGGAGGAGGAGGAAAAGAGTCAGTCTTATTTAGTTGTTTGATTGAGCCAAGTCACTTTCAAACTTGTCATTTTAATCAAAAAAGAGCTGTAAATCCATCTCAAGGGTGTTAACATTGTATGAAATTATTTTTTTAACCCTTGGGTCTAAGTGATCATTCTATTCTCTTAAAGAAAATAAATGTTAATAGGGTGATTTCAGGAAAAATGATGGTCTTGTATCTATATCCAGTAAACATCTAATTTAGAAATTGCTCCACTCATGTGATCCTTATTTTTTTTGCTTTGTTTTTTTGTTTTTGTTTGATTGCTTTGTTTTAGAGAGAAAGAAAGAGCGTGAGTGGGGGCAGAGGGAAAGAGAGAAACTTAAGCAGACTCCATGCTCAACATGGAGCCTAGCCTGATGCAGGGTTTGATGCCATGATCCTGGGATCATGACCTGAGATGAAATCAAGTATCAGACCCTCAACTGACTGAGAAACCCAAGTGACTGGCTCACTAACTCTTGAGGAGAGGTTATCTCAGATCCTGGAGGCACAAATCCATATATTGGTGTTCCAATGCATTTGTAAGCTGTGTGCTCCTTGGGAAAGTTTGTTCGTGTCTATTGTCCTGAATTTTCTCATCTGGATTTTGGGTGCAAAAATGCTTACCTCCAAAAGTTGTTATGGAAATTAAATGGTCCAGAACAAATAAACAATTTACTGTATTGTCTAAGCCTAGTGAATGTTTCTTAAAGGTTGATCATAGTGATCTTCAGGCTAGACCAAATTATCTGGGTCAGTTTCATGACATTTCAGGGATATAGCCTATTCCTTACCTGTGAGATTAGGGATTAGAGGATTATGTACAAATAAGTGACTAAAATGCTCCAGGTGTCAGTGAGGTTCTCTTTCATTTCTTTTTTCATTTTCAATTGTTTATTTTATTTTAAAGAAAAAGTGAGAGAGAGCACAAATGGGGGAAGGGACACAGAAAGAGAGTGAGAGGAGAGAGGGAATTGAATATTAAGCAGGCTCCAAACTCAGCAGGGAATACAATGCAGGGCTCAGTCCCAAAACTCTAAGATCATGGCCTGAGCCAAAATGAAGAGTCAGATGCTCAACTGACTGAGCCACCCAGGCACTCCCTTTTATTTATTTATTTGTTTGATTGTTTATTTACTTATCTACTTTTATTTTTAAGGTTCTCATTCATTTTTTGAATTATTTTTTTTATTATTTCAAGTTTTCATTGTTTTGAGAGAGAGAGAACACAAGTGAGGTAGGGGCAGAGAGAAGGAGAGACAGAATCCCAAGATCCTGTGCAGAGCCCAGTGTGGGGCTTGAGTTCACAAACCATGTGATCATGACCCAGGCCAGGATCAAGAGTTGGACGCTTAAGCTTAACCGACTGTGTCCCCAAGATGCCCCTAAGGTTCTCATTCATTTAAATGTGCCTGAGGGCTCCAGTCTCTTACAGTCCCCCCACAGATAAATTGCATATATGACTTACTAGATGTTCAAGAAGATGTTTGCTGAGTGGATTTCAGGAAAGCACTTTGGATCCTTATGATATTCATTCATATTTTAACTATTATTAAGAAGAGAGCTCAAATGATGTGGAAATATTGCATCTTAATAAAATTAACAAAATGCTTATATATTAAGTTTTAGAGAAATCAGCATGATTGCTTTATGTGGGTTTATCTTGAATGTAGATTTTCATTATGTGAAAAGTGCTAACATTCCTGTGGCTTTATTTTCTCCACCACAGTGTGACAAGCGGGAACCAGATGGCATCCGAGTGGCTCCAGTTCCTCTCTACAACTCTTTTCATGATGTTTATAAGTTTATCAAAATACTTGCTTCTGCACTTGACTCTGCAGAAACCAAAAATACCAATGTTCTTTAGAACAACTTAAGTAATACTAAAAGCTACTATGGCTGTTTTATTATCGTTGTTCTAATTTTAATAATTGAAAGCTTTTCAAAACCTATTGCACATAACTGGCAATAAATTGTATGGTTTACAGAAAAATCTGATACATTATCTCTAAGGGTCTGGGGTCCTGAGGAATCCACATGTCTGTCCAATTTTTCCATGCATGGTGGATCAAAGTTTTCACTGGTCCAAGTATTATGTATACAGTCTTAGCTAGCTGTCACATTTCATGGTCAGTGAATGCTTTATGTTGATTTAATTTATAATTTGACTGACAACTTCATAATATATGTGCAATTTTTTGTGTCAATTTTAGAAATGTTGCTTTAGTTTTAATTTACCAAAGAGTTTCTTATAGTCACTGTAATTTCACAGTCTGATATATGTATGATTTTGCAATATTTCATCCAACTCTCATCTAAGGAACAGAAAATACATTTTCTAGAGTAGTAGCTTTCAAATATTTTGGCCACATTCCACACTAAGAAATATGTTTAATATAAGATACTAGTATGTATATGTTTATGCCTTATTTTATTGATTATAATATACAAATTTTTATCATAGTTCAACATCTATGAAAAAAGAATTTTTTCAATTTTCAATCAATGATTGTTATAATTTCTCTTGACCATTCTTTCATGTTACCATCCCTGACATTAGCATGTTTCTCACAATGAAGAGATAGCATCTTAGATATGTTTTTTTTAAAAAATGGTATATATACCAAAAATAAGAGTTTCATAAGTTATTAATGCTCTGCTATTTATTATTCACTTTATCTCATTACATCAAATGTTGGTTGAAACTCACTAAATTTACTTGCCCAGCTACTCTTGGATCCTAATCCATTTTTCAAGGTTATCCCTGTCTTAAATGTTATTATTATTATTTTTTTTTTAATGGGAACCTCTCCTGATAGAAGACTAGGTTTTAAAAAGTTTATTTATTTATTTTGAGAGAGAAATAGAGAGTGTGAGTGGGGGACGGGCAGAGAGAGAGGAAGTGAGAGAATCCTAAGCAGGCTCTACACTGTCAGTTCAGAGCCAGATGCGGGGCTCCATCTCACAAACTGTGAGATTATGACCTGAGCCAAAATCAAGAGTTGGGACACTTAACTGACTTAGTTACCCAAAACAGTGACTACTCTGTCTCTAAAACAGTGACATAAATCACCCCAAGATATTTGCAATTGAGAATTAGAATTAGCAAATGAGTGCTTGATCTCTCAACCTCTAACTCAAATCTCTGGACCTTTGTTTCCGCTAGGAAAATTGCAGTTACACTCAGCCCTGTTGGACTTCCCTAGTTTTCAGTTGTTGATGATGCAACCACTTTCATGAATTGGCAAAACAGTCTACATTTATATACATAGGCAGCAAGAGTGACTACAGTGTAATCATTGCCCCCAGTGAACAAATTTGAATGGAATTAACTCAGACAATCACTAGAGTTAAATAAAAAGATGCAGACTGACACCAAGTCCAGCAACTATTGATATGGACTGTGTACTCACCACGTACCATGCATTGTGCTAATATAGTTATACGTTGGCTTACTTATTTGAGTGGTTGCATAACTGCTTTAGCAAAGCTGCCACCTCCAACTTCTGGCAAAACTCATCTTTGTGGATGGAAAATTTCTCAAAACCCTAAAATTTGACTATATACAACTTCATGTAGGAGAAATCATTTTGAAGCTCACAAGATGTAAGCAAAACAGGCATGGTTTTAGCTCTCAGGGAGCATGTAGCTTAGTAGGAGAAATGGGGAGTAAACATATAAATACCCAAGTAAATATGCAATTACGAACTGTAAGTTTTATGAAAGAAAAACAAATGATACTATAAGAAAAACCTGAAGGATATTAATTAGATGCTCAAGTAAGGGGAGGTATATGATGGTGCTTATAACTTTAAATTCTAAAACATGCAAAAATTTTTTAAAAATAAAATATGCTAATCACATTAAAATTTCATCAAGCTATATATACAAACCATTTAAAGCATAATCAGCACTATGTCTTCCATTATGCAAGTTTAGAAACAAAGCATTAGAAATTCCCTTTCTCTCTGCTTGCATTCCCATTCCTCCCCAAATTTAGACATAACCAGCAACTCATACTTTGTACTAATCATTCCCTTACTTCCATTTAAGTAGTATACCTACATATGTACCATAAGAATATATCAGCTGATTTTGCCTTTGTGTGAACTTTATGTGAATTTAAGTGTATTGTATATATTCTACTTCCTTTGCTCAGTGTTAAGTTTTTGAGATTCATCCATTTGTTGCATATAGCTTTTCATCCATTTTCATAGCATGTAATTGGGGTTATTAATTTGTTCCATTACTAGTGAAAATTTGAGTTCTTCCCAATAGCTTTAATATTGCAATGGTGCTGCTATTAACATTCCTGGTACACAGATTCAAAAGTTTCCCCTGTGAAAATGTCAGGTCAAAGGACACACACATGATCAACTTCACTAAGTATCAAACTCTTTTCCAAAGTGGTTGAACTATTTTCCATTCCACTCAATAGGAAACAGGAGTTCTCTTCACTTGATCCTTGCCAATAGTAGCTGTTGATTGATTGCCTTTGTGACGTATGCAGGCTTACATAGCCAGGGTGATTACTAAAATAACAGAGTGAGTGTTATTCAGTAGAGCAGAATGAATGTTCTTTTTCCACACAAGTAGAAGTAGAAACTCAATGAGGAGATGCATATACACTGTTGTTTATGCTTCAGAAACTATCCTTAATCTATTTATTGAGACAAGACTAGAGCATTACATGACTTTTACCCTTGCTCAGCTCTTTCCCTTCCCATATTTTCCTTTATTCCTTCTTTCACAGTTTTTTTTTTCTTTCCCCCCTGAGGAACACTCCTTCAATAAAACATATTAACCCAAATACTGGTCTCTATTTCTAGGAAACCCAATCTAACATAGCATTTCCTTCATCTAGTGCAAATAACCATAAGCCTTTTATATTTCTATATCCAATGCCTGATAAATTTCAGTTATGTTTCTGTTGTCTTTCACAAATAATACTTGTTTCCTTGCGTATATTGTGCTTGTTAACTTTAAACTACTCATTTATATTGACTCTTTTGGAATTCTTTGAGAACTGGGTTAAATGTCTTTACAAAAATATTCATTTTTGGTTCTGCCAATTACTTGGGGTCATTACTGACACAAGAACACTTCAAATTTTTGTTTTCAGGTATTTCAAATCACATGGATAGTATGAAATTAGAAGTGTTAATCCTTTTGAGGGCAAATTTATAGTTACCAACTCTCTGAAGATATTAATTTTTCTTGCTGACCTTTTACATGTTATTTGGTTGCTAACATTATGCAGGGCTCTTCCATCAGTTTATTTATGTGGCCAATCCTAAGCTTGTTCAATGTCCCATTTAGTTATCAGCAATGAAGCTCAATCACTCTAGGATGTAGCAGACACTTTTAGTCTGCAACCCATACTTTTACTTTCCAGGTTCCTGCTTTTATTTCATTTCAAGGTTCTTAAAATTTCTTACTTTCATGCCATCTCATTATAAAAGGCATTTTTTTGCCATTGATTTTTATTTTTGTTTTCAATTATTTAATCCCCCATAAGATGCTAAATTGTCATGAAATGTTTTATGACTAAAAATGAAAAATATTATGCACTTCCTGTTTTCTCTGTAGAAAATGAACTGTACTTTCTTAATAACTGATGCACATTGATATAAATATAAGTTTTTTACTTTTGTTTTTAATTTTTTTAATGTTTGTTTATTTTTGAGAGAGAGAGAGACAGAGTGTGAGAGGAATAGGAACAGAGAGAGAGAGAGACACAGAATCAGAAGCAGGCTCCAGGCTCTGAGCTGTCAGCACAGAGCCCAACGCAGGGCTCAAGCCTACAAACTGCTAGATCATGACCTGAGCTGAAGTCCAACGACTAACCAACCTAGCCATCCAGGTGCCCAAATACAAATTTCTTCATAGTGATATCCTTGGGAGCTATTTTAATACATAGAGTTATTTGTGTAACACTAAAGTATACTTATTATAGAAAACTGACTGTGGAAAAGGCTGGGTGTGAAGTCAATAACTAAATTTCAAATTAAAGAAGTAAAGTTTTTCTACAGTTATTTTCTACTCAGTAACTTTCTAATTACTCTTGAGTTCAAAATTATGTGAGTTTACATTCAAATTGTGTTATGCTTTTGTTCCATAAATTGAAATTGCTAGATCATTGATTTTGAAGTAAATGGGTTTTTGCATCATCTTAGGAAAGAAACCTGCAAATACCCTGAAAGCATTATATTATAAAGCACAACATGGGAAATCACTGGAATAGGGCATCTCTAACTAAAATGATGGGTTTGATGCTTATGTGGATGATTAGCATCTGTATCTTGTGTTTTCAAAAGATCAAATTTGTTTCCTGCCCTTTAGTAACATTGTATTTTAATCTCAGCAAGACGTATTTTCAAAGAACAAAATAATACAGAGGATTATTATGAACAAATGGATTTAAACATTTATGATGTTTTTTGGTTTATTGCAATTATTTTTTATTAATGCTCTTTTTTCCAATTTTCGACTCATCAGTAGGACTCCAGAGTCCTTTTGATAATACCTTAATTGTTTTTGGTTATTTGTATTGTTTATGGTGTGCAAAGATGCAGACTCACCTTGTATATTTCCTATCTTAACCTTGACATCACTTATTTCTCTAAGAATATTCAGTTCCTTTGGAGGAAAATGGTATTTAGAAGCCATAATCTTACAGTAAGCATGCCCATTATAATCTAGTTAATCATAGTTTTCAGGATTGTATTATAAATTATTAAAATTATATCTTTATTTCATGTTCATATTTTAAATTCAATATAAGAAAAAGGATTTTTTATTTAACTTAATTTTATACTTTTTCTCTTAATGCAGAAAATCTTGGTTCTGGATTTTTTATTTAACTTAATTTTATGCTTTTTCTCTTAATGCAGAAAATCTTGGTTCTAACAATATTAATTACTTGTTTTATCATATATAATAAATACTAACTTATCATAAGTATATACATAATCTTAGAATTAATGGATATTATACCAAAGCTATTATGGACCATATTATTAAAGCAGTTTAAGTAATTTGAAGCTTTTTAAAAAAATATCTATTGATTACATCTCACTAGGAATAGTAATTCAAATTCCTGCGTTTTAAATGTGTATTTATTTTGAGAGAAAAATGATACAAAGTCTGGAGTTTGCTTTGAAATTCCTCTGCCTCCCACCCCACTCAAAAAAATAATAATAATACGGACAAACAAGTTACCACAAACTTAGTGGCTTAAAATGTGTTAAAATATGTTAAATCAATAACACACTTATTATCTTACAGTCCTGTACGTTACAGAACTGGTTGGTTCACTGGACCAAATTTGAGGTTTTTGGTAGGGTTCCTTTTCAGAAGCTCTTGAGGGAATTTCCTTGCTTTTTTCAGCTTCTAGAAATTTCCTATATTCCTTGGCTCTGGTCTCCTTCCTCCATCTTCAAAGCCAGCGATGTTACATCTCTCTGATTCATTTTTTCATTGTCACAGAGGTGCTAACTCTACCCTTCTGTCTCCCTCTTCTGCTTTCAAGGGCTTTACTAGTTTTTCTGTCTCTTCCCCTTCAAGGTTTTTTGTTAATACAGTGAGCCCAAGTGGATAATCCAGGATTATTTCTCTCTTACAGTAAATAGATTAATAATCTTAATTCTGCCTGCAATCATAATTCTCCTCTGTCATATAATCTGAAACATTAATATGTTCTGGATATTAAGACCTGAACATTTTTACATCTTGGGGGGTGATTACTCTTTATACCACAGGAAGAAAGGATGATGGAAAGAAGGAAAGAGAGAAAAATGTATGACAAAATCTTGATAATTCTAAAGAATTTTAAGATTCTCTCTACTTTTGTTAATATTTGAAAACTAAAAAGAAACAATAAATTGTGACGACTTAGATAAGAATCCAGGACACTACCTCAAAATTTATGATTTTAATAAAATCATGTATATAATCTTTTCCACCCTTATTCTTATGGTGGAAACAATCTCTTGTATCTCCACATGCCAAAAAATTTTATCTGTACTTTCCTCGTGATGGATTTTGAAAGGAGCATTGTATCTTACATCATACTTGTATGTGTCTTTTCTCTCTACCTTAATATAACTTGGTTAATTTTTTTTGTATGCCCCTCAGTACTTACCGCTGTGTTGTGTAGGCTTTTTTTTTAAAGTTGTTATTTTTTATTTTTTAAACATTTTTTATTTATTTTTGAGAGAGAGAGCATGAGTGAGGGAGGGGCAGAGGCGGGGGATGGGACAGAAGATCCAAAGTGGGCTCTGCACTGACAGCAGTGAGCCTGATGCAGGGCTCTGACTCAGGAACCCTGAGATCATGACCTGAATGAGCTCAAGTCAGACACTCAACCAACTGAGTCACCCTGGTGCCCCAAGTTTTTATTTATTTATTTTGAGAGAGAGAGAGAGAAGGAGATTGAGAGAGAGAGAGAATGTATTGGGGAGGGGCAGAGGGAGAGGGAGAGAGAATCCCAATCAGGCTCCACACTCAGATGGGAGCTCTACTTGTGGCTCCATCTCAGAACTACAAGATCACGACATGAGCCTGTATCAAGAGTCAGACACTTAATCAACAGAGTCACCCAAGCACTCCTACTTACGCTCCTGTAAGCAGGCAATTAATGAGAAATATGCAATTATAACAAGTCAAATATGCTATCCATCTTTACCTTGAGGCCACCACTGGTTAGGTCACGTTTACTATCACATTGCATCCTCCTTTGTCTTAAAAGGGCCTCAAAAACGATCTTCCATTACCCACCCCCCGAGAACCAAAGTTGAGAATGATTTCATTGTTGTAAATCATATGAGAATAATACTTTGAAGCATGACTTCTCACAGAAGACAAACTAACTATGAATTCCTGGGTCTCAGTTGAAATTTCAATTGCATATATTCACAATATTATTTTAGGTGAAAACTGCATTTTTGTGCCAATATTTACTAAACAAAGGTCTTAATTTTCTCTTCCACAGTATGTGGGAGCTTCACTTTATGCAGCTCTCCTTGCATTCTATTGTGTTAAAACAGCAAGCTTGTCAAGAATGGAGACATTGCAGTGATATATGCAGAGTCTATGGGAGACATTTTCTCTATGGGTTAAAGTAAGTAGTTGGATCAAAGTCAGGACATAGATGCTACAGCTGGTCTAGGAAAAAATGGCAATTAAGAGGAAAAAAAAGAACAGAAAGAGAGAATCACAGACAGGCTTTTTTTAGGAGGCAACAACAGAACCAGACTGTTTGAAACTGGTAACTGACTCCAAATGTCACATTTTTCACTGAATTCTAAATAATATTGCTATTTTGTAATGGTTACTTGGTTTTATTGATGGCCATATTAACTTATTTCATAACAAACTTGCTATATATATTTTTATACACTATATTTGTTATCTTTCTCTTACATTTTCTTCTCTCAACAATACTTAGATTTGAAAAAAAAAGTATGTTAAAGGTTAAAGAATATTTCTTTTGAATTGCTTTCAATTCAGTCAAAGTTGACTGTGATCAGTTTATGTACTTCCAGTACTTGTGTGATTACTTCGTCAATTAAAAAATCTCAAGTTCTTTGAAGAAAAAACATAAAAATATAAAAGTAAGACAACAAGTAAACTAAATGTTTTCAAATACTTCCACTGGGAAAGTTGGGTCAGTTACAATCATTTAATTTTATTTTTTAATGTTTATTTATTTTTGAGAGAGAGAGAGAGAGAGTGAGAGAGAAAGGGTTTGGGCAGAGAGAAAGGAGACAGAATCACAAGGAAGCTCCACACTGTCAGCACAAAGCCTGATGTGGGGCTCGAACTCACAGACTGTGAGATCATGACCTGAGCCAAAGGCAAAAGTCAGATGCTTAACCAACTGAACCACCCAGGTGCCCCTATGATTATAGATCATTCTATAAGGAAACAAAATTACTGCATACTAATCTATATTTCTAGGTAATATTATACATCTATCTCACAAAAAAAATAGTAGTAAATGAATAAAAGTGGCATAAACATAGGCCCCCAAAATGATAAAGGATGAGAGTACATGAAAGTGTCAAGACACTTCTGAAGCTGGAAAGCAGAGGAAACTGGGAACAGAAACCTAAAATATGATTCCTTGTGTGACAGAGAGGGATATTAAAGAATAGCAATCTGACTCAGGTCAAAGAACCATTGAAATGGTTAGGAATTGGGGGTACCAGTTATTTCAGAAGGCCAGGTGCATGTGGGATGGGAAACAGGTGGTTGAGAGTCTGTAAAATTCGGCTGGACCCTAGATCCCTTCCTCCAACCTGTGCAGTCAGAATATTGCATCTTTCCCCCACCCACAAAGGCAAGAGTTTACTTCTAGAGGGGTCAAGCTACTGTATTTCTTGGCTTAGGAACATGAGGACAGCTGAGGAGATGGATGAACCATTTGACTGAAAATGGAGTGATTCAGCAAAATTTGTATTCTAAATAGTAAAAGTCCCAATTCACTCCCCCTACTGGCTCCCAAGAAATTACCCATGCGCCCCAGGATCATATCCTCCATTTCTCCAGCCCGCCTGAGGAATACAATAGAGATTATAGATATCTCTCTGGGAAAACTGTCCAGTCCACTTGATAAGAGCTACAAATGCTTGTATTGGGTCTCATTGTGGTACAATGCTGCCCACCAATCAAAAAGTTCTGCCCCTGCACAAAATGCTTGCACCTGGTTTTTAGAGTTCCAGTTTTAAAAATGAATGAACACAAAGTAGCACCACACATTTGACAATAACATTTAAAATGCAGGATAGAATCCAAAAGAGCAAACAGAACACAAATAATACAATGGAAAACAAAAAGAAAGAGGAAAAAGTGAGGAAAGTTATTGCTAATATCTTCTAAAGGAAAGGAAAGCCATGGAACAAGAAAACTATTAAAGAGGACAGAAAGCAAGGAAAACCTCTTGGAAATTAAAAATATATCAGAAATTATATATTCAAGTGAAATTTTGGAATATAATTTTAGGCATTATCTCAAAAGTAGAACCAACGAATTATGCAATTGTAAGATTACAAGAGTTCAACACCTAAGAGTAGTTAAAAATGAAAGAGCAGAAAAAATAGAAAGGAGAAAATTATTTAAAAAAAAAAAAACCTCTTCAAGAACTCATCCTAAAATATATACTTTCAGACTAAAGAGGCTTATTGAGTAATAAACATAAGAAATTTATTTTTTAGTGTAAACCACAGGGCGCATGGGTGGTTCAGTCGGTTGAGCATTTGACTCTTAGTTTCAGATCTCACAGTTCATCAGATGGAATGTCATCAGCACAGAGCCTGCCTGGGAATCTCTCTGTCTCTGTCTCTCTCCCTTCCCCCACTTGCACTCCCTCTTTTTCTCAAAATAAATAAACTTTTTAAAAATAGAAATCACATCACAGGAAAAAAAAAGTAAGGCATTGGGTATAAAAAGAAGATTATAAAACAGATAAAATTAAATTACACTAAAAACATCAATAACCATAACCTATAGGACTTCTCATCACCAAATTTGGAAGATAGAGAACAATGAAGGATGCTTTTGAAAAAGTATTTCTACTTTCCAATCCAAACCATCAATTAAATGTAAAGGTAGAATAAAGATATTTTCAGGTAGGCAAGGTCTTAGGATGTTTTCTTTCCATTTATTACTTCTCATTATTTACTGAAAAAGACTGAGTCACAAAAAGGAGGGAAAAAATAGAAAGATTCCCAAAATGAGCATGAAGAGAAGTCCCAGGACAATAACTGTCCCTCAACCATAAGGAGGAGCCATATGGGACTAGAGCATATCCTGAGAAGGCTCCACTCCATGGGATGGATGTCTTCTCTCTCTCCCTCTTTCACTTTCCCTCACTCACTCCCAGCCCCACAAACTGATGGAATGCCTAATGCTTGTTATAGTTCACTATTCTGAGAAGAGTTTTAAATTCTGTCAAAACTAATTTAAAGATCCAAATTAGTATAGAGACCATACTAAGCAAATTTAAAAGAAGGCAATTATTAATAATAAAAAAAATAAGCTGTACACTAAAAGAAACAGCAGAGTAAACAGTGTAGGCAATACCCCTCAAGGTCTCAATGTGATATTACAAAAATGCTATGTTCTCAATGTTTTTTTTACATATGTTCTTATTCTATCATATACACACAATAACAGGTGTAAATAATAGTTGTGCAATTGTAAACATGCAAACAATGAGCATTGCTGTAATCTAAATCATGACTGTACCATATTTGGAGGATGAGTGAAGAAACATTATGTTTGTGTATATATGTTTGTGGGCATGGGGAGAAGGAGATCTCTAATAACTAAATCCTCAATTTCTGCAGTAGAAAAAAATAATGTTGCAAATGTGAAGATACAGAAAATTAATCAATTACTATTATTTTAAAATATAGAGCTAAAATTAAGTAGAAACAGTAAAATAATTGAGAGCCATCAGGTCTTGGTTAGAAATTAAAGGTAGGTGTGGATGGGTCAGAAGACCACTAGTTTTGGGCATAAAATTCAAAATATGCAAAGAAGTATGGTGTAACAGCTAAGTGCAGAGACTCTGAAACCAAACTACAGAGTCCAAATATTGGCTTCATACCTACCATTCATGTGATCCTGTGACTTAAATACTCAGTGATTTCATTTCTGTTCGTAAAATCTGATAATAATAGTATTGCCTCATAGGGTTGTCCTACAGATTAATTGGTTAAATACATGAAATCATTTAAATGGTATGTGGCACCCATTACTAGTACTGGCCACACTATGTACTGTCAACTATTGACATGAATTACTTTAATAAAAAATTAAAAAGAAAACATAACACATTGTGTGATACATAGAAAGTAGTCAAGAAAGAAGAATCATTATATTTAAAAGCTAACGATTGATGAATAGTCATTAATGGAACAGAGTTGTCTTTAACTACTACAGTATGTTTTTTGTTACCTAATATCTAAACAAGATCATTTCATTAATTATGCTTAATCATGAAAAATTAATTTGTGTCCATTGTAACCATCATAATATAAACATATTGCTTAAGGTATGAAATTGAACTTCTAGAAAAGCAGAATCACATTCACTGAAAGGAATGAAGACAGTAAAATTGATTTCAAACTGATAATTGATTATCTGAAGACTGATTAATACTTAAACTAATATTCTTCTGTTCTGCTGAACATTAGCCCTGTATCTGCTTTCAATATGTTCACATGGCAGTAGGTATACCTTCTGTCTGAACTTAATATTAAGAAAATCCTAAATTCTGAACATATTTTTACATGTCTCTACTGGTTAATATACAGTGACTCCAAAATTTTAGCGAAAGCTGAGACTGAATTTTTTTCCTGTCTAGAAGACTATAAGGATACAGACTTAAAAAAAAAAAATCAACTGTATTTAAAGAGATGCTGTTAACAAGGGGGGAAAACAGGTAATGTTTGGATTGTGCTGGTTTATTAATTGTCACATGCCGTAAACCATGCTTGTGTTTTTATTTATATTTTCAACATACAGTATAAATAAGAGCACCTCCAGATATTCCTTTGGCAAGCACAAAAGCTGTTTATTTGACAGATGATATAGACAATAATGTATGGCTCATAATTAGGGAGAAAGCTGTGACTTAAGAAGTTCTGATGGCATTCAAACAGTTTGTGTGTAACTAAACTAAGGCTGTTACTGAATGGCAGCTTTAAAACATTTTAAACATGTGGACAAAAAAATTGAATTTTTATTATTGTAAATGAAAAAGGAAGATTTCTGGAGAAGCTAGACAACATACTGTAATCCAGGCTTGAGCAAGTCGAGGAAGAATGGTGTCATATAAATAGAAACCTGCTCTTCTTTCGGTGTATTTAACATACATAATCTGAAAAAGAAGAGAGTCTCAGATGACAATGTACAACACCATACATCTAGTGCAGATGTAGAAGGGTTTTTATTCCAAATATCAGAAACTCAAGAAAGAATCACAATGAGATCTATTTATCTCAGCAAACCTAGGTATATTCGGAAAATTTTGAATTTTCTGAGAAAAATTAAAGCCTGTGAGTTTGTGTAGATGTATGTATTATGACTGAAAGAGAGAATAAGTTATCCAAAGGACAAAGCTCACCCCAGTCATTGATACCAGACATATGACAATATTTCAAAACATTTCTAGTAAGAACTGAGTTTGGATATAGGGAAACTATATAGTAAAGAAAAAATTATCTTCATAGTCCTCTGCTCATCCAACTCATATTGTAGTTAGCTATTTACTATGCAGAGCTTAGATAATATTTTAAAATCATATCCATAGTTTCTTTACAAGAGAGAAAATGAATAAAGACAGAAATAATTCAAGAAAGAAGGAAGAATGAATTAGTTGGACTAAGGAGGTAAATTGCTGCTTCCCCTTTGAAACATTTGCTGTAAAGAAAATTCAATTCATTTTATTTACGTTTTTTAGGAATTGAGAAGATAATTTTTTTTATGTTTATTTTGAGAGAGAGAGAGAGTGTGTGTGTGTGCAAGTGAGTCAGAGAGGGGCAGAGAGAAAGGGAGATAGAATCCCAGACTCCACAGCTGTCAGTGCAGAGCCTGACATGGGGCTTGAACCTACAAACCATGAGACCATGATCTGAGCTGAAACCAAGGGTCAGCCATTTAACCAACAGAGCCACCCAAGATCCCAGAGAATAATTTCTTAACAGAGAATCCTGGGGTTTGGCTCAGTTAATTAAGCATCAGACTCTTGATCTCAACTCAAGTCTTGATCTCTGGGTCATGAGTTCAAGCCCTGTGTAGGGCTCCACACTAGCTGAGAAGCCTACTTAAAATAAATAAATAAATAAATAAATAAATAAATAAATAAATAAATAAAATCCTATATATTGAGTGATTACACTGGGTAGCCCATGTTAATGCAAAAATATGTACAGAATGGCAAAAACTTTAAAAATAGTGATAATACCAAATTCTGCTAAGAATGCAGAGAAACTGGATTACCTATACATGTCTGGCTATGACATAAAATGGTATGTCATACCCTGCAAAATAGCTTAGCAGTTTCTTCTAAAACCAAAAATATGCTTACAATACAACCCAGTAATGGTACTTTGGGGAATTTATACCAGAGAAATAAAAACCTACGTAATGCAAAAACATGTATACAAATATTCATAATATCTTTACTCATAATATATAAAAACTGTAAATACTCAAATGTCTTTAACTGGATGAGTGGTTAAGAAAATTGTGGTACATTCATACCATGAAATACTACTCTTAAATATAAAAAACAAACTATTGATAATTTTAGCAACTTAGGTGGACCTCAAGGGAATGAATTAGATTGAGTGAGTCAAAAGTCTATCTTAAAAAGTTACATACTGTAAGTTTCAATTTATATAACGTTCTTGAAATAACAAATGTATAGATATAGAGAACAGATTAGTGGCTGCCAGAGTTTAAAGATTGAAAATCAAGAGACAAATGACTACAGAGGGTTGACATGAGATAGCCTTGTGGTCATAGATGAGCTCTACGTCTGGATTGTTTTGAGAGTTATATGATGCTACACATGTGTGATAAACTTGGATAGAACTACACATACACACACAGAGGGGTATGAAATGTGAATAAGCTCTATGGATTGTATCGATGCCAGTCTTTTTAGTTTATTATTACACTGTAATTATGCAAAATGTCAGCATTGGATGTAGGCAAATGAACCTTGCACCAGACCTTTTTGTTGCCTCTTGGCAACTTCCTGTGCATCTATATTTATTTCAAAAGTTTTAGAAATATGGTAATAAACATTCAAAGCTTATTACTTCCTACTCATTTTACTATTATCTATAGTTTCAAATTTATTTATGTCTATTAGATGTGAACAGTAGAAATATTATGTAATGGCATAGGTGTGTTTCTTTCCAGTTCTTCATGCATAAACATACATTAGTAGGTTGAAATCAGCCATGGTGGTAGTATTTGTATCATGGGAATTGACAGACACTGCAAATCAGGATTTGATTTTATTGGTTTTTTTTTTTTGGATGAGAAAATAATAATTATAGATATAATTATATAACATCTGTAACTTCTACACTGTGAATAACAAAAAATTGAGGAATGTTCTTTCAATATTCAAAAACTATGATGTTTTGGCCAAATGACACACATCGTTGAGGAATAGGTTCATTATATCTTTTTTCCCCCTTTCAGCTTAGACATATTGTACATAGATAATCAACTAACATGCATACTTGAAACATACTCAGATTGCTGGCTGTCGAACATTTATCAGCACATTTTAGAATGATCTGGAACAACCTACCAGTGAATAGGTGTGAGTAATGAAACTAAGGATCTGGATCTCACTGTTAGAACTTAAGCATCTGTAGCTATAGAGCATTCTGGGAATTGGATAGCAAGAAGGGAACAGTTTGAGCCCTGTGTAGAATTATAGGTAGCACATGTGAACTGGGCAAACTGCGTTTTGGGTAGGGGGCCTACACATATAGTGCCGATCCAAGTATTAGAGATGATCTGTTGAAGTCTCCACACACTTAAGTGGTATTAGGCACTACTTAAAACCCTCTGGTAGGTTCAATGATGGTGCTCGTTGGTCTTTATATATATATATCTTTAGAGCATAAACCTCTGCTCAGGTACTAGCCAAAAATTATCTACTCATAACTTTGCCAAGAAGGAGAATTCTTGGACTCCTTCCTGGGGGGCTCTCAGTAGGTTTCAGACTTGCAGTTGGAGCACATAGTCATCTATTTGTCTATTTCAGGCTTCTCAATTTCTGGACTGGGGTTTCCCTCCTTTGGACTCCAAGCAGACAAGAACATGCAGTTCTTGTGAATGTGTTCTATTGAAACAACTTTTTCTGCATCCCCAGGTTAAAGTTCTTTTGCAATGATAGAAAGACATTTTGAGTTTTTTATTTAGTAGCAAAGGAGAATTCTAAATTTCTGAGACTTCTGTGGAATTAAATAATGATACATTGTCTATAAAGTTGGAAATAGCAGATTCTAGCTGTTCAGATGCTGAGGAGAATATGAGCTCACTGCAGTGGAGATCATTCACATTCTTTCACACTGCAAAGTAGTGGTCAATAGGCTCATTACTGCTTAGCCTCAATAGTGTTGGTGGGACAGACAAGGATTCAAAGAAAAGGGTACCTTTAAATAATAAAAAGTGAGAGCATTCGGAACATCAAGAGAGAAATCAACATTGGTTTAAATATCCAGTCAAGCTTTTTCACATCTTATTTGTTAAATCAGGCCTCTATATGTAAACTTGTCTAGTAGGAACTTGTAATTTATCCTAGGATTCTCTCACTTCTCCTAATCTCTCAATTCACTGGTGACCCGCAAAATGACCCTATGTCTGTGTTCTCTCCACCCACTCATACTTAGTTTAGGCTGTAAACATTTTTTTTTTTTTTTTGCCTCAACTAGGCTCCTAGACTATTCTTATCGCTCTACATCTCATCCCTTTCTATCCATACTTCACACTTAAATTTCTATGTGAGCTGGATTCCACAGATGTCACTAATAAACCATGTCACCTGGCATTTGGGATCTTGTGAAATCTCTTCCCACACAGAAAAATGGGTTTGTCTTGAACTTGCTTTAATCAATATGTAGCAGAGGTAACACGTAACCTCCAAAATTTCATTTTAAGAGATCTTCAGCTTCTACTTTTGCCACGTTGAATGTTTCTCTTTGAAGCCAGCTACCATGCTCTGTGATAACTCAAGCAACCATATGGGGAGTTCTATATGGAGGTGAACTGAGACCCAGCCAATAGCTTAAACTGAGTTCTAGCATATAGCCAGCACCAATTACCAGCCATAGAACTAAGACCATTTTGAACTTTTACCTTATCTCAGTACTTTAGCTCATACCATATTAAGCAGAAGAATCATCCAGCCAGCTTACAGAGTTGTGAGAAATAATAAATTGTCCCCATTTTAAACCAGTAATTCTGAGGTTGGTCCTTACATAGTTGAAACAAAATTACACATAATTGAAAAAAAAATTGTTACCTAGAAGTGAGGTGCTGATGTAACAAAAACTTAAAACATGTGGTGTTGGCTTTAAGATCAGGAAGTAAGCAGAGCCAGAGAATTTTAAAAGGTGCTTTCTCTTTTAACTTTTTTATATATATTTTTTTATTTTTTAGAGAGATAAAGTTTAAGCAGAGGAGGGGCAAAGAGAAAGGGAGACACAGAATCCGAAGCAGGCTCCAGGCTCTGAGCTGTAAAAGACTCTTAAGGGAAGTAGGTAGGTAGTGAGTATACTGACACCCGAGGCTTGAAAAAAGTTAACCTTGTTAGTCAGAGGCAGAACATTGGGCAAAGTGGTTGCTAGGACATGACATAAAAAAGTAGAAAAAATATCTAATTAATCTGCCTATTTATCTAAGGTGTCTAGACATAATAAGTATTAGCAGTTTTGTTTTAATCTTTTTTTTTTCATGTGATAAGAATCAGATATAGAGACATGAAGTAAAGAAAGAATGCTGTTTAATTTTTAGTCAGAATATAGGCAAAACATTTTTAATCCAGGACTTCCAGGGTTGGGAAATAAAATTGTTTCTCAGTTACAGACTTCTCCATTTCGAAAAAGATTCCCAAATTAAAATAAAACCTGGTGGTAAACATCAAATCTTTCCATTAAATGTGATCTCAGGCTCAAGATCAGGTGACATCTATAGCTGTAAAACCTTTTGTTGAGATTCTGAAGACCTCTCAGCTAGACAAAATTGCTTCTAAGATCTTAACTGCTTTTCACAGCATTATAACTCTTAGCCCAATATGGAATGCAATCTCTCTGGGTGCTTTAAATAATGAGGTGGTTTATATGATTCTATTTACTGCAGTTGATTATAACTTGATACAAAAAAGAATCTACAATTTCTAAAAAATCAAAGACAGTTCAAAATGAAAATAGGTTCACTGGGTCCCAAAATGTTATGCATAGTGTGCAGGTGGCTCATAACATCTCCCAGTGATGCCCTTATATAATTTCTTCCTCTTGGGTATTGAATAAACTTAGTGACTTGCTCTTAATGAGTAGATTATAGCAAAAGTGATGAGATGTCACTAGAAGATGAGATTGCAAAAAGACTCTGCTTCTGTTTTGCTCTCTCTCTTGCTCAGTTTGGTGGAAGTTAGTTAGATGCTATGTCATTACATGCCCTAAGGAGAGCCATGTGTCAGGGAACTTAAAAGATCTCTGGCCAACAGCCAACAAAGAATGAGGCCCTTCAGCCCAATGGCTCATGAGGAATTGAATCCTGCCAACAACGCTTGAGTGTAGTTGGAAGAGAATCTGCCCCTGTTAGAACCTTGAGATGACTGCAGCCTCAGTAAACACATTGGTTACCATTGTGCAAACATCTTTGGTTCAGAGGATCCAGCTAAGCTGTTACTGGATGTCTGAGCCACAAATATCAGATGATAAATGTGTAGCTTCAAACCACTAATTTTTTAGGTAATTTACAACACAGTCATAGATAACTAATGTAAGGAGGAAGCAGGTTAAGAAAGCTACTCAACTTCAAACAGGGTCTATTTCTCATGGAAAAGAAGTAAAGACTCAGAATGCGGAATCAAGGGAACAGAAAGTAAAGCCAAGAATTATAGATGACCACTCCATGGGAATAGAACTGAACCCTAATATAGGACTGGTGACCTATTGTTATGCACCAGTGATTGTCTCCATCATTTTCTCTCTCAGTATTTGCATATCTGCCATGGCTTTTCTGGACCTGGCTCACCATATTATGCTGAGAATGTGGGGTTGAGTATGTGTCACTTTTATTCACAGGTTTTTAGATGAAGAAGAGTCATATTTGAGGAGCCTCAACCACACAAGGACATGATTTGGATAATGAGAACTTGGATTTTATCCTGAGGCCATAATGAAGTGAGTTAGAAGTCTTATAAGTGACTGTATTTTACATTTGGAAGAGATCTCTGTTATTAAGGTCAAGAGAATTGACTGTAATACCTAGTCTCAAGATGACATATCCTGGGCAATTGGGTGGCTCAGTCAGTTGAGCATCTGACTTCTGCTCAGGTCGTGATCTCAAGGTTGATCAGTTTAAGCCCCACATCAGGCTCTATGCTGACAGCTCAGAGATGTGTGGCCTCTGCTTTGGATTTTGTATCTCCCTTTCTCTCTGCTCCTTCTCCAGCTTTGCTCTGTCCCTCTCTCTCAAAAATAAGTAAACACTAAAAAATTTTTTGAAAGATGATATATCCTGATATTGGTACCCTTGTGTGGCCCATCTCCATATTGAATCAGTGCTAGCCTTAGACTTTCTTTAATATATAGAATACAGTGGAGGTATCATTCTACAACTCTCAAGGCTTAGCCTTAAAAAATAAGCAGCTCTACTTTTGCCATTGGGAATCATTTTTGAATTAGACTAACATATTCTAGGGAGACCTAATCAGACATATGGAACTGCCCAAGACAAGTAAGGGATGAGCACTGGGTGTTATATGGAAACCAACTTGACAATAAACTATTTGTAAAAAATAAAATAAAATAAAGTAATTTGGAGAAAGTTAAAAAAAAAGAATATAGCAATACCCATGGTTGAGCTCCTAGACAAAAATCAGAATAAACCTGACAAACATATGAGTGAGACCATATTGAATCTTGTAGTCAGTCTAGCATCTTAGTCACCACCATGTAGAACCATTCATTCAGTCAATGTACAGAATCATGGAAGTCATAAATCAGTGTTTGAAGCCATTAAGTTTGGCATAGGATATTATATAGAAATAGACAACTAAAATACTTCTAAAGTACAAACCTGTAAATTAATTTTTACTTTAAAACTTCCTTCCATAAATCTGTAACCTTCAGAAAAATATCCAATTCCTTGACATAAAATTCAAAGCTCCTCTAGATATGGATCTTTCTGCACATGAGCATTAACTTCCTCCAAACCCCTCTTTACACTATGGTATTTAACACTATTTGTTTCCATGAAATGCTCTTTACCTTTGTCTCTTTAAGTTAATTTCAGTTAACTTTCACAAATCAATAGAGACTTTACTTTGCATGTAAGATTCTCTGACCATGTTAGCCAAGCTGAGTATCTTCCACAATATATTTATACACTTGGGAATATCTTCGTTAATGCTTTTATTACACTCTATTGTAATTTGATTCCTGTAACTACTGAATCATGGCTGATTCATCTTCCTATCCTCAAAATTTAACACAGTGCTTAATACATTAAATAAATGAATGAATGATTTTAGGACTGATGACCAAACTCTGAGATGTAGAGAACATTTGAAACCCTTGAAATATTAAAATTCCATGAGTGAAAATATAGTCTTGAGCAACCAAGAATTACTTTCAGTGCTTTTTTAATTATTTCAACTGAGTTCTTAGAGATTAAAATTTTCAAGTATTTCTCTCTCACAGGTGTAATGATAAATACTAATTCAATTATAGTGGTTATAGTTAGTTGTTTGGCTAATATGTGCCAGACATTGTCTAAACATTTTTTATTTAAACCCAATTATAACCCTATGAGATACATACTTTACTGTGGTCATATTATAAATAAAGCAGGGAAAGGACTCCTGGGTGACTCAGTTGGTTAAAAGTCCAACTCTTGAGGCACCTGGGTGGCTCAGTCGGTTAAGTGTCTGACTTTGGCTCAGGTCATGATCTCACAGTCCGTGAGTTCAAGCCCTGTATTGGGCATTATGCTGACAGTTCAGAGCCTGGAGATTGCTTCAGATCCTGTGTCTCTCTCTCTCTGTCCCTCTCCTGCTCATGCTCTGTCTCTCTCTCTCTCTCAAAAATAAAATGAACATTAAAAATTAAAAAAAAAAAAGAAAGAAAGAATCCAACTCTGGGTTTGGGATCTGGTCATGATCTCGCAGTTTTGTGAGTTCAAGCCCCACATCAAACTCTTTGCTTAGTGTAAAACTTGCTTGGGATTCTCTGTCTCCCTCTCTCACTGCTCTTCCCCCACCCCACTGCCATTCATGCTGTCTCTGTTTCTCTCAAAATAAATAAATAAACTTAAAAAAACTTAAATTTTTTTAAATGTTTATTTAGTTTTGAGAAAGAGAGAGAGAGAGAGACAAAGTGCAAGTGGGAGAGGGGCAAAAAGAGGGAGACACAGAATTGAAGCAAGCCCAAGGCTTTGAGCTGTCAGCACAGAGCCCGGCGATGTAGGGCTTGAACTCACAAACCATGAGATCATGATCTGAGCTGAAGTCAGACGCTTAACTGACTGAGCCATTGAGGAACCCCCTCCCCCCCCCGACACACACACACACAAACAAACTTGAAACAAAGCAAGGGAGATTAAGTAATATGTCCAAGATCAAAAAGCTAGAAAATGGGAGAGTTGGGATCCAACACTGTTAGTCTGTCTCTGGAGGTCACATATTTAACAAATGTATCATTTTTCTTCTCTTGGAGCCCACGGATAATATGGTTTATCTTAATTATTCACCTTTCACAATGTGCATGGTAAACTCAAAATACATGCGACTTCTCTAATGTAAAATAAGATACAATGTTGACTGAGCTCACACCCTTCTCAGAAAAATAAACAAAGAAGTATTTTGTAAACTCTGGAGTTCTGTCATGAGGTCTTCTGTCACAGGTCAGTGACATCTGGCAGTTTATCTTCTGTCTTTTTTTTTTTTTTTTAAATGTTTTATTTATTTCTAGGAGAGAGAAAGAGAGAGAGACAGCGTGAGCAGGGGAGGGTCAGAGAGAGAGGGAGTCACAGACTGAAACAGGCTCCAGGCTCTGAGCTGGCAGTCAGCACAGAGCCCGATGCGGGGCTTGAACCCACGAACCGCGAGATCATGACCTAAGTGAAAGTCGGACGCTTAACCGACTAAGCCACCCAGGAGCCCCAGTTTATCTTCTGTCTTAAAGTCATCTTGCTACTTTCCTGTCTTCTATCTTTCAACCATCATTTTCATTCTACTTCTTACAGTCTGAATCTTTCCAGACACTATTTCCCTAAAAGGAAAAGCAAACATAATATTTAAGGTATTTAGGTACCCAGATCCTGCATTTTGAATTATTGTTCTTTAGTCTCTCAACTTTTTATTTTACTTTAAACAATTGTTTAAAGTTTGTTTATTTATTTTGACGGGGGAGGCAGAGAGAGAGAATCCCAAGCAGGCTCTGCATTGCCACCGAGGAGACCAGACTAACCCAGGGCTCAAACTCACAAACACTGTGAGCCACAACCAAGAATGGGACACTTA
The DNA here is from genome assembly GCF_003009895.1 of Hyaena hyaena. NCBI lineage: Eukaryota > Metazoa > Chordata > Mammalia > Carnivora > Hyaenidae > Hyaena > Hyaena hyaena. The sequence goes on from NW_024081012.1 coordinate 639,343, forward strand.
AGCGACTGAGCCGCCCAGGCACCCCTAGTCTTCTCATCTTAAACTGCAGTTCTGCAGTTTCCTTAAATGCATTAAAGGACAATAACCAGGACAAGTGAAGGTACAGGACCCTCATTACTGCACCTCAACCAAAGATTACTGATTTCATCGGATTTACAGATTCATTTTTAGAAATATTCACAGAGTCTCCAGGGAAATAGGCATAATGTAAACACACTGCACACATTTAATATGTTGGTAAGGGCTGTAAAGTAAAACAACAGAATGACAAAGGGAGACTGACAAGGGGAAATTTTAATGATAAGAAGGACCCATTGAAGAGATGATGGTTAAATGAGACCTGGAGGGTGAGAAATGGGCAGCAGAGGGTCTGGGAAACTGTATTCTAAACACAGGCAAGAGTCTGTGTGGTATAAAAGGGTTCCATGTGGCAGTGAGCTTTAGTCTTTAAAGTATTAACAAACAAGATTTCCTATCTAAAAATTCAAAAACTTTTTCTAAGTGTTTTAAGGTCCTTTCCAGTTTGAAACGGATAAAGTTTGATGAAACAAAGCATTAATGTCCAAGTGTTGTTTTCAAGCTTAGCTTTAGTGTTTCTCACGATAGTTCAGTTAATATAAAATAGCCTATTGGCCAACAGGTCTGAAGTGAGTTGTAATCAAATGATCTGAGGCATCTCTTTGATCTTTGAATGTCCCTTTTATTTAATCTGCTCTTGTCCCAAAGGGAGAGAAATGTTTGTCCTTTTTGCCCTACGCTGACCGTTCAACTGAAAGTCATGGCAATGGAGGCAGCAAAGCATGGCCTGTGGGCCAAATCCAGTCCAACATCTCTTTCTGTTCATCCTGAAAACTAACAATGGTTTTTATACTTTCTAATGGTTAAAAATAGTATTTCATGACATTTGATAAGTATATGAAAATCATTTTCTTGGCAACTTGTTTTTGGGAACTCAGCCATGCTCACTTTTTCAGAGTATCTCTGACTTCTTTCACACTGTAAGGTCAGAGCTCTGTGGTTGTGACAGAGGCCTTCTATCCTCAAAGTCTAAAACACTTAGCCTCCAGTCTGTATGGGAAAAGTTTTACTGACCCCTGCATGAAAGCATTAGTCTACTGAGGTACAAACATTAACACACTCTTGCCACTAATCTTCGATTCTGTTGTATGCCCACGGCTTTGTATGAAGTCCTGCATGTAAATGAGCTGCTCTTTCTACCTTTAATTTTCAGGAATATTACCCCAATAGACAATCAAATAACTTTATTTCATAAAGCAATATGATTTTTTGTTGTTGTTTAACTTTAATTCATTAGTAACTTTCTAAATTTTATTTTGGGGTATTGAAAAAAATCTCTGAAGTTTTAATACAAAAAGTTAACATTAGGTGTCAGTATTTTACATATTATTTAGTAAGTGGGTGACAATGAAAAAAATATTGGATTATCACAGAGAGGAATTTCACTAGAAAATTTTACCTCTTGCTCAAATGCTTGCTCTATCTTTTCTTTCTCCCTCCCTCCCTTCCTTCCTTCCTTCCTCCCTCCCTCCTTCTCTTTTTCTTTCTTTCTTTCTTTCTTTCTTTCTTTCTTTCTTTCTTTCTTTCTTTCTTTCTTTCTTTCTTTCTTTCTTTCTTTCTTTCTTTCTTTCTTGTATTAATGAAATTGTTTTTAATGAAGCCTACAAACCAAATTTTTTAAACTCCTCACTTTTTAGGTATCTGCTGCTACATTTTTGTCATACGTCTGTGAGTGGGAACAGAGACTAACATGGTCTCAAAAAGTGTCTTTTAACTGTCCTCTATGATAATCTGAATAAGATTTCAAAATAGAGACTATTTGGTGGCAGGATGGTTTTGCAGGGAAAATGCCAGGGAAACATCATAGGGAAGTAGAAAGGATACTAAGTTTGAATTCCTACCTTAACTTTATCATTGATAACATTGCGACTCTTATTCCTCAACCTTCTAATTTATAGTATTGTAGGTATGAAGAGTAAATCATCTAGTTTCTACTGTGCAGGGTTGCTGTGAAGATCAAATACCTTAACACTTATCCACAGGCCGCTTGTCAAGTGGCTGGCTCCATGGACAACCCACAAATGTTAATTCTTCCCTCTCACCATTTCCTGTGTTTCTTTTATCTTCAAGTTATTTTGAGTAAATAGATTAATATAACATGTGAAAGAGACCTAGCACGTGACCTTCAAGAAATAGAAATTTTCTCATTCCTAAATCGTTTAATCACTCAGTCTCCTCACACTGGGTGTATGTGTCCTGTGTGTGTCTCACATGCCTTTTATTTGTGTTCATATCACTAAGCTTCAAATAATTTCCCACAGAATCAGAGATTAAATAAGATCAAATCCATTCTATAACTTCAAATATCTCTGAAAATGATTTAGTCTGAGCTCCTTTTAGTACATCCATATCTATACACAACATATAAGCATAAAAGATTCCTAAAGATATCAAGACTATATTGAACCTTTATAAATCAGTAAGGGAAAAATCAATGCCCAATAAATGACAAAGAATTCATAAATAATGCACACCTATATACACACACAATTATAATGATCAATAAATGTTTAATGTAATATTCCCTCCAATAGTAAAGAATAAAGTAAAAGTGAAAACATTAAATTTGATAACTAATTGCTAAAAATGATCATATGTTTTTCCTTTACTTCAACAACTGTAATAAAGACGGCTTAAGAGTTTTTGGTTGCTATTCCAATTGAGAAGTGGAATTCTTTTCTTCTTGAATCTGAGCAGACTTTAGTGATTTGCTTGACCAGTAAGGTGTGTGCCTTTTGTGACTGTCGTAGAAGACTTGCTACTTATGCTCATCCCTTGAAACAGTCTTTCAGCTCAGATTATAATCTCATGGCTTGTGGGTTCGAGCCCTGTGTTAGGCTCTGTGCTGAGAGCTCAGAGAATGGAGCCTGCTCAGATTCTGTGTCTTCCTCTCTGCTCTTTGCCTGCTCATGTTCTGTCTCTCTCTCTCTCAAAAATAAATAAACTTTATTTTTTTTAAAAAAAGATGAAAAATAAAGAATAGCCTAAATTGTGTGGGTGAGCAGTGCAGCTCTCCATGCCACTGAATGAGTAGAGGACCCAAGTGAGTGTGACAAGGTTGGCAAAATTCCTACTCTTTTCTTAGATGCTTCTCAGGACAGAAGCGTATCTCACATACATAGAGAGAATGCATAGAATTCTAGTGTTCAAAGGTAAGATCTATTTTTTAATAACTTTGTTTCCAAAATACAAACTAAATGCTTTATCCAGAAATCAACCAAAGTATCCTGTTTTCCAATAATAGAGGAAAACTCAGAATGGACTTATTTCAAGAGGTTAGGTCTTCAATATGCCACCTCCTTTGTAGTTTTGATTTGCTTGGTGTCACTGGAACCCTTAAATCTTGTATCCCCACAACTTACAGAGGTAGAAACTCAGAACCAATGCAGTCAAGCTCTAGATCCCTTATGTTCTCACTCTTTGCCTGGTACTTTTCCCTCCCTGTCCTCCACTGTGTTTCTGTGAGGATTCCACAATTCTCCGTTGCTATGCAATCCCTTTCCGTGGGAATTGCTGATGATTCTGTTAGCTGCTTCAGCAGCCTCACAAACCTGCTTCTCTTCCATCAAAAAAACAGAAGAGTACATCAGAAGCTTCTCTGGCTTCAGTCACTACACATTATGTTGCATACGGGAGTGGGAGCATTGAAAGCAGGATCTCGTTATTGATTTGCAGGAAGTCTGTGAGGAACCTTTCCCATAGATTCACCTCCATCTCAGTAGGGTGGTCTCACCTGTGGAGCTTTGTTCTCTCCCCAGACCTGTCTCCACTGCTCTCATGCTAAGTTTGAAGAGAAAGGAAGAATACTCAAGATTTCTGCCATCCAAGATACTTGATATTAACTTAGTCCCAACCTCCTGCATCCTATGGTGACGGGAAGATGTTGAGTACCAGGACCCTTCTGACCCTTAGTTCTCAGAGTCAAAGCCTCTTCAATCAGATAGCTTTGTTTTGTTTTGTTTTGTGTTTCTGCCAGCCCAGCAAGTTTTGCAGCAAACATATAAGCAGGAAATTAGTTAAAAGAGAGAAATCCCACTCTCTCACTCACCACAATCTTTCATCCAATCCATATTGATAGATTATTACTTAATGGAATTCATGTTAAAAATACAAAGAAACTGCCTTATCCCTTACCACTCCTACCTGGCATTCTCATAGGGACAGTTTGTCTTCCTCAACTGGAAGATCACTTCCTCCTATATTTTGTGAGTAATAATATTGAACATAATTTTTTTAAAAGCCATCTATTCCCTGGCCCCAAAATACCGAGTCATCCTTCAAGAGCAAGGCTAGACTGGGTTCACTGGGTTCTGAGCCCTCATTTTGCTTGTGCACATTGCCTAGCATCTTTGGGTGACATGCTTGTCTATTGTATCCCAGACATCACTCTTTCCACTAACTGGAGAATCAGGTGCCCATCACATGTTGTAATGATCTGCCAGCATCAGAAATGTGAGAGCCTTGTCAGATCTTCTGTAATCAGCCAGCCAAGGAGAAAAATAATAATAATTACCTAATATCAACCATTGTTCTCCAGTCTGCTGTGCCACTTACATGAGAACTGACTTCAGTTCCTTCTCCAAACTGCCCTTCCTTCCTCCAAGCTACTATCAGTTTCTGTTACTGCTATTCACCACCTCCCCATGAGCCTTTTCTTTTTCTTCAAGTTCATCCCTAGGCTGGTATGTTTGTTTTCTATTGCTGCTGTAACAAATCATTACAAATTTAGCAGTGTAAAGCAGCACGCACTTATTAGCTTACAGTTCTGAAAGTTACAAGTCCATTCCAAGGGCTCACACCAAGTTGTTGGTAACGTTGCATTCATTTTTGGAGAATCTATTTGCCTCTTCCACTTTCTAGAGTCTGCTTACATTTCTTGGCTCATGGATGCTTCGTCCATCTTCTGAGATGAAAATCTAGTAAATACAAAAGGGACCAGCCAGATGCCTGAGGCTGGATACTCTCCTTGCATACTTCTGGCTTCTGTAAACTTGTTTGCCTCCTGGGTTCACCAACTACCTGCATAGGGCCTCCTCCGCTTTTTCTTTTGTTTCTCCACCCCCTACCTTCCCAGCCATAAAAGGAGGCCGATGCCAAGGTTTGGGGCTCAGCCTTTGAAGGTGGGTCCGCTAGGCTGGCACCGGTGTGCAATTAACAGTCTTTTCTGACTCCCCAAGCACATGTGACTTGTCTCTTACTGGATGCCAAGTACTTGCTATAACATTCAAGGCCAGAAACATTGCATCTCTCTGATGATTGCTCTGGATCTCTGACCATAGCCAGAAAAGGTTCACAGCTTTTAAAAACCCGTGTGATTGGGTGCACCTGGGTAATCCAGAATAATTTCCCCATCTTCAGGTCTTTGACCTTAGTCACACGTGCAAGGTCCCTTTTTGCCATGTAAGATAACATTTATAGTTTCCAGGGATTAGGGCATGGACATTTTAGCGGGTCATTATAAGCTGGGATCAAAAGGTCAAGAAAGAATCCTTTAGGCATTTTGGTGCATAAAGGTGTTTTTATTAAAGCAGGACCGGTGGGCAGAAAGAGCTGCATTAGGATTGTGAGGAGCAATTGATGATATACTTTTAGGTTGGTAGAGTGGATATGAAGGAAGTATCCAGAAGGATTTTCATATGTAAGAGATTTACAGGATCCTGGAGCTATTGCCAAGCTGAGGTTGCTTTTTGCCTCTAGCAAAGCATTAAGGCAGGTGTGTGTTCCTTGAGGAATGTCTTACTCTGCCTGTCTTCAGGTATTTATCAATGGGCTGCAAATTGTAAAGAAATTTAATTTTATCTACATTTCTTTTGCCTTTTTTTCTCCTCATCAATTCGATTGTCTATCCGAGTTGGTTTCTGACCATTCCCTTTTCTCTCCTACTTTTACTTTGTGGCCTTGTTGAATTCCTGCTCCTTTTTACTCTAAAATACTTTGCCTCCATCTTCTACTACCTGTCAGTAATCAGAGACAGGTTTTTCCTTGGAAATTTGGCTTCCAGATCATTCTTCCACACTCCCTTTGACCTGCATAGTTTCAGGAATCAGACTCAAGTGGGGATTTGTATAAAGGAGGTTTATTGGAAAATGCACTGGAAATAAACTGTATCTTTGTGGAAGGGAGGGCGAAGGAAGCAAGATCGCACTGATGGGTGATGATGAACATTAATGAAGTCACAACAAAGTTCTCAGCCAATCCCACCTGGTGTATCCTGGCTGAAGAGGTCCTTCAGAATTGCCCTCCAATTGAAATATTTTGTATGGTGTCGGAGGCCGCGCCCGCTCCGACAGGTCCAGGGGTCCCTGAAGGATGGACGGTGCCGACGAAAGAGAACAAGAGAGCCCTGAGATTCTTATCACCAGGCAGTCATCTCCATCCTGTCGGTTTTGGTGTCTTTATTTATGGGTCAGATGTTAACGTGGCATCAGGAAATGGAATTTTTACAATGGATAGCTCTTTGTGATAAGGTGTTTTTGAAAAATGTACAGAAATAGGTTTTACAGAAGTCTTCTTGCAGAATTGCCCCAATTATAGTGAGGTTGAGTAACTAAGAAAATAACAAGGTGTTCACATTTAATAACACTAAGATTAAGTCATAGGTTTGTAGATACTCTTATCCATCCTCATCACAGCTGCCAGGGTAAGGGAAGGTGTTTGTGGAAAGTAGGCCTTAGGGAAGGGGCTGCTATACACCATCAGTTAGCAAAGGTGTATGTACTAACTTATCTTCTGTCCTTCTCTCTAGGTTAGGCTCTTTGTCTCCAGGCAAGACTTGATTTTCCAGTTATATGCTTTATTGCACCAGAGAGCCAACCATACCTTTAAAGAGTTTAGCTTATTTCCCAATACATAGAATAGCCTCTACGAGTGCATTTACCTTTGTGTCTACTTTTGTGATTTCTTGAATAGCTAGGGCATGAAAGACATTTTTGGTTAGTTGATTTACATGTTGAGCTGTATGAACATCTTGGACTAATGCAACGGTAGAAAGAGAATTGTACATGTAAAGGTCAGTCTTTTATGACTAGGGGTCATTAGCCTGTTCATAGCTCAAGGGAAAGTATGGAGGGAAACAAGACCTTCTGGGGACACGATGTCTGTTCCCATAATCAAAAGAAGTTGTTCCCACAATAAGTTCCTTCACAAGGTGCAATCATCATACCAGGGCCGGAATAAGGGGACAAGTCACTCCCGATATTGATCAACAAGGTACCTTAGGGGTCAGTGCTCAAGCAGAAATAATTGAGTGGGGGTGGATATCGGTCATTATCTGATAGGCAAGAGACCATGCAAACTTGCTTTAACCTCACCAGGAGTTTTCTCGACTAGTGGGCTCAGAATGGCTCCCAACAGTATGGAGCTCCAACATGTACTCCACAGGTGCAAGAGTCTGGGGTGATGGCAAGGGGAGAGCAGGCATGACCTAAGGGTAGGCAGTCCTCAATACTCCTGACAATGTGTTTTGAGGAATTGGGTATCTTAGAGCCAAAGAGTAAGAAATGGACATTGAAGTCAGAGAATAAAGGCAAAAGATCCACATGAGGAAAAGAAAATGAAAGTTTAGGGATCAAATGGAGGTGGGATACCTGAGTGTTTCCTATACCAATCACTTCTACTTGCTGTTGTTTGTATATACAGGTCTATGTGATATGTCAGGCTTATTTCCAGGAAGGAAATGGGGGTAATGATCTACCACATTGATCCCCCTTTTGCTGAAAGATTTCTTATTTTTTATCTTTCATCTAATGATCCTGGGTACATCTAATGATCCTGGATCACAAGTCCACATTTAATGTAGAAATGTTATAAAATACAAATGAATCATGATATATATGTGAGAGAATACCTATATACAAATAAATATTATATATACACATATACACATTCAGAAATATGTGTAAATAACTAATCTTGCTTGATAGATGTGTGTCATTTTTGGGGTGGGCAGTGTCCTTGCAGGTGATTTTCAGAGTAACTAGAAGTCTGATCTGAATTTGCTTTTATTGAAAAACAAAAGGAAAAGAGAAAAATCAGAGTTCTTTTGTAACTACTAGATCAGTTCACAAAATTTATTTTTGTATATATAAGTCCACAAGATTTAATAAGCTTAATAATTTAAAAGATTTATAAAGAAAAAAATTGTCCCTAACCTGGTCTAGGACAGACCTTTTAATTCACAACAGCCTTCTGGGAAGAAATTAGCATTCCTGATAAACTGCTTAAGCGATTTTCAGATAAACTTTTAATGGTATTAAGACCTCTTCTGGGAAACCAGTTGTCATCCCATGAGCTGAATGATAGCTAAGAGTTCAATGATCTTTCCTCAGACATGTTTTTTTGTTCCTCTTTGCTTACAGTCTAAAAAACAAAATCTTACCACTCTTTGTGTGTGTGTGTGTGTGTGTGTGTGTGTGTGTGTGTTAGGGAGAAAGAAAGAGAAAGTTTAAAATTGTCCAATTTAGGATAATACAACAATTTGGAAATAAAATTTGATCAGAGCATATAATTAAATTTTCTAGACAAAAAGCTCTTTAAAATATAAGGCATTTTATTGGTATTTGGTCTCATTTAGAAACAAGATTCTCTAAACATTTTTAAACTGCAGTTATGAATTTAAACACTTGATTTTATTTATTAATACATTGAAAAAATTTCCAACTACTTACATAATTATTATAAAATTTAGTAAACTAAATTTAAAAATAAAATAAACCTATGCTTATTAATTTTCTAATACAATAGATAATCTTACTGAGAGTGCAAGTTAAGATCTCAATTTGGAATCATTTCACGATGACATGTTTTACACTGGAGTTACAAACCTCACCTATTATTCTACTATGCTAAATTATTCTAATATGCTATTATTATTATTATATTATACTATTATTATTATCCTAATATGCTAAGTTCTGTAAAACATTTCAAATATTTAAAATAACAAGTGTGCATGGTTGGCTTAACAACAATAACATACTAGTACGATAGATGGGATTCTTTTAAATACTGTAATATGTAATTCTAAATCTTTGTTTTTTTTTAAATGCTACACATAATGAAACAATTATGACACTCAATACAATTTTGGAGATTATATTCCCATGAAATTTTTGGAATTGCTTTCACTTTTCTGGTTCTTAGAGGCCAGAATATATTGACAAAGTAGCCAGGGATCCTTATCTGGGATTCTGATGAACTTCCCAAATGTATACATAGAATCCAAAGAGCCTTCCTAACTTAAAATGGTGGACATATGGACCATGTTCTTAGAATTGAGTCATATAATTATCTAATTTTGAAATGAAGCAAGAGTCTATAATCTTCGCTGAGGAATTAAATTTGATTAGATTTTGCATTTCTGTAGAAATAGTGTCTCCATCCCAGATCTGAAGACCCATGAGCTTGAAAGCTTTACACATTATCTTAGTATTTTATAACTGTAGCAATTATGAAAATGTTATCATGTATTATTATTCAATCATAAACTCCAAGGTCATCTATGAATGCTATCCTTTCTCCTAAGCTCTTGAGCCTCTCTGCTCTGAAAACTGCTGTCAAGCCTTATTTTCCTCATTACAGAATAATGATGCAGGCTGGCTGGGTCCGAGGACCCAGAAGAGGGGCCCACAGGATCAGCTAAGTGGGTCTTGGCTTTGTGCAGGATAGACATCAAACTTGAACCTAATGGAAGTGAGAGCAGAGTTGACTGAAGACAGAGAGCTAGTGCAGATACAGACAAAGCTCTGGGAAACTCGAAAGGAAAGTAGAGCGAGTCTCATCTTAGCTTGGGGTCCGGGATTTTCCTGGATGATTGTGGTCTGATGCATGTGTCTTCTCAGTCATCCAGGAACAGAGATGAGTGTTTAGGTATTCTCCATGAATCACATATGCCCTGGAGCCCGGGGTCTTGATAAGTAGGTGTTCTTGGAAACTGTTCACATTGACATCACCCAGTCCCTCCTTAGATGTTATCTGTGGTGCTGGAAGACTCCAAAGAAATGATAAACTCTTTGACCTTTACAAGGAAAACATATTTTCTGTTCTATAAGATGTGTGTAAGGTGAGGGTGTAGGTCCTAGCAAGAATAGAAGCAGGAAAAGGAGCAAAAATAGCAGTTTTTCATGGAGTCCCTTTAATTTCTCTGTATCAATAAGAATAATATTATCCAATTCACAAGTTTGTTGTGAATACTAAATTAAGTATTTGGAAATTTCTTTGTAATAGAATTTGTGTTGCTGTCTTTTTGCCACAACTACTATCCTTTATTGAGTTTTCACTATAGGTCAGATAAAATAGAACAATAGGAGCTTTGTATTACCCATTTAAACCTCCAAACAATGCTAGGTTATAATCTATGGTTATGGCTATACTTATGTTTCTCATATTGATGGAATCAGAATTTAAAGCCAGATCTGACAGCCTACAAGGGCAGCTCTTTTAAATATTTTTTAACATTTATTTTTGAGAGAGAGAGAGAGAGAGTGAGAGAGAGAGAGAGAGAGAATTTGGAATCTGAAGCAGTCTCCAGGCTCTGCACAGAGCTCAATGTGGGGCTCAATATCAGGAACCTTGGGATCATGACCAGAGCTAAAATTGGATACTTAACTGACTGAGCCACCCAGGCACTCCCAAAGGGCAGCTCTTTTAACCTCTGTTCTATATGAGTACTGGTGTCAGAGGGTGCTAAGTGCTCTAGGAAACCAGGAAAGGATAATCAATGTAAACCAGACCATCCAGAACTTGCTACACAGGTGATCCACTATTTCTTATGCCATTCTTTTTTCTTTTATCTCCACAAATGACCTTTCATTGCTGTTTTATTCTTTCATCTTTGCTGGACTTCTATTACTGAGTATATATTAAGCTGATCCAAGACAGGGAATCTGTTTTCCATTGTTTGGAATTCCTTGGTGTCGTGCAGCATTACTCTACACATGTGGTAGGTACTATAAGAGCAGTTATAGAATGCATGGAGCAAATAGTTAAAACAACAACAAAAAAGAACACAGATGTGTATTATTTAGTACTGAACCAAGAAGAGATACTTAACTGGGCAGGGGGAGGGGAAATAAACGCTTTAAAATATATATATTTAAAATTTTTTTAAGTTTTTTTTTTAAAAAGTGTTTATTTATTTTTGAGAGAGACAGAGTGTAGGTGGGAGAGGAGCAGAGAGAGACACACAGAATCCAAAGGAGGTTTCAAGGCTCTGAGCTGTCAGCACAGAGCCCAACATGGGTTTCAAACCCATAAGCCGTGATATCATGACCTGAGCCAAAGTCAGATGCTTAACTGACTGAGCTACCCAGGTACCTCAAAAATGTATATATTTTTTAGTTCTTCTCTACACTAGGCATTTACACATACTTTATTTCATTCAAGCCTTTCAACAACCCACCAAGATAGGTTGTGTTACTGCTATTACCATTGCTATGGAGACACTAAAGAAAGTAAGACATTTGTCAAAGGAAAAAAATCAAGTAAGCATCAGGGCCAGACTTTGGGGCCTACTATGTCTGATTTCAGCAACAAAAGGAAGGAACTTTTCTTTTGATCATAAAATGAGGATTAAAAGCTGTTTATTGTTGAAAGTATTTCTTACTACAATGCTGAACATTCTTAGTAGAACACTTTTAACAAAGTTCTTGTCTTCTTCAACAAAATTGATTTAAATGTAATACCCTTCAGACTGGGGTAGTCATTTCAGAAAATGAAAAAATATGCCAAATTGATCTCAGTGACCCCCTCACACCCACATTTTATGCACTCTTTACCCTTTAAGCTCCTAAGGGCTTTTGTCATCCAGGGGGTCTTCAGAGCTGTCCTTGACACCTTCCCCATCCTTCTTAAAATTTATTGTGGAACTTTGCAGACATCTCATTCTCAACATGGTTGAAATTAAACTCACTGTTTAACTGCCTCATATAAACCTTGTTCCTGCTCTTCCTCCTACATCCTCTATGTCATTTAATCATCTTTCAACTATTCATGTGCCCAAGCCAGATGGTCATTATTGACTTCCTCCTTCCTTTAAGCTCCCATGTCTAATCAATCATCAAATTTTATTGACACTACTTCCTACCATCCCTAGATTTTGTTCTTTTTTTTTTTCCATTGTCAGAATTATCATTCAGTCATATCTATTTCTTTTTCTTTATTCTTTTCCTTTCTTTCTTTTGTTTCTTTTCTTCTTCTTCTGTTATTTTTGCCTTGGATTAAATGGACCATTTGTTTTGATCATAACTTAGCCTTTGAGTTCTCTACTCTACAGACAAAAATATCTTTTAACAAGAAAATATGTTCTAGTTGGATCCCTTTTTTAAGCTGTCACTTTTTCCAGGAATCTGGGGACAGAATACATATATGGCTCTGATAACCTTTCAAGCATCATATTTCTCCAAACTGCTCTTCAGCCAGAGTAGCCAAATTTTCTCTTGCTTTGTGATATTTGTAGTTCTCTGCTTAGAAAACATTTCTCATGCCTGGTCCCCTGTTACATTCTACTTGTTCTTCAAGTCTCAGCTAAATCTTAACTTTAAATCTTTGCTAATCATAAGGATTAGATGAGCTATCTAACTATTCTCATGGCAAGGGGTGGCTTGGTGACTTAGTCAGCTGGCCTTTGGTTATGATCTCATGGTTCATGGGATTGAGCCTAATGTCGGCCTCCATGTTGATAGCACAGAGCCTGCTTGGGATTCTCTCTCCCTCTCTCTCTGCCCCTCCCCTGTTTGTGCATACCTGTGCACATACATGCTCTCTCTCTCAAAATAAATGAATAAAAACTTTTTAAAAAAAGAACTTTATAAATATTCTCATGGCAAAACTAAGTACTCTTTTTTCCCATGTGTTTCCATGAATGTTTGGTACTTCTCTGTTTTTATCCCCTTGTATTGGTCTTCATGTATTAAGTATTGGACAGAGATCTGGAATAGCATAGGCATAATGGAAAGCTAGTTTACCTGAAATATTAAAATTTTCCACCATATTTATTAATTTAATGTAAGAAACTTCAGGTAACTGACATACAAATTTTAATAGGTCTTTTCTATTTTAGAAATTATATATGTAAGGCAAAGTATAAGAAAAAAATTAATTGTGCCAACGAAAAGTAGACTATAATGCTTATATGAATATGAATAGCATAAGAACTTCATATTAATGGGGAAAAGGTTTTAATAAATGTGTACTAAATTAATGAAAGAATAGTTAATGAGAAATATATTTATATAATACTTGTGTGATGTAATGCTATATATTTTACTTCTTTTCTAATTCTTTTTAGCATGCAGCTCAGTATTCAGTTGGATGGGTTAATATGATTAATTTAAACAAATGGTACAATCAAATTTAGATTTAAAAAACCAAAATCTTAAAGTTAAGATGACATAAATAGAATCATAAAACAGTTAAGTTGCTACAAATGAAGAAATATAAAATGCTCAGTTTGAATAAAAACTAAAAGTTCATTTGTTTGATATTGGGGCATGTGTCTTTCACTGCATTTAATATCTTTTCTTAAAAATCAAGTTACATAAATTCATTGAATTTTATATTGACTAGGGCAGATAAAATGATTAAAAACATAAGTATTCTGTAAGAATTCTGGTGGGTAACATAGGTTTGGACACTGTTTTGATCAGTTAAGTATTAGGTGGCTGGTTTTGTTTGCTTTTGCTTTTGTTTGCTTTTGTTTTTACCATGCCCCAAACTTTCACTCAGTATTGGTGACACATTTTATTTACACTCCTTGAAAACTCCACAAATGACTCAGTTATAGATCAGTAATTCATGCTTTTTTATTCTTCAATTTTATTACCTAAACTTACTCTTCTAAGCATCATTTTATGTTTCTAGTTAAATGTAAGTGAAAATTGATTGGAGTATTTCTCAATGGAATTTTATCTTTATTTCATCATAATTGCTTCATATTTGAATAATGACAGATGAACTGCCTCATTCAATTGCAGTTTTAAGGCTTTGAAGTCACAATAACAGCACAGGATTTAAATCCTCAAGCCATTATTATAGCAGAAAAGACATTGGAGAAAATGAAAACTTATGGTGCTATAATTTGCTAAGGGTAAAAAAAGATTCCAATGGTTAAAACATATTATTTCCTGGACAATTTCTAACCTAAGACATTATGACATAGGAGTGAACTGGACAGTTACATTGTGGTCTCACCTTCCTTAAGTTACTTCCGGAGCAATATTTTATAACTATTGAGCTAAAATTCACACAGCAAGTACATGACACCACAATTATTTTGTTTCAGGATGAAGCATTATCTCAGTGGCATTTATAGTTCTATTCAGCAACAATGTAGTATTTCACCAATAAAGATTTCATCAGATCTTTTTCTTTTTTCTCTGACATTTACATCAAGAGCTGAGTACTCATTAATACTCTGAGGTATGCATTTCAAAATCCTTTTGTCTTTGTATTCAGCTTTAAGTAATGAATCAAACAATAGGCAAAGCCTAAAAGTACAAAACAGATCTTGCATTTAAAATTTCATTACACATGGCTAATATATTTTGTAGTGGCTGATTTATACATACAACACTTTTATTTCTTGACTAAGACACTATATTTCTACGAATGTGACATCAAAAGTTTTTCAAAACCTCAAAATACAGTGGCGTGAGATGCAAAGTAAACGAAATAAATGAAAACACAAAACACCAGCTTAACTCAGAGCACATAAAATAACACATAATAGGAAAATTTATAAAGGATTATAATGGGTAACATGAATGTGAAGACAGCTCCCATTTGAAATTACAGAAAGACACATTTTTAATGGGGATTTTCTTTCGCCATTCACCAAAGCAGGTTGATAATCCTGATAAGTCAATACTTTTCTTTAAGAATAAAATGAGATGAAATAAAATTAATTATATATTACAAAAATTGTATTTTGTACTGACACTAAGTTTGGTGAAGTTAGAAAACCCGGTGATACCAGCTTCTAGTCTAATAGAAAGAACATCATTAGATATTTCCTCTTGAAAGGATCATTGCACACTATGAATAAAGCACCTGAGTCAAGCAAAACACCTGATATTTATTAAAAAAAATTTTTTAACATTTATTTATCATTGAGAGACAGAACAGAGCATGATCATGGGAGGGGCAGAGAGAGGGGGAGACACAAAATCCAAAGCAAGGTCCAGGCTCTGAGCTGTCAGCACATAGCCTGATGTGGGGCTTAAACTCACAAACCGTGAGATCATGACCTGAGCTGAAGTCAGATACTCAATTTACTGAGCCACCCAGGTGCCTCAACACCTGATATTTCTCTAATCACAGAGACATTCTTCATGTTAGTAGAATCTTTAAACTCTAAAACTTTATTTGTTTGCATCCTGATGCTGTACCATTTGAGCTCCGCGGGGAAAGTGAGATTGAGTGTTCAATTGATTCACCCAGTCAGTGTCTCCTTATGTTGCAGGGAATGGCAAAAGTCACAAATATCTTTTGGATCTTGAGGATGAATTTACAATTAAGAAAAAATATTTCTGTAATGTACCACAACAAAACCTAAATACATGTAAACTGAATTGATTAGTAATTTTTAGAAAATATTTTTATTTTGTTTCATCTGGTCCTATCTAACTCTCTAACAGTTTCAGATTTCTGTCTGAGGTAAGGAGAGCTTTGTTTGGTGCATTTTATCTTTGAATTGAATTTGGTCAAGCTTCGTCAAATTGACTGATTAATTGTAATTGTATGTCTCAATTTATTGTGATTTAAGTCTTCTCTTTCTTGAGGTTCTTTCTCTAAAAAAGAAAATCAGACATTTAGGAGGAAAGGCTGGCAGCAATGGGTGGGGTCTAAGAAGGAGGATCCTAAGAAGAAAGGTAAGAAGGCAAGAAGGAAGATGAAGAACTGTATGAAAATGTATCAAAGCATTTGCCTTTCTGTGCATTCTCAGCTTAGGTAATGGTCTCACAGTTCATGAGTTCAAGCCTCAGGTCAAGCTCTGACAGCATGGAGCCTACCTGGGATTCTGCTTCTAAAGAAACAAACAAACAAACAAACAAACTGAGAGAAAGAGAGAGAGAGAGAGAGAGCTAGAAGAAGGTCAAGGACTGTTTGGACAGGAAATTTCCGAATCTTCAGTATCTGTAGATGTCCAGATGTCCAGAGACAGGATTCCAGTTGGATATATGTACTGGTCTGTGGACTCTGGAGCACTCTGGAAGAGAAACTGAACACAGATCTCTAAAATGTAGGTGTCATCAAGTGGGGCTCCTCTAGTCTCAATTGTATTTGGAGAAGAAGCAACCTAAGGTCATTCATATTAATATGTGAATAGTGAATGATACTAATTTTTCAGTAGGATTGAAATGATCCCCTAACTACTAAAATAAATGAGGTTACCAACTTTTCATATTAAAGATCTACTTGTAATGTGGTTGTTTGAAATATGCCAGATGGGTCAGCAAAAGCAAGCTGAGTTTACAATATATTTGAAATTCTATTGAAAAGAAAATGAGAGACCACACTGGTTTTGTAATACTAGTTAATTAAATTACATATAAAAACATAAAACAAAGGACAATAAACCAAGATCTTTAATTTCCTGTAATTCTTTTTAAAATTTGAAATTTCCTAGTAATAATTTTTGATTATGACTATAGCTGCGAATACTCTGGGACCATTCACATCAGAGTCTCCTTAACTCAAGGGATGTTGACATTCAAGAAGAGGATTTGAAGAGCAGGGTGTTGACCCTATGTTTATCTGCAAGTTTGAATCTGGAGCTTTGCCTTTGAGTATGGCTGATACCAAGCCAGTGTAAGTACAAGGTTATATCTGCTATTTATGGGCAGTACTTATTACCACCAGTAGTCATCGGGTCAATATAGATGCCTTACCACTATTTAAATATTTTGAATATCCTTATTTGTTGGATCTCTTCATTGTCTCTGGGGCAACTTAAGAAGTAAATTACCTGAAACATAATCCCAAATAAACTGTGTACCAGAAAATGAGGAATATATTTTAAATATGGTAAACTATTGTTGGGGCACCTGAGTGGCTCAGTCAGTTGAGCACCCGACTTTGGTTCAGGTCATGATCTCATGGTTTGTGGGTTCAAACCTCATGTTGGACTCTGTGCTGACAGCTCAGAGCCTGGGGCCTGTTCTGGATTCTGTGTCTTCCTCTCTTCCTCTCTGACCTTCCCCTGCTCATGCAAAAATAAACACTAAAAAATATATGGTAAACTATTGCAATAAATCAGAATCAGATAGAAAAAGAATATTGGTCCTCCACTAGTCAATTTTTCAGTAGGAAGTGAGCTTGCATTTGTCTTTTGGGGAGAGTGGGCCGAAGGTAAGCAGAGGCAACCCTTACTCAGGAGACAGGGTGTGTTCTACATTTCCAGTAATTTTCTGCCCAAATCTCATCAGATTTGGCTGATGAAACTAATCCAGCCTAACTAAGTAGCTATAAAACCATGTAAGTATAAGATTTCTGAATTTACTACCTCTATTGAGGAAACCCCAGGCTGCCACAAAACCCAGAATAGTCCTCATCTGTGTGTAAGCTAAAGTAAACAAGTGCCCTGAGGTGGCACCAAATCACATGTGAACCTGACACTGATTCGAATCCTGTGGGTAAATGGGTCTCTCAGGATGTCGAGCTGGCTGGATTGAGAGGACACTCATTTTGTTAACCTCACAATAATACAGTTCTAGACTTTGCATGATTTATTATTGTTTGGATCCCATTTATCTCGATTTAGAGGGATTTTACTCTCCAAATAAATAAAACAAGAAGGGGAAGAGATGGGGAGAGTAGTCAATCAGTAAAGCCAAGTTTTGCATGATAAGAGTTGGAAGTGACTTAGCAAGTTTGACTTTGGACAGCAAGATGTCTACTAATGGTGAAAGATACCTGTATGTAATTCTACAGACTGGAACACTCAGTTATGTCCGATATTGGCAGCATTTCCTGACACTGACCTGCATAAACCAATGTCTGAAAGACTATTTTCCTGAAATGAATGGAATAATAAAAGTAGCTGCAATCCATTCACCAGAATGATATTTGGTAACAAAAGTGGTATAAGAAATTTTTGATAGCTCCCCTTTGATTTAAGAATAAAGGGTGAACATCTAGAATAACATGCTCTCAAACTAAACCCTGGCCTAATTGCAGGACTTACCTGTAGACCACTCATATTAATATGCTACTTCCTTCAATTGCTTGATATATGCATGTATCTTTGGTATCTTTGTGTGTCTATACACATGCATACACATGTATACATACACACATAAGTTCTAGACATATAGTACTATTTTTTTCATTATGTAATATTAACTTCATTGCATATAGAGTATCTTGCTAGATTTTTGTCTTATTAGATTTTGTGATCTGTACAGTACAAAATAAAAACAATCATATTAACTATTTGAAATTATCTTGGGCTAAACTCTGATTTTAGAGACAAGAAACAATGATTTATCCAATGACCATTTCCCTCTTCTTCCTAAGAAGCAAAATACCAATTTTCCTTTTGGCTGACAATGTGCCCAGCTAAAAGCTCACATTTATAAACCATCTTTCTGCCCAGTAGTGGCCAATAAAACATAAGAAAATTGTTCATTTGTAACTTACAATTTGCTGACAATACTCTCCCTAGTATGAACTAAAATTTAATATCCAGATAACATTAGAAGAACACACTTATACCACTGATAGTTTCTTAAGTTTGTAATATTTTTCAGAGTTCAACTCAACTTTTGAGTATTGTTAACATTAACTCATTAGAATGTTCACAAACTTATAAGAATCCAAAAGTGATATCAAAATGCATTAGAGTAACAGAAGTAATCAAGTTATTTTTCAATATTTCCTTCACTTTGCTCTATACGTGATCATGTCTTATTAGATACTAAAAGGATTTTAGTAAAGTTTGTTCAAGAGGGTAGGGGAACTTTCCTGAGAAGTCAAGGAGTCAAGCTTCTTCATTCTGAAATTATCTACTTATATCTGGTCAGGATATATACAGAGTAAAATTTTTCTAAATTATATATAATCCAATATTTGAGGTCAAAAATGAATACAATCTTTCATCTAAAATAAATTTACTCCTAATACATCATTTTGGGAAATTGTTTTACTTGTAAGTTTTTTAATTATTCTGATATTTTTAATTTACCCAAGATATATATGAACTTGAGGAGAAAAAAATAATCAAAGTTGAGTGAGGCACTTGTTAATTCATCTTTTGAGTATTATTGATACATAGTTTATTTCATAATATCTGCAGATTGTTTTTGAATATGTAAGACAATTAATATAACTCAAGCATTATAATGTTTGTTACTACATTGAATGGATCAGAATATGCTGAGATAAAACTGCATTTAAAAATGAAGATTTTCTGTGTCCATACCCAGAAACACTCTAATTCAGTAGGTTATTGGATGGACATTAACATTTTTACATACACACACACAAACTCCTAATCATTATGGTATAGAAGTTTTGACTAGATTTGGGGGAAAATAGACAAACAAACAAGCACTTCCCTCAATTTTCTAGTTATCAGTAAAGGTTTTCCAAAGAGTTAATCATAGGAAGTAGACAGCACTTTTTCCCAAGAGCAACAGAATACATTTTATTCATTGTGTGTAAGGATAAATATATGTTTTCAATTTTAATAACTGAGCATATCTTGAGAGTGAAAATGTAACCTAGCTGAAGAGTCATTATAGGATTTTTTTTTTCTTAACTGGAAACTTTCCCCCCAGCTGTCTGCAGAAATAGATTATTTCTCCTAATTTCCTGATTTAGTTATAGTCATAGTGTACATAAAAACAGATTTGATTTTCTTGGAATCAAACATAAAATGAAAGCCAAGGCCTTATCACTGAAACAAGACAGCAGTTTTGCAGAGCTGTGTACATCCTTTGAACTCAGATGACATTGTCTCAGAGGAAAAGATGTTTGATGAGTTTTTTACACTTTAAAGCTCTTGCTAAGGAAAATGAGCTGGGGAATCTCTTTTGGTAGAATTGAAGCGGGGGGGTGGATCATTTCGTCTTCAAAAGATGAGGGAAAAAGTATCATTTTCTATTTCCCTTAAGTATCATTCTTTCAAATACTTGTGTGACAAGAGGTTCAACAGGCTTAGATTTGGGGTTTTAGTTTTCCAGAAATGCATGGAGGACTTAAATGGCCCTGCACATCAAAAGGAAGAGTGAAAGAAAAAAAAAAATCCCCTAGAAAGAAGGAAATGGTGCAGCAAACTCGTAAAAAAATAAAATATAGTTCTTAAATTGCTAGAATGATTCAATATCCCACAATTTAAAAAGAAATTAACAATTGAAACTCAAAACTAAATCAGCTAACATTATGCACATCTAATTCAAGTTGTCAATGATAAACCAAGGAAAAAATGCTCTTTGAGAGGGAAACTTTTAAATGCATCGGTTCATTCAACTCTTTATTATGTGCTAAATTCTATAATAGGTGTTGTGTTTCTATAGAGAGGACAACTATAGAGAGGATCACTATATAGAGAGGATCAATAAATAAATAAAGATAAATAAACAACAATGAGATATAAGATGATATAGAATAGGAATAGGGAGGAAAGGATAAAGTGACGAGAGACTGAAGTAATAAACAGTGCAAAGAAGAAAAACCAAAATTAGAAGGGTTGGATGTGTAGAGAACTGTGGAGTCTGAGATCACTTACTACTACAACTTAGTGTGCTGCAGTTTCATAAATGGTAACAGAAAACAGGAGATTCCTGGGTCAGAGACAAAGGACTTCTACTCACAGCACAGCAGATATTGTGAGTTTTATGTCTACATCAGTTTCTTTTGCTCCACAGGTCCCATGGAGGCAACGTGGAGATGGGCTCAGGTGTACTCAGTGGGTTTATATTAGAATAAAGAAACCTTGAAACTAGAAAATCCCAATTACCTATAAAGGCAAGTCTACTCAACCATACTTTGCCCCAAAGGGAGACAAATCTTCATTATCCTAAGCAATGAACAAAACTCCTCTCTGCTCTGGAGGATGGCATTATTATGTTCCAAGCCTGTTTGCTATACAAAATCGTTGAAAACTTACTCCAGAACAAAGCCATTGATGCCTCTGGCTCAAAGAAGGCCAGAAATTGAAGACACCCACAGAGGATGCAGAGGATGTAAAAAGCATAGTAGTTTCAAGTAGCATTCCTGCAATATTTTGCCACTTTATGTCTTAATAGTCCCTCCCTCCCTCCCTCCCTCCCTCCCTCCCTCCCTCCCTCCCTTCCTTCCTTCCTTCCTTCCTTCCTTCCTTCCTTCCTTCCTTCCTTCCTTCCTTCTTTCTTTCTTTCTTTCTTTCTTTCTTTCTTTCTTTCTTTCTTTCTTTCTTTCTTTCTTTCTTTCTTTCTTTCTTTCTTTCCCTCTTCTTTTTTGGAAAAAAATTATTTTTAATAGAGAGAGGGAGAGAGAGAGAGCATGCGGGCCTGAGTGAGGGAAGGGCAGAGAGATGGGAAGAGAGAGAATCCAAAGCAGCATCCAGACTGTCAGTGCAGAGCTTGATGCAGGATTCAATCTCATGCATGATCTGAGATGAAACCAAGAGTCAGATGCTTAACTGACTGAGCCACCTTTGGTAATGCAAAGAAGAACAATAAAAATTACAACCCCAGTAATTCACAGTATTGGTTATTGTTCAGTTAGAAAAATGAAGTACATTCAATCTGTGATGATGCAAATGATCCTTCTAAAATATTTCAAGAGTAACAAATTTATTTGAAGTAAATTATTTTTTAGGTTATGTTTTTCATTAAGATCTCAGAATATCCAATGCTTGGTCAAACATAATCTCTAATAGTTATATCTGGAAAAGAATTATGTGAATGAAACAACCTTTGATTTATAATGATATGCTTAGATATTATCAAGGAACACCATATAATGGTAAAATATTTCAGTAAGAAAGCATTACAATACAGGGATTATTCTAATTCATGGCCCAGTATTGATATATTCACTATGGTACAATTAGAATAGGGTCATCTACCTACTTCTAGAAAAGTCTCTGATAATCAAGAACATAAGTCCTTAATATATATATTTAATTTTTTATTTTATTCTTTTAAAATATGCTATTTTTTATGGAGCTCTGGTGTTTCTGATGAAATCAACTTTACTTCTAATATTTGTATATACCATATATATATATATAATATCCTCATTTTGTAGATTATTTTCACATTATTTTCACATATCTATAATCTCAAATTATGAAGAATTTATTTGTCCTGTTTTTTTTTTTCTTAATGCTGACTTCTGCCTAGAAATTGATCATTTCTTCATATGCAGTGTCATTTTCATTGTGAAAGAACCTTAGACAGGGAGTGAAAATGTTTGGATGCGGCTGGACTTCCTCTGGATTGAGGAAGTATTCACTACCTAGTTTCACATTTCTTGTTCTAAGGCCACCTGGTTATGCTGGTCTAAAAGTAGTTTTACATAGATTTATAGGCTTAGAGTTCTTAGTACTGGAGAATATATGCATCTGGATCCTCAACATGAATCAATTTTTAATTTCTCACAAAAGACATGTTCTCCGCACATGGAACCCTAGTGGTGACAAGCTTCTTGTTTTTATCTACTTTAGTGCTTCTTTTTGTGGCAGTGTTATCTTTAGCAAGAATCAGTTCTAACTCTTGGCTTTGGAGCACCAAAGCTCAGTGTTGTCTCTTCTTTTCCCCGATGGGCATGAAAATCTCTGACTCAAAGTCAGTTTCCTATAGGAGCAGTCTATGGTTTTACTCCTTTAGCTTTGGGGTTCCTTTTTATTACCTTTCAAATGTAGGTTTTAATGCATCTAGGATCCTCCTTTGCATGTGGTCTAAGGTAGGGCCCCAGCTCTATTTTCCTTGATTTAGAGACTGTCATGCGACTACCATCTACTAATCAATCTGTTTCTTCATGTTTATCTTATGATGCTATTTTTGTTATATATCAGTTTCTCAAATAAATTCAGTCTTTTTCTGAGCTGTTTCTGGGTTAGCACTGAAATGTTTTTTTAATCCTATGGCTGGGACCATGGCAGTATCTTACAGGGAAGGCATCAGTCTTTGCTCTTCTGTTTCAAAATGAAATTAGATATTTTTAGACACTTATTTTTCTCTGAATTTCTGTGGAAAAAAGAACCTGTTGTGTTCTTTAAAACATTATCTGTAATTATAATTGGGATTTTATTGAATCTGTTGATTGAATTAGACAGGTCGATGCATTTACACTGTTAGGATTCTTATCTATGAACACAATATATTTCCACTTATCCTGTCATTCTTTTAGTTTCTTCAATAATGATTTAAAATGCAGAGAGCTTTTTAGAGAAATCTGATTTTAGTATGATTCATAAGAATGACTTTTACCTGTTAAGTCTATTAATCCTGTCAGTGAAGAAGCAAAAAGATATATCAGTGGTGAAACCTTTCCTCAGTATTATTTGCTTTGAGTTGTGCTGCATAGCAAGTAGTTAAGAGATAACCTAGTAATTTAGAAGAAGGGGTATGAGGTCAGAGCCTCTAAGTTTGAATCCTGGCTCTACACCTTGCTAATTGGGGCAGCAATTTAACCTTAGTTTCTTCATTAAAAAAAAAAAGAGTATAATAACATTGCTCAGTTCATAAAATTATTGTGAGGAGTAAATGACAGAAAAAATGTAAAGTGCTTGATACTATTCTTGGTTTATAGCAAGCAGTCAGTAAATATTAGATTAGAAAGATTGAACACAGTAAGCCACAAATGTCAAAGCCCTAAGATAGAGCCTTCATCACAATCATAGTAAGTATGTCTCTTTCTGGAGACCAAACCCAAGTATATCACTGCCTAAGTTGCCTGCCTCCCATTTATGTACCAAAAAAAAGGCACTTTTGTCTCCATTTCATGTGTACTTGTTCTTAATCAAAAATACTACTGAGACTTGAATAAGTGAACCACATAATGTCCTCCCCCACCTCCATTCTACTGTGCTCACGATTGCCACCATCTTAGACACGTTGGTCATGGTCCTAGAATTATTCCATGTTGTGCTGGACTTAGCACATTCTATTTCAGTACATTCCTGGATGCTGAGTCACAAGATTCATTTTCCTTCACATGGGAGGGGCAAAAAGGAACCTTTCATGTGCTTTCCCAAGGCTACCTACACAGCCCCACATTATGTCATCTGATGGTAACAGACCTGCCCTGTTATTCCCCATCTCAGTAAAATAGGCCCATTACATTAATAACATAACATCAACTTGTGAAGACTTGCCTCTCTTACAGGATACTTTGCAGATTTTGTTGGGACATCTATGAGGGACAAGGTATGGGAATCATTTGGTTGGGAAAGATGTATATTGTTCTAGATGGAAATCTATCCAATCCTTAAGTACATGAAAGAGATATAAACCTTTGTAGGGATTTTGGGAATTTGGAGGACTTTTGTTCCTAACCTAGCATAGTGCGTCCATCCCTTATGCCACCTTGGGATCAGAACTATAAGTTGCCTTTGTTAAGACAAAAATGTTAGAGAAGTGGATTAAAGCTCGGGGCAGGGCTACCCACATTGAGTGTGGAGCCTGTTTAAGATTCTCTCTCTCTCTCTCTCTCTCTCTCTCTGTCTCTCTCTCTCTCCCTCCCTCCCCTGCTCTCACACACACACTGTCTCTCTCTAAAAATAAATAAAATAAAATAAAATAAATGAAAATATTAACTCCATGACTTGTGCAATGAGAAGCCAAGGAATGGATGATCATGAATAAATCCTTGTGGGGTCAGGATATATGGAAAGGCATTTGAATTCACCTGCAACAGCCTAAGGGAGCTCTGGGATCATAAGGCACTAATACCCCCTGGCAATCAAGAAGTAGTTTCCTAGTTTGGACACAAGCCCTTGCAATGAATCTTTCAGCAGATAAAATAGATTGGATGCATGGTGCTTGGGTGGCTCAGTCAGTTAAACATCTGATTCTTGATCTCAGCTCAGGTCTTGATCCTAGATTATGAATTCAAGCCCTTTATTGGGCTCCATGATGGGCATGAAGCCTACTTAAAAAAAAAAAAAAAAGCCCAAAACAAACAAACAAAAAAGACTGGAGGCATAGAAGTAAGAGACACTGTAATACCTGGGTGGGATGACAAACTGCCAATGGTACCCAGTTGCCCTTGAAATACAGTGACAGCATGCCCTGTGTGTTCTAAACAATGCTGAAGGCAACTGCTGAAGGAGTCTGGGACCACTGGACAGAGTTCCCAACTGGTAAAGGACCAATAATAATATTGGTCTCTGACCTTTAGCGAGGGTTCTACATATGTCTTGCTTTATATAGACACTGAGTCTGAACTAACCTAACCTTTCCCCTGTTGTGTAGACTGCGCTGGCACCATTAGGGGACTAGAGAAGTTGAGTACTATGTGTGGATATCCTTATCAAAAAAATAGCAATAAGGTCATATTTTAATGGTCATGATATGCAATACTGGTCAAAACACCATGACATTGAATGGAAGTTTTATCCCCTATAACCAGCAAGCATCAGGATTGACAGAAAGAAAAAATGAAATTTTACAGCAATAGATTAAATGACTAACAAGTAAAACAGCCATGGCCAAGTGGACTAAAATACTGTCCCAGACTTTAATACCTTTAAATGCTTAACTAGTAAGGCCTGTTGCCCCATGTACCAGACTAGGGACCCTGCAGAGACACTCAACAGTGTAAGTATGGAAGTCACAGGACACAGCGATTGTCTCACCACATATCAATGCGTTCTGTTGCTGAGAACACTAAGCCCCATCACACAGGGAAAGGGCATTTTCTCTTGGAATTTACAGTGGGACATCCTACTGGGATAGGTGAGTTATTTCATATCCCTGGGTGAAGGGTAACCACTTAATCTCCACCAAAATCCTGTCATCCTGCTATAAGCCAGATGTAAAAAAAAAAAGCATTATATTTGAATTAGAATATGCACCATTGAAAGAGGGGAGAAGGTGGGGTTGCATTCTTGCATATCCTGTCTCCAGTCCTTCTCCTCATGCCTGACCGTGCTGCATGCCCGGGCCAACATGTACGGTGTGTACAACCAGCTCAAATCGCTAAAGTTGCAGCCACATTAACAGCTAAGGATCAGGCCACAAGTATAACTTGTATAGAAGGAGAAGACCTTCCCATACACATTCTTACAAAATTTGTCTTTTCAACCTTGGACTTTTTCTGCCCCTATGGTGTCTAGTCATGATATGGGCACCTGGTACAGTGCCTTTGTACAGTGGTCCCACTCATATGCCTGACAAAGGAATCAATCTAGCTGTTGGGTATGTGGGCAACTGTCCCCCTCTAACTTATCAGGATTGCCATGGTGGGTATCACCACTCCAGGGAGAGGATTGAACAGCCCTAAAGTGGAGCGCCGGGGTGCCTCAGTGGGTTAAGCATTTGACTCTTGGTTTTGGCTCAGGTCATGGTCTCACAATTCATGGATTCAAGGTCTGCATCATGCTCTGTCAGTGCAGAGCCTGCTTAGGATTCTCTCTCTCCCCCCTATATGTCTCTTCCCCACTGGCTTTCTCTGCCTTTCTGTCTCTCACAACAAATAAACTTAAATTAAAAAAAAAAGAAAAGCCCTAAAGTTACGCATGAAGGAAGAGCAAACTAGGACTAGTGTTCCTAATTTATCTGATCTTACCAATACTGATCCAAAAACCTTGACTGTGGCACACACTATCCATAATGTTGGGTGTGGGTATTCTTTTTTTTTCTTTTTTTAAATTAATCCACCTATTAAACTGCTGACCAGAAGGGCCCTGAAAACACCACTAGCAGAGCCGTGGGTGGCTGTGTTCCATTTGGGACAGGTTTGTGTAGCTCACCTGGGTTATGGACATTTGAACACCAAGGAACTCTTACACTGGGAACAGAAAAATCACTCTAAATAAAACCAGCCCAGACAGACTAGATGAGAACTATATAGTCATTCTCTCATTTCAAAGGGTAGTGGCTGGCTTGGCACTGACTGGTATGGCCTCTCAGGTATTCATTGGGTAGCCCCGAATGGAACCCCATGGTTATATAGCACAAACCTTTGGCCATGGGTTTCACCTGGATGTTTGGGTCACTACATCTGGGTTTTCCCTGGACACAGGGGAGAATCCACCCAACAGTAACAAAAACTGTCAACTTTCCTCTCAAGGCACTTTTAGTTTTCTACTGATATAATAACTTGGCCACCATCTTTGTCCCCTCCATGGGCCTACAGGATGCTGTAGCACACATAGAAGCCCCTGCTAAATTCACCCAAGAAGCCTTAAATGATAGCCATCAAAACCTGTCTTTACTGAACCCTAAAATGTCTCCAATGAGAAAAGTTGTGCTCCCAAACAAGAGGACTTGGAACATCACTACTGCCTCACAAGGTGGCATTTCTCCATTCTCCAAACAAAATGAGTCTGCTGATGTGTCATCATTATTAATTCACATGAAACTACAAATACTCTGAACCCCTGCCTAGGGGACTTAAATCAAGGGTCTAAAGCATGAGGCTTTCATTAAAAAAAAATTGTTACTTATTTAAAAAATCATCATCTCAATCTATGTTTTTTCTGTTGTATGTTCCTATATTGTTGCTGTGGTTTCTGCCCCCATGCAGCCAGACAGCCCTGAGACTAGCCACCTCCCACTAATAAAACCTCTTGTTAACCGTTCAACATACACTGTAAGAGAGGGGCACATGGAAGATTTTAAGAGCCAGTCAGGAGAGAGATTGTCAGAGGAGGTCATCAAGAGGCCTTGACCGCAGGTTGACCCGTGGGCCACACCTAGGCAGCCAGGCTCCTAAACCCCTCCTCTGTCCTTGAAATATACATTCTGCCCGCCACTGCCGTTCCCACAGTGAGAGCCTTTTTAAGGATGCAGCTTTGAAAGAGCAATGTGTGGTTAAGGCTATCTGAAGAGAATATAAGGTGAACCCAGTTAAGGCTTCTAAACAAACTTTCAAGATTCTGGTGTGGAGATCTACTTGTCATGTGGCCGCCTAGGACCAGCTTTGTACGTGAGTTCCCTTGCTTATTAAGTGGCAACCTACCTGTCTGGAGGGGCCGCCTCTCTCTTTCTTCTGTCTCTCCTTGGCCTCTGAATGGAAGCAGTTTCAGATTGCACCAGGAAGCCCCCAGGTTTGTGAACCAGCACTTCACTTTTATGCTGCCGGATAGGAGTTTTTTATTTGTGTGCTCCAGTATATCAAAAATAACCTGAATCTCAGAGAACCGAAGTGACTTGGCTGAGGTTAAATAGCAGTGTCAGATCCGAGGCCTGAAATCTGATTTCCTCCCGTTCAATATCATGTTCTTTCCAGTTTTTCCTCAGTGTTAAGAAGAATATTAAGTATAAACCTTCAGGGCTCTAAACACTTAAAAAGGTGCATCCCAGAATGACAACTGACAGTGAGATCTAGGTTCAGTCTCAAATATAATTTTGAAAAGGAGGTCTTGTAGAAATTAGACCAACTTGCAGGGACATGCCATCCTTCACTTGGGCCATATGTAGCAAATATATATATATATATTTTAAGATTGTCTTTATGTGTGCCAAACATCCCATACCACTGAGAGCTATTACACAGATTTCTAGCCTAATTGGTTTGTATGACAAGAGATTGTGATTTAACTTTCTCATATATTTGGAAGAGAAGCTTTTCCTTTTGTGAATATCCTGCAAATCTCACAAAACCAGCCAAGCCTGGACATCCGGGAGCTTATTTCCTGAACTCTATGGTTCAATAAAGATGCCTGTCCTATAGTTATTGTTGAGAGCCCTCCCCCCCAAAATATGTCTTATATCGGTTGAAGTTTGACACAGATGAGCACATAGCAGCTTGCCGAAAATGACACCCTTTTTATCTTTCATTTTATTTTTCTTCTTAAATCAGACCACACAAAGGATCATTTGGTTAGAGCAGATTCTCATCAGCAGATTTCAGAACTGCTTGGGAAATTGTCAGAGAGGACAAGTCACCACCAATGTGAGTGTCACAGCATGTGCTGGATAAGCAGCCTTCTTTTCTCCAGGTGGCATTGGGGCCCTGGGCTGTGTTCTCTGAAGTTCATTAGCTACCTGGCTGAGACCTTATATTTAGTAACTGGAGCACCTTTTCGTTGGTCCGTCCATGAGTGAGCCAGAAGTGTCAGCTCTGTGGATTGCAAGTAGCTTCTCGGCTCCCCCAGTCACTCAGCAGAGCCTCTTGATGTTACGTGAACATGCTCACGCCAACAGAGGATAGCAGAGACTTAGGTTTGAAGTTCTCGCTTAGGAGAGAAAGAGGAAGTTCCCTCCTTGCTTACCCTCCTGCCCCTCCCCCTGCTACATTTTTAACCACACATTTTCCCCATTAAATCAGAATTGATGAAACCTATAGAACTGTAGCAGTGTTTGAAAATTGAAAAGCACATTGAAACATAACAATATTGTTGACTATACAAGGCAATTTCTTCAAATCGCGTAATGATGTGATGTATGTGGTTAGCCGTATCTACGCAGGAAGTGGTTTTATTTTAAAGTTTTTGTGCTCACCCCCACCCCCCACCTTTTTTTTTTCTTCAGTACTGAAATTAAGCAGCATCCAACATAGGCCTACTCTTACGACATGTGACTTTACTGTTTTCCGTTTTTGTTGAAAGAGTCATTAACAGTTGGAAGTTGATGGCAGTTTCAATAACAAGTGATCACCGAGAAAAGGTAAGTAAATTATAACTTTATATTGAACGTGGAATTTAAAGTTGAAAATGTTTGGTGGTGTCCTGCACTCTTGTGTGAACAGACAAATATTTCTATAAAAACGTGTTTTCACCTGTAATTAAAACATCTGTTTGTTTCCTTTGGTGTAGAAATTTTTTTTTAATATTTGCAACTGCCAAGTTCAAAAGTCCTTTAAAAGATATTACATTGGAATCATTTGCTGAGGTTTTGTACTAAACTGTTAGACAGAATAAGGTATAGTTTTAGTTTGAAAGTGCTTTTAAAAATGACTACTAGAGAAAACATGGGACTTTGCATCTTTAACTGATGGTTTTACAAAAATATGTACTATCAGGATCCAGATAACTAAGGAGAAAAAGGCACTTTGTAACGATAAAAAATAACCTGAGTTGCAGCATGGAAGTTATCCACTATAAAGTGTTGTGTTAAAGTTAGCATTAGAAACCTTTGCAAAGTTGTAGTTTATTAAATGTGTGGTTTATTAAATAACTATTAAAATGCAGGAAAGTTTTAAAATGCAAAAGAAAGCTCTCTCTTACAACACTTGAATATTTTATTTTTTTTCCCTACATTTTATTTAAGATATAGGGTGAAATGAGGGCAAGTTTCTATTTCATAAGCAAAATTCTCTGTTTAAAAAAGTCATAGCTGACTTTATCGAAGGTTACTTTTGGGAAAGAGGGCAAATTAGGGATATATTTTTGTTATTCATATAATTACATAATTTTCTTTCTTCGAAGTTTTCCAAAATGATAACCTTAGAAATGAAAAGGATTTGTTAATCGTAAAGTGACAAGAACTTATCTTTTATACTGACTTCTTCCTTCTACAAAATGTCTTTGTGTTCTGTAACATATGTACAAAAATATAAAGTGCTGCTAATCTCAGAGACAAATACCTAAAATAAATCCAAGTGTCAATTTTTGAAAAAATTTTAATAAAAGCTCGAGATACGATACACTCTCCCCTAATATTATTTT
Source organism: Hyaena hyaena (assembly GCF_003009895.1). Classification (NCBI taxonomy): domain Eukaryota; kingdom Metazoa; phylum Chordata; class Mammalia; order Carnivora; family Hyaenidae; genus Hyaena; species Hyaena hyaena. Next base: position 670,181 of record NW_024081012.1, read on the forward strand.
TATTGTGCTGTTGAAGGGGGGAAGTGATGGCCCCACAACACCTATTTTTTTGTGTTATTAAAAAATGGTTACGCAGTTGATAAGTGGCAACAATTCTTTTCTTTTATTATCTTTTACTGAAAGACGCATACAAATGTTTTTTGATATGGTCAATTTAGTAGGAAATTATTAGGCACACCAGTACACTCTATTTTAAGACCTCTTCAGTTGTCAATACTGGGGCTAGTTACTTGTTGACTATTAAAAGGATCACAGAAAAATGGAGATTAGGACTTGGTGTTCAATACATCTTTTATTGTTAGAGTATAAGGAAAAAAGGAGACCCTGGTAATATGTATTTGCTTTGATATTCTGATTAGCTTTTCAATTTGTTACATTTCCACACAATGGAAAGCATTATTTAACTCTGTCTTCAATATTATGGTTCTGAACCTCTGCATCTACAAAAGCTGTGTAATTCAGATAGTTTTGGTTGATATGTTATTACTTTATTTCATTTTATTATAAAAGAACATCATATGAATAAACATATGTAGTACTTACATATTAGCAAGAGTGCATGCACAGAAGTGTTTGGCACTGAAAAAATGTCCACTGCAGTTTTTTAAAACATTTCATATTTGTAAAAGCCAAATTCTTTGTAAGGCAATTGTTTCTTACAGAAATTGTCAAATTAAACTATAAATATCTTATGGTGAATGTATGAAACTAAGAATGAAATAATTGTAGCTTATTATGGATTTATAAAGAGCAACAATTAGAGATTATAGACACTATTATAAGATACTCTCAAAATTATTATTGTAAGATATTATTATTGTAAGATACTCTCAAAATTATTTCTAAAATCAAGTAATGCGTTGTCTCTTGAATATACAAAACCTTTTTTTAAATTTTTATTATTTTTTTAAGTTTATTTTTGAGAGAGAGGGAGAGACAGAGGCAGAGACAGAGCACAAGCTGGGGTGGGGGAAAGAGGGAGGGAGAAAGAATCTGAACCAGGCTCCAGGCTCTAAGCAGTCAGCACAGAGCCCAACGTGGGGCTCGAACTCACAGACTGGAGAGATCACGACCTGAGCTGAAGTCAAACACCCAACTGACTAATCCACCCAGGCGTCCCTTGAATATATAAAATCTTAAAGGTAGTCACTTAAAATGAGGTGCTATAGGTTACTATACGTTTACACATTTTAAATGAATAAATAAGAAACACATTTTGATAAAATGAAACAATGCAGAGAATCTCATTTGGAAAGTAATTTCAAAACTGATTTATTAAAAGTATATCATGTTTTTCCACTTGGGGCCAGCATTCAACAAAATTCAGAAAGGAGACTTTTTTTCTATGATATTCCCTCCTTTTATTCTTTTTCGATGCATTGTCTTAAAGTGGCCTGATCTGTCCCTAATTTAGGGTCCCCCAGCCTTGGTTCCTAGAAGGACAGACCACATTTGGCTCCTTCCATCCCACTCCCATTGTCCCTAAAACTTACTCATCCGATTTCTCAGCACTTAGGGCGTATGATAAAGATAGTCCTTGCTTACAGGAGAGCTTTGTTTCTTTTTACTTCTTAGTTAGGCCTCCCATCTCTTTTCTGGTATAATTTTATTTATTATTATTTTTTAATGTTTATTCATTTTTGAGAGAGATAGAGACACAGAGGGTGAACGGGGGAGGGGCAGAGGGAGAGGTAGACACAGAATCCGAAGCAGGCTCCAGGCTCTGAGCTGTCAGCACAGAGACCAATGCAGGGCTTGAACTCAGGAGCGGTAAGATCATGACCTGAGCCGAAGCTGGACGCTTAACTGACTGAGCCACCCAGGCACCCCTGGTATAATTTTAATAAAGTGTTTTAACAGAAAGGATCTAAAAGAACAGCTACATGTTAAGGACTTTAGTTAAGCAAAAAGAATAATGCCATGGCAAATAGTTGGGGGGGAAATAATTTAGCAGAAATGTGCGCATTTCTATAATGTATTCCTATACAAATATACACCATCTTATAATGGCTGAAAATAAATTGTACTACATCTTAAGATTGTTTTGATATTCCCATACACTTAGAAAATATTTAACATAATCAGTAGTTTAGTATATATGTATATTTAAAATCATTTAATATTCTGAATTTAAATCTTTGGGTACCAGAAGCATATTTTTTGCACACACAACAAATATTATATAGCTAGACTTTAAAATATACTTATAAATATTCTACATTTCAACTTGGAGTTGACAAAATGACTTTATTTTCAGATGGATTTGAATTAATATTAGCTTAGGCACCAGAGATAAGCATTAATTTGTAGAATCGAAAAATCCAAGGAAAGCAAAGTCAGGCATGGTGGGATCCAGGATCTCACACAGGATAATTAAGATTGGGTTTTATTTTCTTTATTACTTAGCTCTTTTTTTTTTTTTTTTTTAATATCTTTCCCCACTGTGCTATAAGCCCTCTCTAACAGAAGCTTACAGAGTTAACAAGAAAGCTTTAGGTTTACATTTGACCTTTCGGACCCTGTTGCAGAAGACTGGCTTTCACCTATCACCATAGTGAAGGTCTCAGACTGAGATCTGATTGGACTGAATTTTGCCACATGACCATAGTGAAGCTAATCATAGGCTCTAAGACCCGCACCCCATGAGTGACTGGACCAGACCACAGGCCTTCTCTTGCATCGAGGAGCTGCCTGAGCCAGCAATACATGTACTCTTAGCTGAACGGAAGGGTCTTCACATAGAGAAACAAAAATGCTTTCCTCAGAAGAAAGGTGACTACTACACAGCCACTTATGGTCACATTTAAAAACACTACTCATTCTCCACACTTCACAATCAGACAGATATACAGTATCAGTTTAAAGGTAGACCTGAATGAAGCATTTCAATTAAACTGAATTTTAAAGTATTTTTCAAGAAGTACCTCATATGTGAACACCTGTCTCACAATATTTTTCTTCTAAAAGTCTATAATCTAGTGGGATTATTAAGTTAACAGTTATAATACAAGTGAAATGTGGCAAGTACCTTAAACATATATAAAGAATGTTCTATTAGGATTCAGAAATCTGTGAAACATTTTGTATTTCTGTTATTTACCAAACAATTAAGTAGAGAATTTCCCGTTGTGACATCATTTTGATTATGTCCTATCAGAGAAATCAGGACAGTTTGGGAGGAAAGATTTGTAGTAGCTTTCAGAGAGAGTTAGGATTCAGAGTTTGGGGACAGGAAGGGGATGTGCCCGGGCACAAAACGTCAGAGGAAGAGTGAATTGTCTAGTTTTGTTAGCTACTAGTAATAGGAGGTAAGGCCACAAAGACATTTTGAGATCCTGATAGGACTGGCCTGATGAACAGATCATGACTAAGGGGTATAAAGAACAATAGTATCATTAAGCAGGGAAAATACATATTTGAATGCCTACATTTCATATCTAGATGGGTGGTCCAGCATCAGGGCTTATTTATTTCTTCCATGTATCTCTCTGTTGGTGACATACTCTTAAGGGCAGTTTACAGAAATGGTTGCCATCAGTGAAGGTAGATATTCCTGTAACATCAGATGCTGGCTCCCCTCTCCAGGTGCCTTCAAGTTCTTATATGGGCTGTGGTTATAAAGATTTTTTTTTCAGTTTATGAAAGTATTTTTGATTTTTGTTTTCTTTTGTTTGTTTTAAATTTAAGAAGAGATGTTGGAGCACGATGTGTCAAAATTGGAATAAAACCTAAATATAAAACTTTTAGAAAAAAAATCTTTATTATGTTCTCATTTCCATATACCCCTATTCACCTCTACTATCATCCAGTAGACTACCACTTTTCACAGTTTTTTTTTAATTTTCACAGTTTTTAATGCAAAAAGCACATATGCATATATAAATATATATAACATGTGCATACACCCTCCTTTATTTTATTAAAGGAAACACACATACCCTTCCACTTTGCTTTTCTCTTAGTAATATCTCAGACATATTTCCATCATGAAAATAAAAAACTGTTTAAGTCTCTCTCTCTCTCTCTCAATATTCTCTCAGTATTTCACTGTGTGGATGTACCATACTTAATTTATTAAGAGTCAGTGTCTTCAGTTTTTGCCACTGCAATGAATGTGTTAATGAAATTGTGTCCTGTTTGAAATGTATCTGTGGGATGAATTTCCAGGGATACTGTTGATTTATAATCCAAGAGATAAAGTAATTTTGATATTTATTGCCAAACTATCCTTCAGGTTATTATAACTTTTCAAACTTCCATCAGCACTTAGTGAGAATTCTGGTAGAAGGTCTATGGTTTTCCAATGGATTGTGTTGCCAAACATTTTGGGTTTTGCTAAACCATATAAAATTGTATCTCCATATAGTTTTATTGATACTTCTGTTGTTATATTGTTGTTGTTTTTAAAAGATTAAAAGTCTAATTGTTTATCTTAATAAGATAGTATATCCTTTCTCAATTGTATAATTAAGGACCAAAAGCATTAGTGAATTTCAAGCCTTAAAAGAAGTAAGAACTTAGGGATAGCCTATGTAAAATACACTTTTTATAAAGCTTCGAATAAGTAGTAGTTAAAAAGGGATGAAACATGAATGTTGAAGTGAAGGGGAAGAGAAAAGGAATGGAAATAAAGGAAACAAAGGAAATATGTATATCTAGAAATGCGACTAAGACAGATGGGTGTAATCAGTAGATAAATTAACCTGAAAAAGAAGGAAGAGCACTTTAATGAGTGTATATGCAGATGATGGGATATAAAGATGCAATGATTAGAGGATGTGGAGGAAATACATGCTTCATGGTTTCTATTTCCTCTGAAATTGTAGGAAAGCTCGTCTGATGAGAGGAGATATATATGGAATGCTAAAGAATAAGCAGAATATCTTATTTTTAAAATTGGTTTATTGATTACACAGAATATTATTGTAGGTTTTAAAGTTGATTTTCTCTTTTGGTGGGCATCAGCCCAATTCTATTGAATTCCATAAATAATTTTGAACTCTAAGTACATCACACAGGGCAAGGAATTATTGGGGGCACAAAGAATCACTGTGCCAATGCAAACTTTGTAAGTAGTTTAGTGAACAAACACAAGAATTTAACTATGGATCTATGTGTATAAATGCAATGCTATAGAAATATCACAGAACATTTTATTGTCAGAGTTTCAGATGCATTTTGCCAAATCCAATGGTCATTTACATGTCTTCATATTATTTATTTTCTGAGCTACATGTGATGCAATTGAACATTCCTCCCCTCTTAAACCTCTCTCTTCATTTGACTTTTGGTATGTTTCATTCCTTCAGTTTTTCTACAACCTAACTGGATGCTCTTTCTCTGTCCCCTTTGATAAATCTTCATCATTCAACTCCCTAAATATTGGAATACCTTGCATTCAGTCTTCAGATTTTTATCTTTTTAGTCTTAGCTCTAGTCTTCTAAGTTTATTCCTCCTAGGTGAATCTCTTTTGGTACCATGAGTTAAAATATTATCTCTCTTTTAATTAGAACTCAAAATCAGAATTTGTTTCTTGGTACTAAAACTATTAGTGCAACTTGATACTCATCATCTTCACTTGAATCTCTCATAGATGTTTCCAAATGAGGATGTTCAAAACTAACCTCTTAATTACTCCTTGCTTGCCCCCAACTTGCTTATTCCCTATTTTTATCCATCTCAGTCAATGGTACCACCATTCACCTATCTGTTTGGGACAATCAACTAGAATTACCACCAATTATACTCTTTCCCACATATTTCCTGCCCCAAGCCACATTCATACCATCAACAATAACTAAAGCCTATAAAATATTGATTTAGCTCCCATGGTCTTGTTTACTTAACTTTTCTCAGTAGTGCTTCTTGAAAAGTTAAATATTCTTTTCACGCTAATTGTTCTTTATTTTTTGAGTTTTGGTTGGTATAATGACTTTTCCTCAAAAAAGCTGCTAAATGAATACACTTCATTTGTGATCTTAGTAACATCACAGTTTTAGATTAAACCATAGTCATCAATTCACTTTCTGATTTCAGGTCAGAGAAAAACAATGGAGCAATTTTGATTTGCACATGTAAGAATGAACTCAAGAAGGTTAAGAGGTAGCAACTTCTAGAATGTTCCAGTCAGGTTTTTTCAGTCCTAAAGATGTTTTTCTGTACTAGTAATTGATTAATTAAGAATCCTCTGTGGGCAAGAAAACCGGAAGCCTTACAACTTTATGCAGATAAAAAGGAAATGTAATAAATAAAAGAAACATTTTTATTTTACATTTTATGTACAATTTATTTTTTTATCAAATTGTTGCTTTAAAAATTGTTTTCTATCAAATGTTGCATGAACCATTTTTTAAATCTATTCATATATTTTTGTGTTTATAAATGTTGTTTGTGTATCTTGAGCTTTTATTTTACAACTTTGTCTTAGCAGGAATTAATTAGACATGAAGCAAGGGATTAATGTATATTGAAATATCCCAAGTTCAGTTACCTCCTATCGCTTCTACCACTGTTACTACAGAATCTTCTTGATTCATCTCCCTGCTTCTACTTTTCATACCATAGTAATTTCCCAAGAAATAGCCAAAGTGGCCTTAAGACTTACATCCTACAATTTTCCCAGTTAAAGAATTCCAAATGACTTTCTGTTTCAAATTAATTCAGGGTCTCCTTTCATGACTTGCAAGTCCCTCTCTTTCCCATTACTTTGCTTTCATTTCTCTAAATAGAATTTTGATTTAGCTCCCATGATCTTGTTTACTTAACTTTTCTCAGTAGTGCCTCTTGAAAAGTTAAATATTCTTTTCACAGTAATTGTTCTTTATTTTTTGTGTTTTCGTTGGTATAATGACTTTTCCTCAAAAAAGCTGCTAAATGAATACACTACAATGTGTGATATGTAGTAACATCACAATTTTAGATTAAACCATACTCATCAATTCACTTTCTGATTTCAAGTCAGACAAATCAGAAAGAGAAATATGGGGAATTATTTTTTTTTCAACTTGTTTAGTGGCTAGACTCAACTTGAACAATCATCTAAGCATATTGACCTTGTCTGTTTAGTTGCTACTGGATATACAGAACCTAGAACAATTGTCGGCATGTAATAAACACTCAGTGAGTATTTTATTAGTGAAATAATAAATGATAAAAAAGTTGACTCTGGACTCTAGAATCAGAAAAAGCTTTCTGGAGATTTATGAACTTCTCCTGGGTCTGAAAAAATAGGATAAATTTAGGGGAAGAGAAGCTGAAACATATTTCAAACAAATGACATCTGATAGATATGTTTTGAGTAACCTTGCAGGGATGAAAGTTTGTATTGAAATCTTGGATTCATTATATACTGTAGTGCCTTTTTGAAACTCAGAAGAAATAACTCACTATCTGAAAACATACTTCCATTAACAGATGGAAAACACCAATCACTTCTAAGCATTTAAATTTTAAGCTATTTTAATAAAACTATGGTATTAGAATTGAATAATTGTATGTTAATTTAAACTAATTTCTTAGAAACTTAGAGAACTTTTCATTTTTGTGTCTACTGATATAAGACTACACTTAGAATCACACAAGGTATCTGTTGAAAAGAGTTCTGAAAGGTAGAATGCTCAGGAAATTGGGTGCTGAGTCAAGGGGAAATTTTTTTCTACTAATTTATCTTTCTGAATTAGTTAATTTTGTACTAGAATATAAAGGCTAGAATCTGAGCTATGGAACCCTTTATTCATTTGGCACTAGGAAACCAAATAACTTGAGTCTCCATATAATTTTATCTATTCATACTGTATGCTTGTCCCAAGAGAAGTGGGATATAGAAGGGAAAATGAGTGTTGATCACCCCAGTAATGTCTCCAACACTGTGGTAGGTAGTATGGTGTTACAAAATAGAGACAATATTTTCTCCTTCTCAAGATGCTTACAGTAGCATGTGGCATTCATCAATACAAAAATTAGAGTGGGATTGTTAATAGGAATCATCACAGCTATGATTACAATATGTATAATGCATATTATGTATCAGGTGCTTTACATACCTCATAGCATTTAATATTCACAAAAATCACATAAAGAAGTTACCATTCCCACTTTAAAGATAAGAAAGTTAAGGGTAAGTGGGCAAGTGCCCATATTTACAGAGCTATTTGGCAGTGTCATGGTTTATAAGCATATCTGGGTTAAATCCATGACTAGGCAAAATCCATGTTATTTTCACTATGCCATGCTATAATTTCTAATCCTAGTAGTGTCAATACTTAAACAATCCTGGGCTTCATGCATGAGGCCCTAAAGTCTGAAAGGGTCTAAAAGGACCCTGCTTTGTTTGCTGTCTACAGCAATGCCATCTGTGGGAAACCTGTTTCTTGTTGGCTGCCTATATTACCTTCTGTAGAGATGTTATACAACATGTGAGGAAGAAAACATTTCTTGCCTTAGTTTCTGTCATACTACAGGTGCCTTTCCTAGTTCTCTTTTTCTCCCTCCTAGAGACACTGTTTCCCCTCATCCGACAAATTCCCCAAATTCGTCCTTAGACCATGCTGCCAGTTATGATAGCAACAAGCCACAAATGGTTATTCAGTGTTTGAAATGTACCTCGTCTAAATTGAATGTAAAATAACCAGATTTTGTAGACTTAGTACAAATAAAAAGACTGTAAGATATCTTGTTAATATTTTTACATTATTATGCTGAAATTATAAAAAATTAACATGTTAAGTAAAATATATTATTAAAATTAATTTCACCCACTTCATTTTTCTCATCTAATGTGGTTGCCAAAACATTTAAATATTTTTTAGTTACCTGGCTTGAAAACAAACAAACAAACAAAGAAAATCCCTTAGATATGGTCCTTAAATTTCTATCTTTGCCCTTACCCTTCCTCCCAATACTGCAGCTCATTTTCTTTTTTTCTTTTTTAAAGAGGCTCCATGCCTGGTGTGGAGTCCAGTGTGGATCTTGAACTCACAACCCTGAGATCAAAACCTCAGCTGAAATCAAGAGTTGGATGCTTAACTGAACTCTATGTTTCTCATTTTCTATTGTTACTTGATACTACCCTGTGAAGCCCCAACAGTAGGTGAATATGGGAATATATTCCCATATCCCAAGTTAAGCCTATAATATCTCCACAGAATCCTTCTCTTTCTCCTGCTAACTTCAGTTAAGATGTCTCTATTCCTGAAATCATCTGAACAAACTTGGAATGTCTATGAACTCTATGAACTCCTGTATGCTGCTTATTCCATACATCCAATCCATTGCCATGCTTTAGGGATATCCATTTCCTTCTCTCCGCTTTATTTATTATCATACTTACTAACTTGGCCATCCACTAAATCTTGTCTAGACTATGGCCAAAGGGGTCTTGCTTGCTTTTCATATTACTATTTTTCTTACTCCTTACTTTGCCTATTTTAGATTCACTTTGTGTCTTCAGGGTGATGGTTAGGTTCAAGGTAATTAGTACAAGTAAGAATACCTATCATTTTACATTCTATTTAGAGTTTTAAAAGTGGTCTTATACATTATTTTATGTGATCATTCAGCAAGCATTCTATGAAAAGCAGGAGCTTTCCATAGATTTAATTGAAGAAGATAATAAAGTATAGAAAAATTGAAGTTTTTCAGGACATGTTGAGAACATATTTTTCCTAAGTGTCTTCTGATTTCCTAGCAGGTGCTCTTAATATCTTACCCTGTAAAGAATAAAAAAAAAAAAAAAAGTTCTGGAACAACATTTGGTTAATTGTTTGGATGGAGAGAAGGGAACAAATGCCCCTAAAATGTGGCACTTGGTGCCTGTCTGAAATCTCCAGGCTCCATAACTTGCCAGCTGGTTATATATGGTATTTTGCAAGTTACTTAATCTCTTGAAGACTGAGTTCTCTCATCTATAAAGTGGGGAATTTCCTCACAAGATAAAAGAGAAAATATTGTACATAAAGAACTTTGCCCAGTTTGTGGCACATACTAATTGCTTTAAAAGGGCTAAATGTGGTGTGAGTAGTAGCTGTAGTAGTAACTTTTAGTAGGTCGTTTAGACTCAAATGATGACCATATTTTTCCTTCATTATGATATAAAAATCATGGGGGGATGATTTGGGTTTATTTCACTTCTAAGTATTATGATAAAATTATGATAACTCATCAAGAGAAATTTCTTGCTATTAGTTTCATTTCCTCAATACAGCTTTGTTGGGGAATATAGTATAGCCATGTAGGGGAGAAGAAAGAAGTCTCTTTTCTTATTTATTTACCAAATTTGGTTGATATGGAAATTTTCTTTTGAGCAGCTCAGGATGTGTCCTCACCAAAAATAACCTTTAATTTTTTGAAGAATTAATGTCCATCACACAAAACAATTTAAAAAGTGGTAGGCAACTATTGACTCTTAGACTTGAAATTAAAATGAAGCAAAGAAAGGCTGTGGAGACAAGGAAGAAGAAAAAAAGAATTCTCCTCACCCACTTTTATATGTAATTTTTTTCCTAGGGTGGTTAGATGGTGACATAAATGATTCAGAAGCGGATATGCTTGGGTCCTAGCAAAATAATTCCAGAAAGAAAAAATAGGAAAGAAATTTGGTAGGTCCAGAGATTAGGTTACTGATCCAGTTAGAGAAGCATTAGAAGGGTTTTATTTTGTCCCCCCGCCCCCGGGGAAATCTGCTCAGGATTCTTTGTATGGAGGTTGAGTGAATATATCAGTCTCAGTCTTAATTTTGAAAGCAATCAGTATTAGGGCATCAGATTAATGAGACCAGGTGTGAGGATTGGAGGCAACTGACCAAAGTTTCAGTGGTGGTGGTGCGGTCCTTGGAGAACTGGCTGTATGCTACAGAACAGAAGGCTTTACGTTAGAAGTCTGGCTTTAAGAAAGGGATTAGCAAGTGGGCCACAGTTTCAGTGTGAGGAATCAGCTTGAAAGGAACACTAGAGAATGGTCAGCATGGCAGATGGGTATAGAGAGTATGATTTGAGGCTGGGAAAGCGCAGAAGGCGAGATGACGTGATTGCTCTGGTTTCCCCTAACCGTGATGCACTGTATCCCAGGTATATGTGGCATCTTTTGATGTGGAGAAGTAGGAAAGAAAAGTAAGAATTCGATGACATGGGGCATTTGGGTGGCTCAGTAAATTAAGTGTTCTACTTCGGCTCAGATCATGATCTTGAAGTTCGTGAGTTTGAGCTCTGCATTGGGGTGACTGCTGTCAGCCAAGTGCCCATTAATAATCCTCTGTCTCTGCCCCCCTTGCTTGTGTTCTCTCAATCTCTCTCTTTCTCTCTCTCTCTCTCAAAAATAAATGAACATTAAGAAAAAAGAATCCAGTGACACTTGGAAGTGGGGATCACAACCATTCTAACATGGTGGCCAACCTGAACTTGTTGGAAATGCTCATGGTACTGGGGGAATTGGAGATGCGGTTTCAGACAGGCACCAAATGCTCATGACATGGAAAGGAGCAGTACTGACAAATACAGTGTCTGATTTTAAAGAACCCACAGTCAATTTGTTCAGAAGAGATATACGACTTGAATAGAGAAGAGAAAACAATAGAAGTCAGGATATAATTATCTGCCAAGATACGATAGGAACAATAAAGGAGGTCAGAGCAGAGAGGTGGGAGAAAGGGAAACTTGCTTAGCAATAGCAATGAGCACAGCACAGTATCCAACTTTTGGTAATTTGAGATCATGCAGAGAAAGTTACACAAATAAAGGAGATAATATTAATCTCTGATGAACCTCTTTCTAAACCAGTGGTACAGCCTCAGTCTCTTGGTTTTTCTCTCCATTTCTAATCCTACCAGCCTAGGTTTAAAAATCATAAAATATAGACAATGATGTTGATCTAACATGCAACAGAAACTGCTGTATTCATACATCAGAGGAGCATTACTCATAGAGATGACTGGCACCATGGGCCATAGTCACAAATGCCCTCAGGCCGGTCAGTATATTGATGCAAATAAAGTGGGAAGGGAGAGAACCTCTGGATCAGAAAGAACTTGCCCTGTTTCCAGGGTGAGGAGGCTGCACATCACCAGCTGACAGTAAGCATCCATCCTTACCCAGTGTTCCATATCTTATGATTTTTCAAGGGAAGACACACATATCTACACCTTTTTTTAAAAATAAAAATCCTTATTTTTCAATTGCAAACTGATTCAAAACATTCTAAAACATTGTTCAGACCCAACAACATATGTCTGTGGGTTGAATTTGGTTGGCAGTCTGCCGGTTTTCCACCTCTTCCTGAATTTATAGCTGCTCCTAAGAAAGCAGGAGCAGAATGTCATGATTAGAAAGAACTACAGTCCTCCAAATAACTTCTAATAAACCTAATAAAGGCTTAGAGACTCAGTAGCACATTAGATTATTCTATGAAAAAGCATCCATTTTTGTATGGATTTTTTTCACTGAGGTCTTCATTTTGTTTGTCTAACTTTCCAGGAGTGGGTCTGTTTTCCTAACTTGAAAGAACTTTGTTCTATTGCTCATGTTCCCCAAAACATTTTTAACCATTAAAAGATGTCCCCCAAAGGTTAATTTTTCTAAGTAATAGCAAATATAGTCATCCTTAATTTGCCTGGTATTTTCAAAGTCACATGATATGGACCAGAACATGTACACGTGTATGGATGTTGTAGGGGAGATCAATGATTTGTCTCCTTGGGTGGTGACTCACCTTGGATGGTGATGAAAACAGTAACAAAAATTTAAACGCATGCACAGACACACGTGTGAAATCCGCAGTGTGCTAGATGGGGAAATGTAGCATGGGTGTGGTTGTATAGCCCATTTCATCACACATGGTGTCTATTAATAGATCAGCATCACTAAGTCTCAGAAATAGTTATGACACAAATAACTGTTTAATGATTTTTAAGTAAAATAGATAATCCCGATAGCCATTTTCAAACTTTAAATATTTTATGCAGTCTCTTTTGACTTCAATGTAGCCAAGCCAAAATTCTATATTTTTCTTTGTGAGGAAACCAAATTAAGATAGAAATTTGACTCCACTACTTCAAATTATAGTAACATTCAATTAACTGGAACCTAATTACAGATAATGTACCTAACCATCTCCCCTACCTCACACCTCACACACTCCTTCACACAGGAGTGAAGTGCCTGAGTTCTACTTTGAGGAAAGAGAAGCAAAGCACACCTTGCTTAAATGCGGGATCTATCTCCTCAAAAGCTCCTGGATGGAGGTCCTGCTAATGTAGCCAAAGCTCTTCAAGAGATTAAGGCATCAAAATAGCCTTTTTTTTTTTTAAAGTTTTTTTTAATGTTTTATTTATTTCTAGGAGAGAGAGAGAGAGAGACAGCGTGAGCAGGGGAGGGTCAGAGAGAGAGGGAGTCACAGACTGAAACAGGCTCCAGGCTCTGAGCTGGCAGTCAGCACAGAGCCCGACGCGGGGCTCGAACCCACGAACCGCGAGATCACGACCTAAGCGAAAGTCGGACGCTCAACCGACTAAGCCACCCAGGCGCCCCTCAAAATAGCCTTTTAATTAATCAGACTAGCAAGAAAAAGATATACTATATACTTGACATATTGAAGGATATTCAAAGGCGAGGATGCCTGGGTGGCTCAGTGGTTGGGTATCCGACTTTGGCTCAGGTCATGATCTCATGGTTCGTGGGTTCGAGCCCCACGTCAGGCTCTGTGTTGACAGCTAGCTCAGAGCCTGGATCCTGCTTCAGATTCTGTGTCTCCCCCTCTCTCTGACCCTCCCCTGCTTAAGGTGTTTCTCTCTCTCTCTCTCTCAGAAATAAATAAATAAATAAAAAACATTAAAAAAAAAAGGATATTCAAAGGCAAGAATTGAAAAACTCAGTCAAAAACTTTGAATTTAAAATAATATGAACTAGTAAATATTTTTTGCCATTTTGATGTTCTTGGTTGCATGAAAGGAAGCTTCACTGCTCCCAAATTTTGGATTAAATTTGAGTGAAAACAGTATTTTCTGGTATTTGGTTGTTCTCACACCAACATCCTTTGATGTTTAAGAAGCAAGAGAGCTGTTTTCCAAATGTTTAAATTGATGTTGTTTTACTCTATTTACCAAGTTCATGATACAAACATTAAAAAAAAAATGTGTTCACATTGAAACACAATAGACCCAGATTGCTTGGAGTATGATCCTGTTGAGTTTTTCCCTTATGTAAAAGAATTCATTTTGCAGTACCTTCCTACTTAGCTACCTAGTCACTTCTCTTCTCATTTTTTTTCCAACTACGATCCATACCACTTCCCCAACCCCCAACATATTCCAAAGTGAAATGTATTCCCAGAAAACATAATTAGAGCAACAATGTTAACCAATATGAACTGAGCAGTAGTGGGATTCAAGGATAGAAAGATACTATAGTAATTAGTAATCATTTTGAAACAATGCAGATATAAAATTTAAAAAAAAAAAACTTGATGTAACTCTAGAGACTTGTTTCTTATCAAAGTTCAGTGTACATCTTAATCACCAGGGGTGAAGGCCCAACATGTAGTTTCTCAGTCTTCTCTTTGGTCTTGCTGAATGGGAGTCGTTTGGAATGTGCAGTAAACTCTGTGTGTTTATGAAGCTTCCTATACTACACTGGAGAATCACTACTCTGTAGCTTTCCTACTCCTCACTACTAAAGCCATTTGTTCCTTTTCAGCTGAGGTCATTTATGACCCTAACTCCTAGGAGAAATCTTAGCTTAATGCAGGTAATCATTAGCTAATTCCAATGGAATGGAGTTCTGTGAGTTCAGTATTAAAGTATAACAAGTGATCATGGCTTTGGTCTGCACTTGTGATGCATATACCAGGCGTGTTTCCCCTTATTTACAAGTCCCAATCCTTCAGCAAGTCATACCTTCCTTATTAGGCATTTGCTTTGCCCTCATCCACAACTTCTGCTGGTAACCTGGTCATTCTTTGCCTCATTCCCTTGCTAGGATTGAGGTCCTACCTCTCTGCTGCCTGCTTCCCTTCTGGATAATTGAGCTGGGTCTGAAAAAATACACAGTAATCAGAACTCTGACACTTAGTAACAACCTCCTAGTCTATAATGGTCCACAAATGTGAACTTCTGTGTATCGCCCTTCTCAGATTATCAATGTTGTTTTTTCCCACCTGTTGTATAAATCTTTCTATTCAGCTTCAATCCTCAGTTGCCAATGTTTCCTGATATATGTAAAAAGTGGACACAACTGCATCTCTTGTGAACATTTCTGGTTTGGAGACCTCTTTAGTATCTGTTTACTTCAGATGAAGAGCCAGATCCTGGTCCTTTCTCACTTCAATAAATCATAAGAGATGACAGGTCCATATATATGGATATATATCCATATATATATATATATATATATTTTATAAAGTATATATATAAAATATATATATATAAAATATATATAGAAAGATACCCCTACCTCACATCAAACACAGAAGAAGTTATTTCTAGAGGAATCACAATTCCAAAAATAAGAGTTGAAACAATATTTTTATGTTTTTTTTGGTTTTTATTTCTGAGAGAGAGAGAGAGAGAGAGACAGTGGCAACAGGGGAGGGTCAGAGAGAGAGGGAGATTCAGAATCCGAAAGGGACTCCAGGCTCTGAGCTAGCTGTCAGCACAGAGCCTGATGTGGGGCTCGAACCCATGAACCGTGAGATCATGACCTGAGCCGAAGTCGGATGCTTAACTGACTGAGCCATCCAGGCGCCCCGAAACAATATTTTTAGAAAATAATATAGGAATAGTCTTTGTGGCCTTGGATCAAGCAAGGATTTCTGAAGAGAACAAAAAATCACTAATCATAAGAGGAAATAAATGATAAATTGGACAATACTAAAATTAAGAAAATCTATTAATGAAAAAACTATACTAAGGGAGTAAAAAGTAACACAGGTGGGAAAAGATCATTATTGCAACATATGTATTTAAAAATTGTTTGTATCCAAAATATACAAATAACTCCTCCAAATCAGTAAGAAAAGGACAAAGCACCTAACAGAAACTTTTCATAAGCACTTTACAGAAGAATATTATGTAGCAGTCAGCCACACAAATAGATATTTGAGTGACATAATCTCAGCAATAAAAAGTACATACTCTAGGTTTTCCATTTATGTTAATTTTAAAAAATAGGCAAAACTAAGAGAGAGTAATGATTATTTTTGGTGGAGTAGGCAGATAGTGAGTGGAAGAAAGCTTTAGGGGTTTCCGGAGTGTGGAATCTGTCAAGTTTCTTGGCTTGGGTGTGGTTACATGAATGTGTTCAGTTTGTGGCAGTTCATTGTACTTTATATACAAACATGGATATACACACACAAACTATCTAAAATGTATTTTATGCATATGTAATTGAGCAGGAACCTAATTTTTAAATGCATTAAAGGAAATATATTGAAATATTTTAATAGTATTGTTTTTGTCACAACAATGGGCTATGACATCACTGTCCCATTTTCAGACACGTCCTTTTGGCACTGAAATCCAATCCACTCAGTTTAGAGTTTGAAGACATGAGCATTAGGGAAAGACTAATGGATACAAGAACAAATTTGCTAAATAAAACAAATGTCAGTAATATGGGACTACTGTCAGTTATGGAATCCTGCTAATTATCATGAAACACTAATTACGCAGTATGCAGCTTTCCCATATTTTAACCTGGAGAGGCCACAATAGACATAGAGGGATCCTGGGGTACTGCAATTAACACGTGATTAGATTTACTTGGCTTGATGAAAAGAGCTTTGCAACTAAGTCACATCCTTTAGGAAGCAAATGGATGTTAGGGAACATGGAATCCCAGGAAACAGGCAACCCCAGGTTGAAATGTACTTTCTGCACTTGATACTCTCTCAACAAATATCAGAGAACCAGTTCTGTCCCACAGAGTATCTGAGACTGCTCGTTTTGTCAGTATTTCTTAATACTGTGGCTGCTGAGCAACTTGTTCTACAGCCGATGCTTTCTCCTTAAGTGACATTTCATCATCCAGTGCCCTAAGATAGTCACCCTGTTTTCCCTTAATTGATACTTGTATGCAAGAGGCGGAAAATGGCTCAGCATTTCTTGCTAGATTAGGTCAAAGCTGACAGAGGAAACAGAGGGAAGATTGCATTACTTATGCCCCTTCTCCTGTGTATCTACGGAGATTGCCATTTCATAAAATTTCTTATGCTGGCTAAACATAATTACAATAGCACAGGCATTTTATTCCTATTTGCTTTTCAATTTTTTTTTACTATTTACCTGATCACCAGAAGGAAATCCAAAAGCAATTCTTCTGATCTTAACTTTATTTTTCTTCTTTGTCCTTAGTAAGATATAATTGTACATTTTGATCTCTCTTCCTTAAGTGCTTCATTTTGCCCTTCCAGTGATGCCAGTGATGTCTTTGCCTCCTTTCTCTTCATTTAATTGGTGACCAGAAGCATTAAAAATGTACCTGGAAGTTCAAAGTAAGGCTCCTAAATTCTGGATTATTTTTTTTCCCAGATCACGTATCAGGAGATCAGTGTTTACAAATAGATGTTATGAAATTTATTCTGATTTGAGATTAATTAAGAAACATCCTGAGAGAATCTTACCATTCTTCTGTGGCTGGAGATCCATTCTTCTGGGAGCCTTTTCTCCAAATCTTTTGGGAGGGGATTATGCCTTAAATCATCAAAGTTTCCCGGGACCTGTAAGACAAAACCCAAATTCTTTATTAGAAATGACAAGATTCTCCTTATCCAGCACTAATCAGCAAGCTTTCCCACCACCCATACTCTACTGTTTGTTGTGGATGTTCACTCCTGTTTTCCTTAAATCTTGTGATCTCAGCCTGTGCTGCCCTTGACATTCCTTCTCTGCCTCTTGGGTCTTATTTTTATACAACACCAAGGTCAAATGTCACCTTCACCTTGAAATTGTCCTCAGCCCCATCCACCATTGCGCTCTTACCAGACTCCATGGTAGACAAGCATGCTTACCTCTGCTCGCAGGTTCTCAATAATTATTGTAGAAACCATAGGACCTAATAAGTTTATTTTTTAGGCCAAAGTCTCAATGAATACTTGAAATGTAAAATCAGATATTTTGCTCACAATAAGATGGAGACTAAAAGCCTAAGGTGCCCAGGGGATGAGAGATGGCAACCAAGATACCACAATCTAAAAAAGATCGAGGTTCCCTGTCACACAATTTTGCCTGGGACTTATTCTACTTAAAAACTGCATTTTGCTTGTCATTTTCACCATTTAGAATGCCCATGGGTAATGACAATAACTGTATTACAATTTATCCGTGCAGTTGACTTGACAGACTTTGTCAGTAAATGCAGCATATCAACCCGATTCCATGATTAGGTTAAGTTAAATAAATGCAAAGCCTTATTATCCCATTTCCTATATATAACACCTGCCCAGTCAAAGACAATGTTACCCAATGGGGTGGCTATGGTCAAATTCCTTTACTATGATGTTCTTTTCTCATTATATTTGACATTTTTGAAACTGAGTTTTATTGCACTCTCTCCGCTTATGGAAGTGGTCTGGGGAAATTAGACTTAATAGAGATGTAGAAGCCACAGGGAAAAAAAGAAAAGGAAAGTGAACTGGAAGGAAACTGAAATTAAAATGTTATTTTAGTAAATGGCTGCAGTGGTGGGGACGACAAACAATTGCAATGCAAGTTAATTACTGACCTGTCAGGAAAGTGTAGCACAAAGGATGTGCCATACATTACTGGGGCCACCATAGCCACAAGCCATTTCCATGGGGGAACAAACCGACCATGAGCTACCACAGATCAACATAAGATCTTTCCAGGGGATAGAAATGAATTTATCAGAACAGTAATATTTGTCTGTGGCATTTTTTTGAGCTCCTTAGTTGACCTGGAGAAAGAAACAGTACTTCTCACGCGTTCTGGAAAAGGAATGGAGTCATATTTCCACAGAGGGTTCCTGTGTGTTTGGAGGACCGTAGCTCTTGGTGGTTGGGGTGAGCAGACAGCTCACTTGCCACACACTGAAAAACCTAGGCTGACACCCAAGGAATGGGGAGTCCCTAGGGACACTCAGGGCTTGCCTCTGAGACAGCTCTTCTCACAGTATCTTCTGTGGTGATCCCTGCCAGGGAAGAGACTCCTTCTCTGTGGAGAATAACATTAAGAACCTAAAGAAATTTGAAACTTAAGGGAGACTTCCTCTATTGTCAGAACAAATAACCCTGCTAAGTTCTAAGACATCATTAAATGTAGTCATTTAATTATAAGAAAGAAAAAAAAGGTTATTCTGAAATGAAAATATGGTATTCTTCTTATTTTTAAAAATTGATATTCTTTTCCAAGTATTGGCCTCAGAAGGTATGAAAATCATTGTTTTTTTTTTCCCTACCCCAACTTATCATGCAATAGTCATAGTTCAGTGGACCTTAGAAGCATTGGCCACAGTGAGTTATACATTTTTTATAAAATAGGGAATAGACTTTGTCAAAGGCACTTTCTAATTGGTAATGCTTTGCTAGGCTATGTACACAGGCATGAATGAGTTTCTACATGTGTTTTCCATTTATATAGTCAATAAACATTTATTAAGTCTCTATTGTAAGGAAGCACGGGAACATTTATAAACATTTACATTGAAAGATGTATCTGACATATACCTAGCATAGCTGTACTATAATCATATTACCTCCCAGATCTCAGACTTCCTTTGGAATTCTTGTTCCCTTATTTTTCCATATATGGTTTCCAGTTGACTTGGGGGTCTGTGACTAAAGCCATGATGTTTGGAAATGCAGGATGTGAGCTCTGTCCTGGATCTACTTTGAAATAGGCTGTGGCACCGTGGGGAAGACACTCAGTCTACCTGAGCTTTAATTTTCTCTGTTCTGCAGCACAGACATGATATCATAGTGCCTACTCATTTTCTCTTAGCTCAAATAAGTCTTAATATGCTTTTATTTTTAATGCTGCTGATGGGAAAGAGATGTCAAAAATACACTTTCTAACTCAAAAGGGCAAGCTGCTAAGCCTTAGTGTAATTAACAGAGTGCAACAAATAATTGACAGAGCAGCTATGAAATTTATGATTAGATGAATTATCACATTCACTCCTGTCTGGGCATTTGCAGTGTAAGTGGGAGAATCTGGCCCAGAATACCCCTGAACCTGGTCTGTTGAGCAGAGCCTGTTTGTGTGGTTCCTGCAAAGTGCATTCTCATCACAGTTTCCTGTTTTTAAAGCAATATTGAAAGTGGAACTAGTGCAATATCACCAACTTGTGTTGCTCTTCACTTGGTACATACAAAATCAGGAAGTCTAGAGAAATTGTGAAGCCAGTCCTAAGTGATTCACATTTCAATTTCTAACTCAGGGATAGGATATTTATTTGGAGAGTTTTGTGAAATCAATGGATATTTTAGACACAGGCACAATGAACTAATTCTTCAATATTTTCATTAGTCATTCACCAAGCTGTGTGCCTCCTGTAAGAATATAAATGCATAAGCCAACAGTGTTCTCCCGAACAAATTTTGATAATAATGATGATTATAATAATCATAATGAGTAGATGATGTGTTGTAGGAAGAACAAGTGGAATACTGAATAAGCCTCTAGATCACATGAATCTTATAGTTAGCAAAATTTTTGATGCCACTAAGTTGAATATAAGTAGGCATGGTCAAATATTATTGATTTTACCATCTACTCTATGAAATATAGAAATCTGAGGGTCAGTGAGGGAAGAAATCACAGGTGGAACAAAAGAATGATTTCAACTCCTTGTGAATATTCCTGGAATAATAATACTGGAGACTCACAAATAGGAGGTCTTCATTGCCTTTCTGAGTAGCACATCGTGAAGTTGATATGTATGTTCCTGGAAGTGCATCCACTCTCTGGTCTGGGAGCCACGTCATACTAGACCCTGGGGTGCGAGGGTGTCGTTTGACTTTTGGTAGGGCCAGCTTCAGGATAGAGTTTGTTCTTCTAGGCCCTTCTTTCATAAGCACTCAAGAATAAGAACACCATGGCAGGGCCATCACATCACATAACTCCAGGAGACCCCATTTACCAGAATTCAATGCTACTACCTTGTCCCAAGTCACAAATGCTACCTCCCCCTAAATTCACTTAAGATCATACATGGAGTAGATTGATCAAGGCTCTTCTACTGCAAGATACTTCTCCCACATAGCTAGAAGAGTTTCCAGTTTGAGATTCAGACAAATGCTTCCCTGAGGTTAAGGGGAAGTCTGATCATCCACTTATACCATTATGTTCATTGGTTTAATTCTTTCCCTCCCATCTATGTCTTAGTAATTGACTGAAAGGATGGCTGTTTACAGGAGATAGGCAAGGAAGAAGGTATGGTACAATTCCAGAACTGTTGACCCTGTGGATGAGATGTGCCTAAGTAGATTCTGCAGCTGAGCGGCGGGGGTGGGGTTGGCTGGGGGTGGGTGGGGGGAGGCAGATGGCTGCCAACCAAACTATGAAAAGGATAACAGGGTATCTGGTAAGGGAATAGAAGAGTATTAGGATGTAGGCAAGGAGAAGATGAGAAGTTGGAAGAGGGTAAAGATAAAGAGCTATGAAGTGAAATTCAAACACAACTTGAAAAATTTGGCTTCTAACAGACTTATCCTCTTGGTATGAGGGTCCTACAGGATGGATGAAAATAAGTCGTCTCTGACTTATTTTGTGAAACAGTGACAAGTGCCACAGCCATTAGTACAGCTGTCATTTCAGTCTATTAGATTTCCTTCCTCCTCTGCCCTCTCTCCTTCCTCTTGCACACCCCTGGTTCCCGTGGGGAGGGGGGCGGTAGGGGTGGCGGTCCTGCTTACCTCAGCCTTGCACTCAATTAATCTATACAACACATGTGTGTATTATGCCAAGGAAAGCCCTCTTCCTTCATCACTCCCTCAGAGTATCTGGAATACCAGCATCTCACAGCACTGGCTGGGTTAGAAGGGAGGGACTCTCAATCTTTTCAGCCCAGCCCCATGAGAGGCTACCAAGATGACAGACTCACCACACTGAAGTGAAGTGCCATTTTCTTCATGAAATCTATCATTTCCCTTTTCCTTGAACATCTTTGGTAACTATGTTTTCCCTTCAGGGCATATTTCAATATTTACCTTATAACCTCACAGCTATTTGCATACTTTTGCAATGCTGAGCCCTTTGCCTGAAATGCCTAACCTTCCTTGACTTAGCACCAACACCAACTGATCTTCTTTTGCAGGCTTGCTCTCCCCACCCCCACATTCCACCCTGAGTTTGATGTCATTGCTTCTCTCCCTGCCTGGGCACAACTTTATTTAATTATTGATTTGTTTCTCTATCACCCTCACCAACCTGTAAGGCCTTTGATATTTAATACATACATGCATACGTACATACATATATACATACATACATACCTACAAAGAATCTCCAGACTCTGATATAGTGCAGGCCATTTGGGAGACTCTCCATCATTGTGAATGGATTATTTATTTTCTGCTGGTGAAAACCTTTAAGGGGAGGTTTTTGTGTCATTTTGTGTATTCTTCTCAGAGCAATGTAGTGCTCTGCAAAGTCAGAAACCACCAAATATTTGCAAACATGAGAATAATTATGAATTAGTATCAAGTGAATGCCATTGTAGAACACAAAGTACAAGTGAAGCTGAATAAAGAGAAAAACTAGAGTGCCTTTGGGTATCAACAAATTTTGGTGACGTGAGGGTGGGGTCAGATGGGAAAGGAAGTGCTAGCTAGAGGAGAGAAAGTGTGAGGAGAGAGAAGTCACCCTAATACTATGGTAGAAATAAACTCAGCCTAATAGAAATGCCTGAAGAAGGAAGATTCTGGAAATGTTTTCTGCAGCCTGCCCCAAGAAAATAGGTGGGGAAGCCAGATAAGAGGCCTTTGAAATAATCCAGCCTTTTGACACTAAGACATCAGTAGGCAAATAATGAGTTGATTGTGCAATTAATACAAGAATGCAAATATTGATTTGACATTGAAATTTGTGCAGACTCTGAGGAAGCAACATGTTCTATAAATGGCACATGGCAAGGCTATGTAAATACAGTGGCTTCATGCTCTTGGTCAGAAGACAGTGGCTTTAGCCTAAGTGACTTCCCTCACCATTAATACAAACACACCATCCTTTGAATTTGAATCTGAGTAACATCAAAGATCAAGGCTTGAATGCTCTCAGAAGAAAACCCTGACTTTTTCTAAAAGACTTATATGTTTAATCATAGATTCCCCTCAACCTATACCCAAATTCCTTAGGGATCAAGTCATACAAATGCATTTACATTGTTGATAATCTGCCTAAAATTATTGAGCTCTGTAAAGCTGCAGGATCTTCCAGCCTTTGAGTGCATCAGTATCAAAAGCGAGAAGGATCCTACAGAGCGCAGCAATCCTCTTGGCTGACCCTGTCCCCTCACTGTCATTTTTGTCCAATGATGAAACAGACATCTACAGGTTTGTAACAGAGGACAGAGCTGACCAGTAGAGACAGCGTTGCCACTAGGCGCCATCATGGCCCCCTTTTATGCAACCTGTCTAATTACCGTTTCTCCAAGGCCACACTTACAGACTCAATCCTTAGATTATCATTCCTTCATTTATCCCAACTTTATTCACTAAAATGTACCCTATAAAATCCTGCACTTTAATTTTTAATTTTCTTTTTAATTTGAGTATAATTGACACATAATGTTTCATGGTGATTTGACAAGTTTATATGTTATGCTTTGATTACCACTATACCCACTGTCACCATACAATGCTATTACAGTATTACTGGCTCTATTCTTTATGTTGTGCCTGCCTCTTATTCCAGTGACTTATTCATTCCATAACTAGAAGCCTGGATCTCCCACTCTCATTTATCCATTTTGCCCAGGCCACCACCCTCATTCTCTCTGGCAGTCATTAATTTGTTCTCTGTGTTTATGGCTCTGATTCTGTTTTTTGTTGTTGTTTATCCATTTATTTGTGTTTTGTTTTTTAGATTCCACATATGAGTAAAAACATGATATTTGTCTTTCTCAGTCTGGCTTGTTTCTCTTAGCATGATACCGTCTAGGTCCATCCATGCTGTTGCAAATGCCATGATCTCAGCCTTTTTGTGGCTGCATAATATTCCATTGTATATGTATACCATGTCTTCCTTATCTATTCATCTATCAGTGGCCACTTAGGGTGGCTCCATATCTTGGCTATTATAAATAATGATTCAGTAAACATTTGAATTAGTGTTTTTGTTTTCTTTGGGTAAATGCCCAGTAGTGGAGTTATTAGATCAATGATATTTCTATTTTTAATTTTTTGAGAAAATGCTATACTGTTTTTCACAGTGACTGTACCAATGTACATTTCCACCAACACTGCATAAGGGTTCCTTTTTTTCTACATCCTCACCAACACTTACAACTTCTTGCGTTTTTTACTTTAACCATCCTAACAGTTGTGTGGTGATATCTCATTGTGGTTTTGATTTCCATTTCCCTGATGATTAGCGATGTTGAGCATCTTTTCATGTGTCTGTTGGCCACCTATATGTTTTTTTTGGAAAAGTGTTTACTTGGGTTCTGTGCCCATTTTTTAATTGGATTGTTTATGGGGTTTTATTTTGGATGTTAAGTTAAATGTGTTCTTTATACATTTTGGGCAAGAACCCTATATCAAGTATGTCATTTGAAAATATCTTCTCCCATTCAGTAAGTTGTATTTTTGTTGTGTTGATGGTTTCTTTTGTTAAGAGAAAACTTTTAATTTTGATGTAGTCACACCAGTTTCTTTTTGCTTTTGTTTCCCTTGCTTGAAGAGACATATGTAGGAAAATGTTGCTTGCTACAGTCGATGTCATAGAAATTATTGCTCATGTAATCTTCTAGGATTTTATGGTTTCAGGTCTCACATATAGGTCTTTAATCTATTTTGAGTTTACTTTTGTGTATGATGTTAGAAAGTGGTCCAATTTTATTCTTTTACATGGAGCTGTCCAATTTTCACAGCCCCATTTACTGAAGAAACTATCCTTTTACCTTTGTCTATTCTCACCTCCCTTGTCATAGATTGACCATGTAATTGTTGGTCTATTTCTAGGCTTTCTGTCCTGTTCTATTGATTTATGTGTCTATTTTTGTGCCAAAATCATACTGTTTTGATTACTACAGCTTTGTAGTATATCTTGAAATCTGTAATTATAATATCTCCAGCTTTGATTGATTTGGCTAGTCAGGATATTTTGTAGTTCCATACAAATTTTAGTATTATTTATTCTAGAAAAACTCATGTTTTTTACAGTAGATCCTCATAAATATCAAAGATTCATAGATTTGCTTTGTTATTTTGAAATAATTTATGATTAGCTGTGAAATATTAATAGCTTCAGTAATAAATAATAAACAGAATAAAACCAAAACCCCATTATCCTGTACTGGGGTATATGGAGAATGCATTTACTTTTCTAAAAAAGTTATATATAATACTCTATACATTATTCTAGCAAGATGTAGAAGTAAGATCTCCAATGTCTATATTAATGGCCAAATTTGATACATTTTAAGATCATTCTCATGAAAGCAGCTGATATTATATTTCTATAGAATAGTGGAGATAAGGGATTTTTTAATTCAAATTTTTATTTCAAATATTATTGAAATAGCTCTTTTATTCTCAACTAGATAAATTTTTATATCACTCATGTAGATACATAAACATGAAAGTATGAACAAAATAATTAAGAAACTTAATTTAATTACTTTAGTTAAGGATTTCTTTTAAGTTTATTTATTTAGAGGGTGAAGAGAGAGAGAGAGAGAGAAGGTCCCAAGCAGGCTCTATCCTGTCAGCACAGGGCCCAGTGCAGGACTGCATCCCACATACCACGGGATCATGACTTGAGCCAAAATCAAAAGTCAGATGCTTGACTAACTGAGCCACCCAGGCACTCTTTTAGTTAAGGAATTTTAATTTTTTTTTAAGTTTTATTTTATTTTTGAGGGAACGAGAGAGAGAGAGAGAGAGACATAGTGCAAGCAGGGGAGGGGCAGAGAGAGAGGGAGATACAGAATCCAAAGCTGGCTCTAGGCTCCAAGCTGTCAGCATGGACCCCAATGTGGGGCTCGAATTCATGAACCGTTAAGATCATGACCTGAGCTGAAATCAGATGCTTAACCGACTGAGCCACCCAGGCTCCCCTAGTTACAGAAGTTTTAAAACAACTTTCATGTAAACATTTTTATGAGGTATAACTGAAATACAGTAGTGCAAGTACTTAATGCATACAATTTGATAATTTTTAATATACGCAGTTAACAATTAAGGATTGTTAAACCATCTCCACGATCAAGCTAACAAATATATCTATCACTCCCAAAAGTTCCTTTCTATTCACTAAAATCCACTTTTCCCTTTACCCCATCTTTAGGCAATCACTGATCAGCTTTCTTATTTAAATATTAGCTTGCGTTTTCTAGAATATTATGTAAATGAAATAGTAAGTACTCCATAGATACTTTTTAAAATTTATTTAATGTATTTGCTACTTTCACTCAGCACAAAGAATTTGCAACTCATCCAAGTGGTCCCAGGCATCAATAATCCATTCTCTTTATTGTTGAATAATATTTCACAGTGTAGATTAACTAGATTTGTCAATTTACTTGTATGAGTCTTTTTTTTTTTTTTTTGGCGTAAAATACAGGCCCTTAATTCTCTCTGTTCATTATTTTTGGGAAACTGATTAGTCTCTCTGATCTTTATTTTTCTCTTCTAGAAAAATATGAGTTTAGTGTTTGTCTCATGGGAGTTTTGTGAGAATTAAATCAATGAGTGCATTGCCTGGCACATAGTAAATACTCTACAAATATTAACTTCCTTTCTAAGTTATCACTCAGTTGCCTTACTGGTATCAATGGTCAGGTAACACTTCCCCTCCTATTAAAATGTTTTCACTCTTTTCTAATCATTTTAATGTTCACTTAGCTTGAACATTACCATGATGCTAGCCAGCCCTATTGTCTGTCCAACAGATATAGGAGTACCAATATAGTTAGCTCCTTAAAATACAATCCTTCTTTTGGATTATACTAGCTTCAGTAACTGACAACAATTTATTCTAACGCTGGACACATGTGCCAGACTAGCTATGGGATGTCTATAGGTGAGACATAGAGACAACAATCAGGCTAGAAGGGGAGCTGTTTCTACCAGCTGGAAAGCTGTGTTTGCATTGCAAATGTTCTCTTTTAAATGAGGTAATATGTTCATTTGATGGGTTTGTGGAGAGGGGCACTTGAAAAGGATTATGGATTTGAGGAAGCAGCTAAAGCCTTCCTGGGCCACCCACTGATATTGCTACAGTTCAGTTCTCTTCATTTTCTTTTCCAAATTATTGTTTCCTTACTGCCACTCCTTTAAAAATTTCCTGCCTACTCAGACTTCTTCCAGTAAAGTAAATATAAATAAATAAATGGTTTTGATTTCCTCTCTCTTCATATTCTTCATAAACATTATGTCCAACCGAGCTACCGAACCTAGTTCAGTTGACAGTTGGCAGCGCACAAAGGAACTTCAATTTCCCTTCTTAGGTATTGTGAGCGGGGATATCAGCTAGGACTGAACGCAGTGCAAATCAGGCAAGGCCAACATATTAGTCAATGGGACCAGGTTAGTTTGCCCTAGAGCTAATTCTATTAACTTAAATATGATTTTTGTTCACCAAAAAGGGCTGCTGGTGTTAGTGTGTAGCTGTGAGTTGAGGTGGGGTGGGTAAGAGACCAGTGATAGTGTGAATGAAAACAGCATATACATTAAAGATGCTTAGTTGGCAACATCATTTCTACATCAGGAAGACTGTATCACATTGCCCTTAGGAGTTCCTTAATGGAATTAGGAAATCCTGAAGTACGAGTGTGCTGCCTATGAACTTTGAAGTCCTCTGGTATGCATAGTACTGTCCACATACAGAGGCCCCAGTTGATAAAAACAATTACAAAGTGATTACCTTCTTCTTCACTATTCAGAGAGGTTGAAATTATCTGTTTCATTTCTGCACCTTAGTGATTAATAGGAATGTGCACTCCATCAAATTTTTTCTTGAAAAAGATAAATTTAAAATAATATAACGTGCTTTTTTATTTTATCAGGATAACGCCATAATATGCAGAAACCTACAAATTCTGATACCTCTGTGGATACCCTGAATTCCACCCGTCAAGCCACCGGAGCTGTGCAAATGAGGATCAAAAATGCCAACAGCCACCATGACAGGCTGAGCCAAAGTAAATCCATGATCCTCACAGATGTTGGGAAGGTCATTGAACCCGTAAGTCAAATGCCCCAAAACCCCCACGTTCACTGATACAGAGTTCTGTTAAAAAAAGCTAATTAGTTTTGTTTTATTTGTTTTCCTAATGTGCACAAGAAAACTGTTTTTGTAATGCATTTTATCTTGCCTACTTATAGTCATAATAATATCCCCAGTTGCGAGAGAAGAGCTGGGCTTAATCCAGAGTGATAAAGTGGATTTGGAGCTAGACTGAAGAGCACCTTTGACTCATTTTAAGGGCCTCCACTATCATGCTTCAGTGTTATAAAAATAATGAGGTTATGCTAGCATGTGGTGTTTGTACTTCCAAATACAGTACATCACTTTGAAAAGCCAGAGGCTAAAATTAGCTAAGAATGAACTGAGGGGGAAAAATATCTTTAAAAATATGTGAAAATATCTTCCTTAAAATCTCCCAACAATATATAACATTGGAATTACGATTTGATTTGGAATGAGCCTGAATGATTGAAATGGGGTGGCGATTGAAGGTTTGGAGAGGAAGCCATTTTGTCTCGATAATGTGTCATTAGGAAGATTTGAAATAAAATAGTTAGAGATGAACTCTACTGCCAATTGTGTCCCTGCCCCTGCACGCATCCTGAGCCACTAAACACACTGATTGCGATGAGTCTCCTCTGGTTAATTTTCTTCCATAATGGTGGTAACTTGCAGCTGAGGCCATAGGATGTTACAAAATTATTTATGCAGTGTTAGCCACTCTTTTGGACCCCAGATCTATTTTGTTTCTCACAGTGAGAACAAGAGCGGGAAATAGGTTAGCTGGGGAAGGGCTGTGAGTCCCAGTCACTCTGCAGAAACAAGTGAGCTATTAATTGAGTGTTCTGTTAATATCGTAGGGGCCTATGAAATATTCAGTGCCCTAACTGAGTTATTAAATGGGATAAACTTGCTGGGTGGCACGTTACTGATTATATTTATTCTCTGTTTTCACTCGAATTTCAAGTGCAAAATTAACCCACAACCATCTCAGGAGCCAGGATTTGAATCATTCTTTCTTCAGGTAGCATAGACAAATTTAGCATGAGGAAGCTGGTGATTCCATTTTGGGAGCAGGAGACACATCCTGAGATAAGGTACCGAGAGATGCGAGAGATGCGTTTCTCTTTATTGACTTTCTCATTTAAAAGGATTGTCTGCTGGGAGGCACAACACTGCTGGTTTTTAAACCAGCTAAAATGTTCCTCAACTATGAACTTGAGACATGGTTAGAGTAAATTATTGGAATCTCTATAATGTATTATCAGTAAGAACTGTACCTTTGAAAAAGTTTAAAAGTTAAGTATATTTAATGATGCCTAACATATTTTATTGGCTGTGTTTAACAAAAGGCACTATGCCACAGTTGTTTTTGACAAGCATGAAAACATCACAGCATGAGACTGCAAAAGGAATTATGGAGAGAAATTACAAGTGATCCATCTCTCAATGAATTATCCACCTCAATAGCCCGCAGAACTCAGCTACCAATTAACACCTACTTTATTACATGTTGGGATGTACTTAATAACTTTCATGTGTTTATGCACTATTACCTTGACTGATGCCTCTTGTACAATTAGGCATAATTGGCATATCAATATGCAAAAGTTAAAAGGATTAACCCTCTTAAAACTAATGAGCATTTCTGTATCCAGCTGCTAAATGAGACAAAATTAGCATTTTTCACTTTTGGGCAGGATTTTATCATGCAGTTTCTCATTGTTGATATTACCTTGTTACATAACTTTAGTTTGGGGGGTTATATGCTGGACTGCTAGAGAAGAGTTTTCCAAAGTTAAATTAGCTATAATTATCCCAGCTTTTGTTTCCGCATTCTTAGCCTGGGCAATATGTATTCCTCGATAAGGAACAAAAATAAAAGTTACTTTTGGTTATGTGTGCTCAGTGCATAATTATATAAAAGGGGTATTTTAGTGAGGATATGTCATTTCACCGAGAAAACTTGGCGCAGAGATACTGTATTGAAAGCTTGCCATGGCACTAATTTTCTTTCTGTCTCGGTTCTTTTCATCTTTTTTCCATGCACAATTTTCTGACTAGATACTGACAGAATGTAAAGTATTTTGGCATATTTATTCAAACAAGCCTGTTAAAGATATCTACTCAAGCTAAACTAAGAACTTGATTTTTCAGAAGTTGGAGGTTGGGGTGAGGTCAAGGGGGGAGATCTTGAACTTCCGAGAGGTGGGAGGAGATATATTGTAAAAACGCGTGCACATGTCACATGCAGCATGGTTTGTTGTCACGGAGACACATGCGTTTAATCTGTACAGAAAAAAAATCAGGACTAGAGTAGTGCTATGTATGTTATGCACTGTGTTCAATGTATATGGCACATCTGTGCTACGTGTTCCCTGGCATAACGAGTATACAAACCTAATATGGACTTATTGGAGCATATAACACAAGAATCTGAGATTACATTCATCACGATTTAGCTTATTACAGAAAGTGATAAAAGGTTCTAGGGTCAAATCAATTATATAATTTTGTCATTAATTCATAAAATCCTCTTTCTTCATCGTGTTCAATTAAAACTGTGTTTAATATGACTGTGAACTCAGAACACCACATAAAATCCTCCCATATGCATCAAAAGAGCCTAGATTCTTGGTATCCTAAACAGAGGAACAGTTTGAAATGTCAATATAAACACTTATTTGACCCCGTGCTATGCAAACACAGGTGATTTACTTATTAAGTTAAAGTTTTCATTACCTAAGTACTGCAGGGAAACATTTCCGTACAACAGGCATCAATCCTCCATTAGTACTTCCTTGGCGGCGTGCATCGTGTTCCTTAAAGACCAAATAATCATTTTTATGGAGTTGATAAGATCAATGCCTTTTCAGGTTTAAAGAGGCCACTCTACTGCCTGGGAAATGTTGGAGAGGGGGGAAGTTTGGACATGGGAGGACTTGGTTAGCAGAAAATTGCCTCTCTGTAAGAGAGATCTGGAGACCTCTGCTTGGTGGGGAAGGAAGGCTCCTTGGTCTCCGTGATTTGTTGTCTCATTCTGAGCACCGGAGTGAGACCTTTTAAAGGTGGACTGCTTATTTACTCGAATGTGCTAAACACAGAAGCAGACGGCTTAGTGAGCGTAAATGGGGGGCAAGTGAAGTGTGCCTCTTTAAGGGCTGAAAGGCTAATGTGCAATCCAGCAAATAGCTAATGCAAAAGGTTTAATGTGGCTTTGATGTTATATATAAGAGGGACGCTCCAGCCTACTAGACAGTTTAGAATAGATATTAATGAAGAGTTTAAATAGCCCAAATCAGGAAAATTGCAGACATAGGATTTGCAGACAGGAGCAGTTTCAGCATTTAATGCTGGTGTCTTAAGCAGCAACATGTATGAATATTCACCATCTCCATCTTGTAAACTCCACAGAAGTGCAATACTTAATTCATGGCCATCACGGACAGGGGAATATCTTTTTATTACTGTTAGGATGAGGACTTAGGTCGAACCCTTCCTAAATGCTAACTCAAAAGACTCCTTTTGCTGCCATTAACAGACTGTGCTTGTTCAATTTTCTTTTTTAATATATTATAAAGAAAAAGAGGAAACAATTTTCTTTTGTTTCATACTTCTGTGATTATAGGATACTTGCCAAAGTTGTGGCTAGCCAAAAAGGCAGACATAAAAATTGCTACTAAAAATATAAGCCTTCTGTTTCGCAGAGTTTTTGAGAAATATTATGAGACTGTAGGACTTGTCCATGTTTACTTCAAATCCAGCTTATAGTTAGGTTTGAGGCTTTGTTTGTATAAATTGTCCTGAAGTGGATCCTGATATTTAATTAAAATGACACTAAATCACATTGAATTGATAAGACTTGGCATCTCAAACAAAGGTAATTGCCCGTATTGGTTTTCTGCAAAAATAGCGCTGCTTGGAAAATGTGCAGCCAACACAGACTGTCAACTCCATTTATAGATCAATATGTGAAAACCATTGATCAGGCAGGCATGTATAACAGTAACACTTTGCATTTATTTGTTGTTTTTATACCACATTAAGGCTTACAGGATTATAGGCTTCCTAAATATTTTGACTTCCTCATAAATATATGATCTGTTGCATGTTAATTAAATGAGAGTCTGCAGCCATTTCTAAAATTGTTTTTAGTTTGATGATTTCCTTTTATTGCTGTGGATCGTATGATCTGAAAATGGATTAGTTTCCTTCTGCATAAAGATTATTAAAGCTTATTTTAATGTGTCCTATTTAGTGTAAGATGTGGCTGCCTTTTTGCTTTGAAAAATATAGATACAGACAATTATTTTCTCTTAGCGAGTAGCTGATCTTTTTTATTAACTAAGCATTCTCAGAGCTCAGGGTAGAATTATTTCCTGACATATTTTGCACACTCTGTAGATAACAGGTCTTCTTGATTTCTCCTGATAGAATTTGTTTTTTCTTTTCTTTTTATCTAGGTCTGTAGCACAGGCATCTGATCAAACATTATGTAGAAAATAAACTGATCATCTCAATTAAATTCTAGACACACACAAATATAATTTGAATTCTGTTTTTCTCATTCGAGAACAAGCCTTATGAACTGTTCTTGTACACTGCATTCTGCAGTTAAATCTTTCTTATCTCATCAATGTAAGGACAGTGTTTTGTTCCTAATCTTTATTGGACTATTGTGGATGACATTTGTAAGCCATTTTGGTTTATAAGGGAAAGCTAGAGGACAGTGGAGTGAGACTCTCCCATAGATCCAAGCCTCAGATATGACTACGCAATAATGTGTCTTCCAATGCAATTTTCTTTGCCACAGAGAGGTCAATTTTGTTGAGAAATCTTTTTATATCCTCTATATACATTAGAAGTGCTGCTTTCGAGACAATACTTGGCTTTATATACAATATTAAAGCAGCAATAAAAGAAACAAGGCTTCAGAAATAGAAAAAAAAAAAATCATGAGACTCAAGGGTTACCTAAGGTAACTGCTGTACAGCAGACTCGAAAGTTTATTAGCCAGAATTCTGACTTTTACATAATATGCCCTGGGGTGGGGCGGTGGAGAATCCAAAGCCACCAGAAATTTCATTCCTTGTCCTTGCTATCCCATGCCATCTCCTCACGTGAACATTTTTAACTCTTCTTTCCCGGGCGAAGACTGGACTTGCCGAAGGTTCAGAAAGTTTACAACGACAGCGTAGAGTCCGTGCTTCAAAGAATGAGCGGAGGCTCTGGAATTCACGTCCATGGCTGCCTCCTTTTCATTTTAACTTGAGCATAGCTAAATTTGTTTATAATCTCCTACTGATTGAACATGGCGCTGAATGTACATGAGATACATTTTTTTAAAAGTTAGTCCTCTGATTACTAATTTGAATCCAAAACTCTAACCTTGTTAGCATCTGGACTTATTTCCATAATAACAACCCCTTCAGAACCTACAAAGTAATGAATAATTGACAACAAATGAAATGTTTTGATAGTTGTCGGCACAAAGCATGTTTAATGTTTTGTGTTGCTTCCTAGCTAATTATGTAGATGACACATTTGTCAGACCTTGACTGCCATTAGAAACGTGTTTCCAGAGGGGAGAAAAACAGGCTATTCATAGAGTAATTAACTAGAATGCTCAATGACCTGTGAGAGATTCAAATCGCTGCCAGTTCAGACATTGTTTTGTTACAGAAGCAGAGGGGTAATTAAAATTCCAAATTACAGTCCTATGATGGAGCATTTGTTTGTTGACAGTATACTCTTACTCTAGTTTGTTAATTCTTTTTTAAATTGCTTCTAATCCATTTTATAGCTTTAGGAGTTCCGTCTTTGAATTTACTGACAACTAATATTATGGTAAATTGTACTTCAATGGAGTACTGCGGTGCCTCACAGTTTCAAGGGAGCACAAGGTGGGTGGGATAAAATAGCTCCTTCCCTAAAATGACATATCAGGTGCTGTCAGTAGGAAAGCCACTAACGTGGAACATCTTGTTAAATACTGTGTTTCCAATTCTGCATTAGGGGAAACGTCCTAGCAGAACACACAGAGATAAACAGGAAGTGATGATGAACATCTGAAAGGGAGAAAGAAACCTAATCTCTCAACAAGAAATGATTGATGAAGGGGTTCTGTTACGGAGGAAGAGACAGGAGCTGGGGCTGAGGATGATTTGGGGAAAGGTGTTGAGTTTAACGCAGGGAGATGCAACAGTCTGCAGGAAAGCTCTCATAGATCACTCGAAAAAGGGGGTGTATTTTACAAAAGTACCTTCCATCTCAGGTCAGTAACAGAGCTCAGGATAAGAGGTATTACCCGTGAATTTTTTTCAAGGAATTATTGGCATGGTTGACAAATCCAGAAGGCTAACATAGTCTAAAAGATTCAGCTCAAATGAAATATTTATTTAGGCTGCTGAAAGTGAGAATATAGTTTTATTAAAAAGATCTGACAGAAGTCACACGGTGTTTGATGCAGGCGAGCTGACAGAGGCATCCAGTGAGCGTTGATTATCCCGAAGTCACTGTCAGCTAGGATTGATTTTCACTTTCTCCGTTTATGTAACGGTTCCTGTAATACAGCTGACCCCGAATCACGTTACCTTGTCATTTCTCTGCATGGATCAAGAAGAGATGAGCTGAAAATAGCTAGACACTGACCTTGAACTTGCCAGAAAAGTGAGAAGTGACAGTGGGGTTTTTCTGTAGTTCATGTACAAAGATTAAGGCAAACGGTTCCTCTGTTGAGTTCACTGTAGCAGCACAAGGGGGCAGAGCAGTACTAGAGATTACAGGTAAAACAGCTTCTGCACCAGCATGGAAAGGCTCTGAAATACCAAGTTAGAGCCAGAGGTCTCATTTTTACATCTTAGTGTAGACATAAAGGAGAATCACTGATGAATCAAAATCTCGGGTCCCCTGATGTTCATAATCAGTAATCTAAAAGTGTACATTCTAATTTAAAAAAGGTTACCTAATACTCTTGTGGCAGCAACTATGCTTTTCACTGAATTATTTGCAGCACCTCTTATTTAATTCATATTATACTCTTCTCTCTTAAAATAACTTTGGAACCATAGTCAATATTATTAGGAGAGTTTTATGGCAAATTCCTAAAGTGATATGTGTCGTTGTAAGTATAATAGAATCAGAAGATGAGAACAGTCTTTTTATACTTCTTAAGTATCAAAACCCCAGGATTAACATTGGACAGTGTTATACAGCGGTGTGCAGCCACAAAGAGGTAACATGCAAGCTGGAAAACAATGTTTGTCACGTGATTTACGCTCATCTCTACTTTGTAAATTTTCCCATTTTAATATCTGCCTTGGTTCTCACAAATGCCCTTTAAGAGATCATCATTATGACCTTGGCGAATCTAAAACACCATATATTGGGCATTGTTCTTTGCTTGCTAGCACTTAATTAAGCTAAATCATTGTTGTACTGATGCTGAATGTTTCTCATAAATGGCACCCAAAGAAGCAGAGAACTGAAGCAGGTTGAGAAACAGAAGAAGAACAAACACGGGCTTGATTATTCTCTAGGTTTTAAATGCCTTATGTAATGGCAAAATAGCATCTTTGCATGTGTGGTGATGGCACAATAACATTGTAAACCTCCACAGCAACGAAATTCGTTCTTACACATAATGGATACTTTCTCTGTGGATACACCACACGCACACACACACACACACACACACACATCTCTTATACATATACATGTATATATACATCTCTATATCTCTAAAAATACAGATATACAGAGAGGGATGTATAAAATATTTATATATTTAAGCTTATTTTTATATTCTGGGAAAAATAACCGCATGCATACATTTACAAGTTGAAATATCAAATTGCTTCAATACTCCTATAAATTTAACTCAGGACACACTGACAATATGAAGAGCTGAGAAATAAGTAGAATTCCAATATGTTTCAAGGATGGAATAAATAAGAGAACATTCTGTTGTCAAGAATGAGGTTGGAAATATTCAGAATACCTGTGTCATCACAGAAGTCTATAATACCTCGTTTTGGGCCTCACAGAGAAGAAAATAGCCTTGTGTTCCAAGCATAAGTCATCCAGCTTTAAAGGCTTGGCTGTGTGTGTGTGTATGTGTGTGTGTGTGTGTGTGTGTGTGTGTGTGTGTGTGTGTGTGTGTTTATAGGAGCAGAGGTGGGAGAGAGGTATATGGTATATGACATCTTTGAGGGCGATCCTGAGGCACGCTGCATTCCTTTACAGTCCTTTGCATTCCTGCCCCTTGGAGTGTGCGGAGTGTGCGGAAGACCTCCTGTGTGCCTTCTCTCAGGTGGTGACACACCCATCCCTAAATGGTTCATTAGCTTCTGCTTCTGAGGTAAAGGCAGACATATAGGTGTTGGCTACTAAAACACTTCCCCCAGAGTGGCTTCCCCACCCCCTTCAGTGTGTAAAGCTTCTAATAAGGGACTCCAGTCCCTGATGTGTTCAGATTCGGTTTATTGTTACCATCTGTTTAATTACCCTTTCAGGTTTGTGTTGAGAGGCATGAAAGTATTTTATCCAGCCTTTGAATCCCTGTGTTCCTAAAGAGATGTGGGTAAAGTACGTGTCAGTTTTCAAAGAGCATATTAAAACCTGATAAGCAGAACCATCTCCAAACAATACCATACAAGGAAAATGCATTACTTTTTATATGAATGAGTGTTACAAGTAATTAGCAAATGTACAGTGATATGGCACCCTCTCCCAGCAATGATGCCATCTTCTTTACATATAATCTCATATGCTTCTCCTTTGAGGTGATGGAATTTTATGATTCCCATTCACTTCCAATTCACTGGCAATAGGTTTATTGGGGAAGAGATTGGGGTTTGAGCTGTAACAGGATGTACAGTTGTCATTTGTCAAACCAGTTTAAGGATGTACAAAAGTGAAAGAGAAATCGTGTACTAAAAAAACTAGAATACAATCTTCAGGGAAAGGTGGGGAAAAAAACCCAGGAAATTGAGTTATTTTCTTCTTCGTCGTCATTGTCGTCGTCGTCTTCTTCTTCTTTCCTATTATTATTATTATTATTATTATTATATTCTACATTTTTCCCCTAGAGAAGCATTAGCATGTTGTTTCTGGTGGCTGCTGTAGTTACTACGATCTGGTACACATTCAAATGCATTTGGTAACTAAAGTTACACCAGCTAACCCTCTCAACCCAATTGTATTTGAATTATTTTAGATACCAGCATTTGGGTGAAAATAAAACAATAACATAAAATGAAACAAACCCAAATTTAAGTGTTTAAATATCAAAATGCTTTAGAGGTATGATTCTGAAAACTAAAAGGAAATAAATCAGGTTATTTTACTTCCCAAATCAAACAAGAAACCAAATGATTTATCCCTTAGGAAGTGATTTCAATAACTTCACATTTCTCCCAAGATTCCAAAGTGATATTAGATTTAAAATGTGTTTGAAAGCATTCAGAAATGGTAGTATTGTTTTTGTGTGAGTGCCCTTACACAACGCCGAAGACATAAACAACTAAGGGACTGTATTCTTTCTAATCCTTCATGAAGAAGTCAGTGCTATTCCAGCGTCATGATTTCATCTTATTTCTGTGGAGGAAGGGGAATAGTGATAGCACCAACTTTCCTCCACGACTTTCAGTCACCTGACTTGCTTTCATTCCCACAGGGTAAAAGGAAGCTGTAATTTTAGTATTTCCAATGAGAAGGGACATGTGTCTCCTTGCATTGAATTGTCTTAGATCATATCATGTAGCACAAAGTGACCCAATATAGGAAGACAGGAAAACAAAGTGACAGTTTTGTTTGCTCAAGTATAAACTCCATCATCAAAACATGGGGGCAAATTTTGGAGGCACACAGCTAGATTGAAGGAATTAAATAGCAAGAATGATAACCTGTACTTGAATAAAATCTATTTAAGTCATAATCTATAATCAGCAGTGAAAAGATAACAAACAAATAAGCTAGTTCATGTTTAGCCAAACTGAGTGCAACTACTACTGTTTTTAAAATCCATGATAAAGTGAATTGGCTGATGCTTGATAATACATCACCCACTGTGGTCTTACCTATTGATCATAGCCTGACAATGGGTAACCTTTCATGGCAACTTCCTCTTTTACCATGAATTATTGACAGTGTTAATGCCAATAACACATGACCAAATAGACAGGAAAGAAGTTTACGTTCCTGGGTGTGCTATCCTTAACCCCCATGCTTTTGATATCATAGTTTTTAAAAAATAATAAAAAGAAAAGAAGGAAGACATTTTCTTTCTTGTCTTAAAAATACCCATGAATTAGTTTTTACTTTCATACAGATTATTAAAGTGACATCCTTGTAATTCTCATCTCTAACTCATTTTGGAGAATAGAGTGCAATTTTTAAAGGAATATTATGATTGTCATTTTTATCCCAGTGTCCTCTACTTTGTATAACAAAAATCCTAAGGATATTACTCTAATGGTGTGTCCTAAGGTCCCTGAATTAATAATTTCCTGCTCACTGAGTCGTCATCCTCCCAACCATGCCTTTAAAAGTCCTTCAAGTAGGAAGTGGGCAAGCAGGTCAACTACTTTCATTCATTATTTCATTCATTAGTCCCTTCCTTTATTCATCGGACAACACTTTATTGCTACCTCTATATGTCAGAGACTGCTTTTCCTGCTGGGAACACAAAACAGAAAGAGTCTCTGTGTCTAGGAGGTTATATTCAAGGGAGATAAAGAGTCCTTATCCGGAGTAGCCTAGGTCTCAGCCCACTGGCTTCCTCACTTTGTCCCCGCAGCACCTCCTCCCCCTCAACACTAGTGTCAGCGTCATGCACCTTACATTTTGTCACAAAGATTGTACACAGTATCTAAAACAGGACCTGTGACATCAGAGGCCTTCACTGTCACTTCCAGGAGATATATTCCTGTGGATTGTAAATCTCAAATGGGATGTCGTTTTAATTTTGAAATGGTGACACTCCCACCTGATTCTAACCTACTTTACACTCTGTTTTTTGCATATGTTGACCCATTTGCTGTGTCTCATCTCCTTTGACATACACAAGTTATTAAGGTACTTTCTGTGGTAACAAGTCAAGGTGCAAGTATTCTTATCTGGTTAAACTGATAATATCTCTTTCTACTTTCATTCTTTCTACTTACTTCTTGTTCCATTTCTTAATGAATTTTAATAACATGCTTTTTATTGGAGTCAAAATAATAATTCTTATGAATAAAAATAAAAATTTTAGTATGTTTACTTGACATCTATGACTGTTTATGCTTTCAACGTGAAAATTAAACACAGGCCCAATTTAGGCTTTTATAGAACTTTCAAAATGTTCACCACGTTCTTGACTTTTAAAAACATTTTATTGTGATCTTTGCCGATGGGCTCGGGTTGAACATTGTCTCCCAATTAGCCATGATTTGTGGAATTTTGTGGGATTACTTGTGGAAGGGATGATCTAATTTTCAAACTTACTTAAGCAGTCCATCATTAGTGCTGTTCTTGTCTCAGAGGAGTTTGCCATTATAGCTCTTAAAACTCATTGCCAGACATGACACTACCGTGTACTTGTACTAAAACAAAGGTTGATATGCTAACCATGAAACAAAGATTGGAGAACATAGGCTCAGTTGAAATGCGAATTATTTTGAGGCTTACTTCATTCAGAAAAAAATAAAATGAAAGGAAGGAAGGAAGGAAGGAAGGAAAGAAGGAAAGAAGGAAGGAAAAAAGGAAAGAAGAAAGAAAGGAAGAAACTATTTGAAGAAATTACTCTTCCCTAAAACAAGGTGATTGTTAAGTATTTCTGATTAATTGCTCATTCACAAAATAGGCTCTATTAGACCTCATAACTCCTCATTTCTCATATGTATGTATAACTAGATAGCAGTCTTGCTATGAGAATGAGCGAGGAATTAAATTCTGGATGCCTTGAAGAAGAGAACTGTTTTGCACCATTTGACTATGACCCTAAGCTTTTCTTCACTCATGCTGCCCTTTCTACATTTGAATTCCACATCTCCTGCCTGACTGCTTAGCTAAAACCAGTCTTGGAAGATTGTTTTTCCGTGGTCACCCATGTGTCCCGAGAGAACTCTGATAGCTTCCTTTCACCTATGCCTCAAGGACCTATTTAAGGACAATATTGACCTCATATACACTATTTGCATTCTATAGTAAGGCTAATGGGTTGAATGCAGGTGTTACAAACAATCAGCTGACTGAATTTTGCCCACAGGTGGTTTATTTTGTTTGATTAGGATGATGTTTTTAAAATTTTTGAATTCAAAAGCCTTTTGTTAGAGTTGTGTCTTCATTAATTTATGTTACCTACCTGCTCAGCCCTGAGTGCCTGCTTGGCATTTCAGATTGCAATCTTGAAGTTATTTCATTGATTGGCCTATTCAGGAGTGAGAGCATACTGAGGCGAGTCAGAAGATGACAATTGCTAGTTATAAATTTGGAAATTCAGAAGATGACAATTGTTAGTCATACATTTGGAAATGTAGTCCCTACCACATTTCACTGACAGTGTAAAAACATTCTGTTATATGGCTAAATATGAATTTTCTTATTCAGATTTTCTCATTTGGGTTTAATTTCAATTTTAGACACTTGCATTATTATAAATTAACAAACATCTTGCTGCCTTTTATACAACACTAAAAAATAACTGTGATTATCTATGGAAATGGCGTTCTCTTGTCACCAAGTTATAAATATTCTGTTTATTCTGGGTTATCTATGATTTAACTTTTGTGGGTTTTGTTAAATAGTTCTGAAAACTTGATGAAAAGCTACTTTGTATTTAAGTGAAGCAGCGCTCTTCTAAATCTTATTTTTTTTAAAAAGAATCATGCCAGGACCTTAAAAATGAGAAATGATGTTATTTAACAGTTCACAATATTATGCAAAATTTAAATCAAGTTAGATTTGACTAGTCATCTTATTACTTACCATTTACTTTACATTCCTCCTAATTAAACTTAATTGGAAGACTTTTAAACTTTGTTAGAATTTGTATCTCTTTTTCAGTGGACATGTGACTTCCCATAAGAAATGAAACACACATAAAAATGAGTTCCACAGTCTCAACTCTGCTCCCTGTAGCCAAACATTCTTTTTCTGAAGCATCTGCTTTACCAACTCAGAAGCTGGGTGCCTTTATGGAGAGAGATTAGGTTCACATGAGAAAGGAAAAATACCTTTGAAACAAAGATCAAAGAGCTCTCAGAGATCTCTAGATTTGCATCTTGCATACTTAGTTCAACCTAAAGACCTGTTTTATTTGGCCCACATAATGTTTTTATCTTCTTTCTTTTTAATTGAGCTGAAATTTGAACATTGTGAACTTTTACATAAAAATCTGTATATGTGACATGTCTCAAAAAAATCAGAAATTCTGGCTTTACTAGGCTGGTACCCCAAAGGGCAGGCAATAGCAGCAGAAAGCATATAGCTCTTCATGCATCTAGGTGGGACAAGTGCCACATAGTTTGTAGCAGTTGAACTAGGATCCCTTCACTGGGCCATGTCACATAGCTGACCTTTGGAGGTTGTGATGCCAACCACAGCAAACGTATTCCAGCCTTCTTGCCCACGGAGGACAAAAAGAAACTAAGTTGTCGTTCAGATAACTGTGAAACTCCTGTCTCCTTTGAGTATAATTTTCCAAGTTGCCTCTGAGATGAGAAGAAGGTTTTGAAATAGGAAGAAATGGATTCTTTCATATACTCAAATGGTTATTTATATAAATGAAACTTTGGAAAACTATCCTTTGCTGATTTCCAGAGACACTAATTAGTACCTGTGTGGCACACATATCTCCAATGGCAAATCAAAGACTCGTTCATGGGGAAATTCGGCAAGTGTCTGTCCCTGAAGTGGCCCCTCCAGGTTCAATCAGAACTGTCAGTGGCAAGCATCATAAAGAAGCTGTAATGCCCTGTTTGTTATGAGTTTGGTCCATGTTCAGTATTTTGACCAGTAACATTTGATTCTAGCCAGGATTAGAATTATTTTTAGGTAATATAAGCCAGGCATGAATCATATTCTCAAGTAAATCTACACTATGGTTACCTTTGAAGTGCTTTGCCATCCCATGGCAGCGAATAGGAGTCTGATTATGAACACGGAGTAGTGCTGGGCAGACCTCGAAGACTATCCTGATTCTGACTCTTCTTTACTATTTTACTTTGGGAAAATATATTTTTGGGCATTCTTATACATATGTTCAAATTAATTAAAAAAAAAGCAGTTACCTATAGAGGAACAAAGATGAAAGAAAATAACATATATAGAGTGCTAGGCATGATGCCTGGGAACAAATTCAAAAACTGTAGAAAATCACTGTTATGTTTATGTTTCTCATTTGTATGAAGTCACTTTAGCAGGTCTGGTTTTGTAGCTTTGGGTTACTCTGTGCATCTCTGCCACTGGATCCTCATCTTTCAGTAAACAGGCTCTCAATACTCACCTGTATTCAGAACCATTTTGATTCAAACCACCTAGAGCTCTTCTTACTCAACCTGTTCTTGATTTATTACAGCTTCTGATTCTTGGGCAAATCTTCTCTGGTATCTGATACTGTTTGCATAATAATGTAATGCCTGCTGGGGTCCATCCTCAGCTATGATTCTAGTTAGCTCTTACATTACAATACCAATCATACCAATTGTATTGCCATAATACCAATGTTTACCATGTGGAGGCATCTATTGTGTACTCAACACAGTGCTACATGCTGTAACAATGAAGATTAGATGAAACCTTCATACCAACACATAAATGATGAAACTGAGATGTGATTCCAAGCATGCCAGATACCAAAGCATAACCTTTGGCCATCCTGAGGCACCATCTGTATAGATCCTAAGCCTTGAAATCCTTCCCTGTTGTAGGTTGCATGTTGAGACTGTGGTATGTCCAACCTGGCCCAGAGAACAAGTGGGAATCAGATGTGTATTCTTTTTCATGCCATAAAGTTCTAATCCACTTCAAAGAAGCAATTAACACTCAGTCTCCTACCCTATGTTTTATCTGGATGGCCTTTCCCTCATCTGAAATCATATAGCAATTATTCATTTGATTAATTATGTAATTATTCATCACACACAGCTTTAGTGCATTTCTTTGTAATTTATTCTGAAAACTTATTAACCTTTATTACTGTTGTCCAACTTTTTATATTTTTATATTGTATGTCCCCAACTAAAGTGAAAGGTCCTTAGAATCAGACATTATACCTAACCTCAAAAGAAACTGGCAGAAAATAAGCCATATAAACTACATATGTATATATATTTTACAATATTATGTGATTAATAGCATCTAATGATATCTTTTTTAATTTCTGAGCAAAACATCTTCAAAGACACAGAAGGGGCAAAAACACTTATAAGAGTATGAAAAAATTAAAATCTAGGGATATCAAAATTATAAGAATAAAGGGACTGAATTGAGGGGAAGAAACCATATTAGTCCATCTATGCTTTGTCTCAGGAACAATGAAGTCACCATTAAGGATCAAAAAGGTGGCTTATGTCTTCAACTGCCTAGCTTATAATTCAGAGATTATGGTGTGTGTGCCAACCAAAAATTAGGCAAGAATTCCTCTCCTGCACATCTGCTGTTTTTGAAAACAGCCAGAATTGTGTTGCTCTTTATCCTTCCCCATCATAGTAAAGCCACACAGAAACTAAAACTCCCAGAAAACTATACAGTAGGCAGGGGTAGGAGGGGACTGGCTGTAGAATAAGGCCTCCTGGGAATGATAGTAACCACAAATATATTGCCAAAGATGGAGCTGGAGTTACCACCAGG
Source organism: Hyaena hyaena (assembly GCF_003009895.1). NCBI lineage: Eukaryota > Metazoa > Chordata > Mammalia > Carnivora > Hyaenidae > Hyaena > Hyaena hyaena. Next base: position 714,367 of record NW_024081012.1, read on the forward strand.
AGCATCAGTAGAAAGAAGGGCAGTCTGGGGACTTAGTTTATATACATAAATATAATTGGTCCATTGCACCAGAGACTAAGACAGGGAAAGCTGCAGATGATCCCACCTGTATCTAGCAAAACCAACTAAGTAGTTTGTTGACTAAAAAACTGATGGAGAATGGTGACTATCAAACTGCTCTCAAGCTGAACCTAACTCCAAGAAAGGGATTCAGCCACCCCTCTGCATTGGATAATGAATTCAGTTGAGATATTGTCACAAGAACTTTTGTAACCAATAGAGATTGTATTTGGCCCCATGTAATAAAAGAAGTGGACATATAAGTAAGTAAATGGGTTCATAAATAATGGGCTTAATGTTTTGTGTAACAAAAATGCAGAGGCAGTAACTCCGCATCAGCTGTAGTGCTTGGCTAAACAAAATATCACAGACATGGGCTTCTTTTCCCTTTTCCTCATCATCTTTAGAATGTAGTTTATTTCCTATTGCTGATCTTCTCATGGCCAGCAGATGGCTGCTTTACCTTTAGCATTTCAACCACATCCCAGGCAGAAAAGAAGCCAAGCAAAAGACAAAAGTCCTGTGCAAGCTGAACCTACCCTCTTTTAAATAAATAGCTTTCATGGAAGGTCGATTCAGTGGTTTCTACTTACATCTCATTTTTCAAAACTATATCACATTTGCTTCAAGGAAGACTGGGAAATCTAACTTTTAATCAGGATGGTTCACTGCTGCAAACACAATAATATCAGTTAGAGATAGGGCTAATAAGAGATCAGAGTTAAATGATAGAGTGGATTAAGAGTGAGGAGGGAGCAAAGACATTCCTTAGATCATATAGGGTTCTGCAGTCTATGATAAGGAGTTTAGATTTTATTACTTGATGCACAGCTATAAGCCACTGAAGGATTCTAAGCAGATGAGTCTCTATTTGGTGGAGAATAAATTAGGAGATGAAGGTGGAGTAAAAAGGGATTACTATTAAAGAGTACAAACTATTCTTGACCCAATAAATCATGGTAGCTTGTGCTAGATAGATTGAGTAAAGATATATGGGAGAAAACAAATTAAAGAATATTTTGAGCATAGAACTGAAAAGGCTTGCAGATGGATTGAATGTAGGTGGCAAAGAAGTGGAAAGGTGTCTGGGTGGAAGAAGACTTTCTTCCTAGATGGAGAGACTGGATTGATGATAGTGCCAATCACTGAGATGGGAAGAACCAAGAATGTTATGGATTTTAAAAAGTGATCAGGTTTGGTCAAGTAGTTAGATTTGGTTGTGGGAAGTTTGAGATTTCAGTGATGTATCAAAGTCAAAGTGTCAATGGGACAATCAATTATGTGAGTCTGGAGCTCAGGAAATAGGTATGCCCCAGCTATATATAATGTTGATGCCAGCTCCCAGGAGGTGATATTTAATCCTAAAGAAATAGCCAAGATCCCATTAGGACAAAGTGTAGACATAAAAGAAGGCTCAAATCTGCAGGGTAAATCTGCAAAGAAGTTGAAGGAGTGACTAGAAATGTGCGCATGAACCAAGGGATACCCATGAGTTTCAAGAAAAAAATGATGCCTGAGAATATTTAAATAATATACATGTCACTTAAGTGTCTATAGATTCGGTTTCTTAATAAAGAAAAATATTTCATAGGAATGCAATTTAGGGACAACTAGTGGATCTAAATGTTGGTGTTATGACCTAAAGATATAATGTAAACAAGAATGTTGTTTGTTTCATGTATAGGTAGTTTAGACATAATTTATAGTCATATGAATATGAATTCATTTATAAGTAATGTTTATCCACATACATTCAAATAAAATCTAAGCAATATTAGATGTCTTTATATGTTTTAAATGTTATCTTTCTGCTGCTGGTAAAGGAAAACTCAAAATTTATTTTGCACTTTTAACTTTCCCATGAAAGGTATCAGATTCTGGTTCAAGAGAAGCAATCTCTCATTACAACATCACAAGGAATAAGAAAAAGTCAAAATGTCTGGAAAATGATAACTGACTTCCACATGCAAAATAAATGTTCAAAGATAGAATCAAAGGGCAAACATCAAGGTAAAGATAAAGAAATAAACTACACACAGATAATAAAGATAATCCACAAAACTAAGAAAAAAAAAACCTTTAATTTTATCTTGAGCAAATTGAGTAGATATATTTTTGAACTTTATTTTTCATTTACAGTTTGCCCCAGGATAAGATGATAAGCTCTACTAATCAGAAAAGGTTAATGGCATATTATTTCTGTGGTAGATTGGTAACAGTCTCCAAACCAAGTTGTTTGTAACTTCTATTCAAGTGTACTATTGTACCTCGGTGGCAAATCACATGAAAATGTCAACCGTAGGTTTGATTTTACCCACTTATAGAAAAAAAAAATCCCACAAGGAACATTATAAGATAATGGAATGTGTAAAATTAATCGTTTTTCAAGGGGTCTTTTCCAGTTTTATTTTCCTTGGTTGAATTCCTTTCTCAATTTGGCCTTCAAGATATGCATTCTGTTATTGGAAGATGTGTTTGTGGTGACTGTACCAGAGCCCACTTTGAGTCAACTCACATTTATCAGACAATTCCCTCTCACCCAAATATTCCCAGTGTAGTCACTACCAGTGAGTCTTCTTTATTCGTACTCTCCATTTGTACCTGGTGGATTCTGTATTATGTTAATTCGTAAAACCAACTCTGCCAGGCTCCCTACAGTTACAATATTAAGGCTGTAACTGAAACGATCTCTCTCATATTGATCTACGACCAGAAGTTCTTTGTCCGGAAGCTTTTGTTTCACATTAAGACACTAATTATCATCTCCACCAAATGAGAATGTTAATAGTCACAAAAAACTGAATGAAAAGATTTTGATCATCACCTTTGAAAGTGCTGTATTCCAACATCTTCCCCATCCATAACTAGCAAACAGTAACAGAGCTTGTTTTTTTAAAGAAATAAACAAAATACTATAAAGAGACTTAAAAATTTTTATAGAAATTATCTCCTTTTTTGTTTATTTTTGTCAAGTAGTTTTAGCCTTACACACTCTATTTGTTTTCTAGGTCATACAAAGACTGTCTGCCTGTGGGTTATTTTTAGTATTCTGATTTTTAACAATTTAAAAGTCTTTCTATAAGAACAGAAGTGTTATAAATTCAGCTGAAATGATAGAAAGCAGGAAGCATTTTAGAGTGCCTATTTGATTTATATGTTAAAAGAATTGGTACAGATTAATCAGTGTAGACTCCCCCATGTCTGGAGGGACAGAGAAACTACTTGATGGTTCTTTCATATTCACATCTCCTCCTGGAAAAAGTAGAATAATGACTCTATAATGAATCCCCTATACAAACACAATGTATCCTAAAAAAATATTAACGATATTTTTGTAATTGATCAAATGGGAAAAAAATCTCTTTAGGTATTAATTAGACATATCAACGTTATTCACTCCACTGCTAAAAAAGTAACAACACTACGGAGACTTTTCATATCCAAGTTTTAAATCAACTTCATATTGTAAACTATTCATTTTCCCTGGGAACCTGGAGATGCATAATTTGAAAATGGACACTCTATAGTGGTAGACTTACGCATATACAGAAAGAAAACCAGAGAGGGTTAAAAAACATCAAGCCTGAAGTTTTATGAGCCATTAGCTCTTTAATGCATCTCAAGGGCTCCTAAACCAATGAACCAAGAGCCTTGGGAAACCTCGAGTCTGACCTGAGTGGAAGAAATAAGGAAGAACACAAGTATTACCAGTGCTCAATGCTATTAAAATATTCACAGAAGACTAATTTGAAAACATATTAACCACATAGTAAGTTAAGGCCTATCACAGATCAAAAGCTAAGTTTTGGGACAGGAAACAATTGGCGGAAGTAATTGGCAGATATTCAGGGAGGAAAGACTGGAAGAAAGAAGGCTGGGATGGAAAATGACCTGATAGCTGTTTAAGGCCTGTAGTTGGCAGAGATCCTTATGATAATGATCTGCTTCCATTGGTGTTTCTTCCCTGAGGAGACAGATGCCTGAAAAATGGAAACTCTGATGTCTCCATGGATCTGTAGCAAGCTTCTGCATAGACAGGCAGAAGAAAGACTTTCCCTAACACAGTTACTTACAACTAAAGATCTTGGGTTGAATAATGCTCTTTAAAGTCGTCTTCACTAGCCCCTACAACTCTTTTACTCTTAAGGCTTCTTCCTTGAACTTAGAAATTAGTGTAATATTTTCAGCGAGCCTTTCTAAATACAGTAAAACTTTGGTTTAAGAGAATAATTCATTATGGAAGCATGCTTGTAATCCAAAGCACTCATATATCAAAGTGAATTTTGAGAACCACTGGCTCAGTTATGATCATGTGATACCCTCACATACTACTCATATTAAGACATCACTTGTTTATTAAGTTAAAATGTATTAGAAATGTTTGCTCAGGGGTGCCTGGGTGGCTCAGTTGGTTAAGAGTACAACTTTGGCTCAGGTCATGATCTCATAGTTTGTGGGTTTGAGTCCCACGTCGGGCTCTGTGCTAATAGCTCAGAGCCTAGAACCTGCTTCATATTCTGTGTCTCCTCCTCTCTCTGCCCCTTACCTGCTCATGCTCTGTCTCTCTGTGTCTCAAAAAAAATTAATTAAAAAAAAAGAAATGTTTGCTCATCTTGAGGAACATTCATAAAATGAGTTACTTGCATTCCAAGGTTTTACTGTACTGTAAACCTCTAGTATCTTGAAAAACCAACCAAATGCTAGATATAGTTCACAGAATCAGAAAAGATAACAATTTGAACAATAATATTAACAATAATAAAATTGAATAACATAATATATGTAATACCTTAAAGAAATTAATATTTTATGATACACTAAAAATAAAATATATATTACTGTATAAAGAAAACTTTTTTTAAGTGTTGGGAAATTTCAAGGCAATCAACTACACTGTCAAGCTTGAACAGTTACGTTTCTATAATCTTGAAAGATTCTCCCACATCACCAAAGATCGTGTGAGAAAGATATATAACTTTATTCTCTTAAGCAAAATACTTCAAGATGATTTTGTCACACAGTTATTAGGATCCACAAAGATTATTCTCTATTGATGGAAGATGTTATGTAGACAATGATATGGGAAATTTTTCTATTATTCACCTATACAATAATACATTTTTTCTTCAAAGTTTTGGTTGTAATTTTAAGAAACAATTAAGGAAATTACTCAATAAGATAATAGATCTAATGCTTTGTTAATTTAGGAAATCTGTTCACATTATTTACAAAATAAGGTAGAATTAATATTTATATGAAGGATGCAATCTATTAATAAGTTAATCAATATATATCCAAAACAAGTCTGGGCTTTGGGTAGCTCAGTAAAATTATTAGATGATAGCAGGGGAAATCTCCTTTCTCCTCTCTTCTATCACTTAATATTAGATAGTGAAAACCTGCTAACAAATAGGAAAATCAGTATAAAAATCATCTTGTGCTGGTCAGGTCACTTTTAGTTGCAAATGTAGAAACCCAATCTGAACTAATTTAACTAGAAAAGAAAAAAAGGTATTGGATTCCATAGCATGTATATGGTTGCATAATAGACCCTCCCCAAATGTTTTTTTAACCCACAATTCTTTACTTTGGGCAGAACTCAGTAGGGAAGGCTCATCCCATTCACTGTGGCAGCTCCACTGAGACTGGAGGATTTACTTCCAAGATGGCTTACTCACATAACTGGAAAGCCAGTGCTATATTTCCTGGAAGCCCAACTGGACTGAGAGTTAAGGGCGGGAGATTCTATTTTATTTCCGTCCACATGAACCTTCTAGGACTTCATTCAGTGTCTTCGTGGCATAGTGCTGGATTCAAAGACTAGAATATCTCAAGAAGACTAGATGAAAGTTGTATGACCTTTTATGTACTGGTTTTAGAAGTCATATACTGTCACTTTTGCGGTAGTCATAGGCTTGCTAATTTTAAGAAGAGGGAATATAGATTCTTAATGGGAAGGGTGTCAATGTCCTGTTAAGAAGAATATGTGGAATAGGAGATCTTGCAGACACCTGAGAGAAAAAATTTGCCACATAAATTGACATTTAGAAATGCTGTCATCTGCCTCTGCCAAATTACTAGTTTCTTTTCTCCCACTACACAGTCTTTCTCAATAAAGTGGGTAAGATGAAAGTTGGCAGTTTGTATGCTTAGAGTAGTCTACTGTAGAAGAAAAAGCTCTTCCCCATCAGCTTGAGACAGAAATATTCTAGGTAAAGAATAATTGGCTTTGTTTTGGTAATGAATCCATTCTTAGACCAATGATCAAGTAGGGTAGTTGATAAGCACTTAAAAGACAAGGTTATGATTTGGACAGTACCCATCAAGATCATTTCATTGAATTAGGAATGGCTGTCTCCACTCTTATCAAAGAGGAATTATATTCAGGACACACAACATAAAGAATATCCACTATAAAATTAGATAAAATAAAGGAGTTTTTGCATTTTCAACCTTTTAATTTCTACCATACATTCATTTGTTCATTTATGCATTTGTGCATGTAGATCTGATAGGCAAAGTTCTCCATCAGCAGTTCTCAAAGGATGATCGAGGGATCCTTGGGGATTCCTTGCCTTTCAGGGGGTACCAGAAGTCAAAACCATTTCCATAATATTTCAAAAATATTATGTGTTTTTTTAAACTCTTATTCTTACATGAATATATAATGAAATCTTCCAGAGGCTACATGACATGTGATATTACAATAGGTTAAACAAAGAAGCAGATGTGAGATTCATGCTGTCTTCTATTAAACCAGACATTAAAGACATTTGCAAAATATAAAGTAATGCCTCTCATATCACTACATTTTTCTCTGTTTTAGAAAATAATTTTTATAAATACATATGATTTATGTTACTAAGCAATGGGCTTATTACTGTTGTCTTCTCAGTCAGTACCCTACACTATCCTTATGACTTCTTATGACTATCTTCACTTTCTCCCATAGGCATGAATCTATTGATGCTGGATGCTAGGCATGGTTTCTATGATTATCTCTATTGTCCTAGGAAGGATTTCCTTTGAGGGGTAGGGAAGAAGAGACAAAGGTATCATCAACCGAGGTAGGCATCAGTGCTTTATACACATAGTCTCATTTAATCTGTGTGCCTGTACTGTGGATTTTAGTAATATGGTAACTAACTTAAGTTTACAGAGCAATGATGTGACCCTGAATAAGGATGCACGCACCAGTGTGTGAATGATCCTGTCACTCAGGAGTGTTTTCTGCCTTTTAAACAATTTGAGGTTTATCTTTATTTAAAGTCAACTAGGTATGTGCAATGGATTCATCAGCTTTAGTTTAATCCCACTAGTATATCCCTTTTATTAGATTTGGCATTACTATTGCCTTTCCTGATATTACTCCATTATCTTCACATGCTTTTAACCTTATCATTTTTTAAGGGCAAGACAAGCCCAGTTATTCAGAAACAAAAACAAAGATAGCTCCTTTCTCCTGGACTTTGTCCTTTCATTCTGGAAAATATGTTGCAGCCATGGTATTATTCAGCATTGTTTTTCATTCCTAATGTGAGACCACCGATTTATAATTTATCTATTTTGACAATGACTTTAGAGTGTCCAGAGGCTGATACCAACATCCTAGAAGTAGGATCTCAGGTTCACTTGGAATGGGAAATGTCTTCTGACACCATGTGACGGTGTATAGAATACCCAGAGAAATTATCACCATTCCCTAGTGCAGTGGTTACAAAACTAGGCTGATCACAATAATTACTTGGGGAACTTTTTAAAAATACAGATCCTTTAAATTTTTTTGTTTATTTTTGAGAAAGAGAGAGACAGAGAGAGACAGAGTGTGAGTGAGGAAGGGGCAAAGAGAGAGGGAGACACAGAATCCAAAACAGGCTCCAGGCTTTCAGCTGTCAGGATAGAGCCTGACGTGGAGCTTGAACTCATGAACCGTGAGATCATGACCCAAGCTGAAGTCAGATGCTTAATTGACTGAACCACCCAAGCACTCTAGATTCTTGACTGAACCCAATCATGATCTTCTGAATCAAAATCTGGCTTCTACTATTCACTGGGTACCGAACATAAGCTAAAGTAACAAAAACAACCACCACGAACACAACAGCAATAAAAACTAGGAGTCACCTATATTGTCCAGCCTCTGTTTTGAAACTCAGCCTATGAAACCAATAGCACAACATCATGCAATGGAAGCTTGCATTCAGAAGATTGGGGTGTCCACTCTCTATCCTGTCTGTAAAGCTCCAGCTCCCTCTATAGTATAGAAAATCTAGATATAGTTCATCTAAGTCTTGGAAAATGTGTACTTTTTAAATACTTTCTCTAACAAACATTTCCCTCAGAAGGGAGAGAGAGAGAGACAGAGAGAGATAGAGAAAGACAGAGAGAGAGAGAGAGAAGAGAATTGCAAGTTATTGCAGAATGAAAATGCTATCTTCCATATGGCTTCATAAACTTTGTAGGGACTTTTCTTCTGTCCATTGCTGCCATTCACTAGAAAACCCAGTTTCTACTGGGGTGAAAGTTAATACCTTTTCAGGTACTGATTCTGATTAGACAAATGGTAACGTGTAAAAGAAACTCAAAGACATTTTTAATTTTTTTCCAATTTTTATTTTTTATTTTAGAGAGAGAGTAGGAGCAGGGGAGAGAACAGAGGTAGAGAGAGAGAGAATTTTAAGCAGGTTCCACACTCAGTGTGGGGCCTGATGAGGGGCTCGATCTTACAACCCTGGGATCATGATTTGAGGTAAAATCAAGAATCAGACACTCATTTTACTGAGCCATCTAGGTGCCTCCAAAGACATGTTAAGTTATCGTGTTTACTAGCTTGAACCAAGATTCAAACACTTGGCAAGAACAAGGCCACAAAGGATTTGGGTGAGATGGTATTCTGTGCGAAGAGATCTGTCCATATACAGCAGGGCCTCTACTAGGTACTGGGGAGCCTATGAATATAATCTAGTTCCAAGAAAGAGAATGAGCAAGCTCTCAGGGTAGACAGCCCTGTAGCAACCAAGTGTGGTTCTGAGAAGGCACTCTCCCTTTTTGGGGAGGGCCAGAGTACCAAAGGCTACCTGTGACGGGCGACCAGTTTTACAGATCAAATCAATACTAGAGGCAGGTAAAGAACACAGAGAAGGGTCATAAGAGTTCTCAGCTTTAGATCTAACACTTAGGCCTAAAAGCAGAGATTTAGGGTGGTTGCTCCCCAACTCAGAGTCTCAAGAGGCTTACTGAATATTAGTCCTCTCAAGGCAGTGGGACTGACATATGCCCACTCCTGTGAGGGCTAGCTCTAGAGTTGAATAAATCTGTTAGAAGAGCTGGCCTTCAGAATCTAGGATAAACAACAAGATAAAGTCAGTAGACCTGTTGGGTATTGTCAGATACTGTAATTCATTCATAAGGAATGAATTATTTATTCATAACCAATGGTTAATTACTATCAGCTTAAAGGGGTCCATGTTATTGGAATTAGAAAGATTTAAGTTCTTTTTCTGGGTTAAGCCATGTTTCCTCTGTGTAAAGGGAACAATGATCAATGAGGAAATGGAAATGACTTCAGTGGGCACCATCAAGGACTACTATTTTTCTTTGTACTGATAATAAACATATCTTTGAAAAAATAATAATCAAGTATATTAAGTATCTAAAAAGGACCAGATAAGAAATAGGAGCACATGAAGGGGAGATAATTATAAAGCAACTGAAAGGGTTACTCATTTCCAGTCTGACTGTGAGAATAGGCCATTCTAAAACATTTTGTAGATTTCTGTTTTAGATTGTATTCCCCCACCCCTTTTCAAAGCTAAAGATAAAATGCTGTCATGTTACAAGTTTGTTCACTTGAAGCAAAATTTACCAAAAGAAAAAGACACTGTCCTTAAATTGAAGTTTAAAGTTGGAATTACATAAAAAGGTAGTCTTTTATAAATCTTCAAGTTGGCACGACAGGGTAAAAGACAGGAATGTAAGATTAGGCACACCAGAAGTTTCTGTGCTGTGACTGCCCTTGCTTTTCAGCGCTCTTGCTTTTCTTTGACTAGTCGCCCATGGCAGTTGACTGAACTAGGGAGGTCAGCGTTCCAGCAGCGCAGTTCCATGAAGAAAGGACAGAAACATGTAACCCGAAATGACATGGCGCTGATACAGCTTGTTGCTTTGCTTGCTTATATTTTGAAGTATATAACGTGAGCTGAGTTGCAAAGAATAGCATTCGACAGGGTGAAGGGTTGCATATACTCCAGAGAAGGCAAGATTTTTGGCGAGGAAAGCCTCTGAAGGACAAGTGCCTTTAGCACAAACTGAAAGTCCATCTGTATAAATATGACCTCAAAATACTGGACAGCACTGCACGGCCAGTAAAGGAATAGCCAACTGGACAAACTTACTTAGCTCTGTTGCTTACTCGGATACTCTCTCTGATGACTTTGCTTGAATAAAGCAGGACTGTTTTCTTGACCAAATGCCCATCCATACATCACCCTGACATTTTGGGATTCAATAGTCCAGTGGAAAAAGAGCATCAGATGCTGCTCTCCGTGACCTCAAGGAAACATTATACATGGGTATAGGATCAGATGACTTACTAGCTAATATGTAGTTACTTAATATCTTTGTGCCTCAGTTTAGTAATCCATGATACCTGTTCAAGAGGCTGATTTTGTAGATCAAATGATATTTTGGATGTAAGTAAAAAAGAAATACATTTATTATAATAGTAATTCTACCTGGCGCATCTAGGACTCAACACAATGGTTTGCTTATGGAAATCACCCCAGAGAGGGGCATCTGGGTGGCTCAGCTGATTGGGTGCCTGACTTTGGCTCAGGTCACAATCTTGCACTTTGTGTGTTAGAGCTGCGTTTCAGGCTCTGTTCTGACTGCTCAGAGCCTGGAGCCTGCTTCAGATTCTGTGCCTCTTCTCTCTGCCCCTCACCCGGTCTCTCTTTCTCTCTCTGTCTCTCAAAATTAATAAACATTAAAACATTTTTAAAAATCACCCCAGATATACTCATTTAAACTATAGCTTGATTTCCTTATCTTTCTGTACATCAAATGGATGTAACCATTTCCTTCATATTGTATAATACTACTACTTTTAAAAAAAATGTTTATTTCTTTATTTTTGAGACAGAGAGAGAGAACAGGGGAGGGCAGAAAGAGAGGGAGGCAGAGAAGGATCTGCACTGTCAAGTACAGAGCCTGAGGCAGGGCTTGATCTCACAAACCGTGAGATCATGACCTGAGCTGAAGTCAAGAGTCACACACTTAACCAACTGAGCCACCCAGGCACCCCTAGGAAATGGGATAATATACATGAAACCATTTTGAGATATAAAGTGAAGTGTTTTTATTGATACTTTAGTACTCAACAATATCCCTTCCACGCCTGCCAGATACCAAGTATTGTGCTGTTTTGCAGGGTTACTAGCCTGAGCTCCGTGTAGTCTCTGCCTTAAAATAAAAATAGTTTCTTCTCTTTTTAACACTTTTTCCCTATTGGAACTTTCTTTGCTCCATTGTTTTTAACTACTAAGGCAGATTGAAGCTCATGTACTTTGAACTTTTTTGGGGATATTTTTCCTTGTTTTAAACTTTTGGTTCTTTCTTTAATTAAGGAATAGGATGAGAGCAGGTCATAATTACATGGAAGGAGTTTTTTCAAAATACACTCTCCTTTATGTAATATCTTCTAGGAGTGCTGCCAGAGCCTATAATCACTGCAAATTAGCAGTTGTCACTTATAGGTGTGTTTCTCCAGCTATGTTTGGAGTTCTGGAAAGAACTGAGATTCTTTCTTGAGAAATACCCTTGTTTCATGATTTGGATGGATTTTACCTTCTTTGCCTTGCACTGCAAACCCTCATTACCAATTGCTATTGTAGCAAATCTATCTAGCCATTATCAGTATCTTAAGGGTTTTATAAATCAAGAAGCAGAAACTTTGATTTTTCATAATATTAAAAGAAAATGTATTCTCTCACCAGATTACAAGGAAGGTATGAAATCTATATTAAAAACTTTTTTCAACCCCAGATTCATTCAGTTCACCAACACCTTCCAATTCCCACCGTACTCCTTTTCCTCTTTCAACAGAGACTACTAATGCCCCATAGGTCTCTGCAATGTGCCTAATAGCCCACAACCAAACTCCTATAAAGGATATTTAATATTTTTTTTTACAAATAGTTTATTGTCAAATTAGTTTCCACATAACACTCAGTGCTCATCCCCAAAGTGCCCTCCTCCATGCCCATCC
>NW_024081012.1:727098-754442 GCF_003009895.1 Hyaena hyaena
TAGGGGAGTTCTAGTGTTAATTTCCTGAGGATCCTCCACACTGTTTTCCAGAGGGGCTGTACCAGTTTACATTCCCACCAACAGTGGAGGAGGGTGCCCGTTTCTCCACATCCTCGCCAGCATCTAGAGTTCTCTGATTTGCTCATTTTAGCCACTCTGACTGGCGTGAGGTGGTAAAGGATATTTAATTTTTTTAATGATTACTTATTTTTGAGAGAAAGAGAGACAGGGCACTAGTGGGGAAGGGGCAGAGAGAGAGGGAGACACAGAATCTGAAGCAGGCTCCAGGCTCTGAGCTGTCAGCACAGAGCCCAACTCACAAACCGGGAGATCATGACCTGTGCTGAAGTTGCACACTCAACCGACTGAGCCACCCAGGTGCCCCAAAGGGTATTTAATGAATACTATTAACATTTCTTCAGGAAATTTTCCACTAAGTTTCTATAGAGCTTGAAGCCAAAATTTCAAAAATAACTTTCAACTTTACTTTTTATTGCTGCTTGACTTGGGAATGTCTCTCACTGTGGCTAGATGAGGAAAATCAGGTCGGCAGTAATGCCACAAATCACCAGAAAAACTTGAGAATATGAAATAAAAACAAAAACATATTTTCTTTGTTTATGGTTAAAACTTAGCAATCCCTATTTAAATCATCTCTACTTCTAAGGAGCAAGAATTTGCCTTTTGATCTATGAAAAATTCTATTTGAAAGATTATTAAGTTCAGGTGTTCTGTTTTCATGTTTATCTATATATAGTTTTCATTTTAGGAGTTATATGACAGAATTTGTGTCTGTAATAAAAATTTCCTTTTAGCATATGACCTGAATCATCAATTCCTAGGTTTATTTTGCACCTGTTTTATGCATAATGATTTACACTTCTTATTTCTCATTTTTGAACTGCCACTGATTTCAGATCCCTGTCCCCAAATCAATATAATGACCATTCTATGTCCCTTTATCTTCAAGTCATTCCCACTTGGTCTTATATTTTATTAGCCTTCACATTTCCGTTAAAATATCTCCTAAATGAACCACAGAGGACTCTCCTCTAAATGCTCAGGATCACAGTTTGGGAACCATTACTCTATGTGACTGATTTCTCCCCAAACAAACACTTTGATCATTTAAACATGATGGCCCTTGCCGAGAGCACTAATGAGCTAACTCGTACATTGTGGGGTGTACACAATGGAGGATAAAAAATGGGCTCAGAATTAGACTCCCTCTTTATTCATCCAAGGGGAGCATTACTGAGAGAGTTATTTTTTAAAAATTAATACAATTTTGGCAGCTTCCCTTGATTTGAAAATGAAAAGGTTTTGAGTAGGTGACTAGTCAAAGGGGCTTTCTCTTTTTCTTTGCAGATTTCTGTAAAAGGCACAAATATGAAAAGCTTTCTGTGGACGTCACAGAATCAGGGAATTACTAGCACCTCACCTACTAATAAAAACCAAGATTTGATTTTCCAACTTCTTGTATTTAATGTCCAGAAAGATAAACATCTCGTTAAATAATAGCACAAATGTGTCTTTCTAATTTGGTGCTGAGTACACACCTAAGCATTTTATTCCTTGGCTATTAGTTTGGGAAGACTCATTTGTCTGCATGAAATGCTTTCACAGGACAAGAGGAAGCCTAACTAGAGGGAGGTAGGAGAGGGGCTAAGGTCCCCACTTCCTTTTCCTTTGTCCTTTGACTCTGATTGTTTCACTGCCCTTAGTGAGCGCATTAGAGAGTAAGTTGTCAACTGGAAAACCTAAAAAGCTCAAACGGTGATGCCTTTACTTTTAAAGGACTTATGCTGTCATTCAAAATTCAGTTCTTTTGATAATAAGAACAGCTAACTTTTACTGAGCATTTACTATACCAGGTGCTATTGTAAGCATGTTAGCAGCATTAGCCCATTCAATCACCCCCTAACTCCATGAGGTACAAGATATATTCTGGGGGCGCCTGGGTGGCTTGGTCGGTTGAGCGTCTGACTTTCGCTTAGGTCATGATCTCGCGGTTCGTGGGTTTGAGCCCCGCGTCGGGCTCTGTGCTGACTGCCGGCTCAGAGCCTGGAGCCTATTTCAGAGTCTGTCTCTCCCTCTCTCTCTGACCCTCCCCTGCTCACGCTGTCTCTCTCTCTCTCTCTCTCTCTCCTAGAAATAAATTAGAAAAAAAAAGGATATATTCTGTATTTTGTAGATGAAGAAACTTAGATACAGAAAGGTTAAATGACTTGCCCTAAATCACACAGTTTAATGGTGAATGCAGGGCTTGAATCCACTGGTTATTACCATTGTGATTCTGTAACAGTAATTCCCGGCAGAATCAGACTTATAATTGTTTTTGTATTTCACTTGTATACAGGATCTGATAGGCAAGTGGGACTTTTTTGTGGTATAGATTGATTGCTGAGGGTCCTGGTTGGGCATTTATCCAATTAGGTGTAATTGCCTGTTCTCTTTGTCTCTCTCTCTCTCTCTCAAGACTACTTGAAGAAATATTTGTTTATGTTTTTATTAATTTTTTAATGTTTATTTATTTTTGAGAGTGAGAAAGACAGAGTACGAGCAGGGGAAGGGCAGAGAGAGAGGGAGACACAGAATCCAAAGCAGGCTCCAGGCTCCACGCTGCCAGTGCAGAGCCCTCCATAAGGCTCCAATCCACGTACCGTGATATCACAACCTGAGCCAAAGTTGGACACTCAACTGACTGAGAAACCCCAACATCCCTTAGAAAATTTTAATTTTTAAATGATATGTTACACTTAAGTTGAAATCAGTTATTATTCCTTATCAAAGTTATACATAAATTTAAGACATTAGTCTACAAAACTTTTGACTAAACATAACATTTCTCTGGCTTCTCTTTTACTCATTTATCCCACTTTGTAGAGGCAACCACATTCGACAGTTTTACTTTTTTCTTATGGTGATTGATTCTTTTTTATACTAACCTTCATTTTTTTTCACACACACACGCTATATATATATGTATATATATATATACATATATACACATACATATATATATGTATGTATATATACATACATATATATGTATATATGTATATATATACACATACATATATATGTATATATATACACATACATATATATATGTATATATATATTAAGTATTATGCATTGATTTTCTGTTATGATAGTTTAATATTAGTTCTCTTACACTCCATACCCTTCCCTTCCCTTCCTTCAATTTTTTCCCTTATAGCTCTATCACATTTTTTTAAAATTACTAGTTGCCATTATTGTGTTTTTCTAAATATATGCAGATGAGCCAAGAATTATTATATAGCCATCATTCCTTTGGATTCAACTTTCCTTTGTGGAGTTAATGATTGCCTTCGTTTAATTTACTTGTATTTGTCACATCTATAGCTAATTTTCCCAAAGATGCCAGCAATCTGTGAAACTCCTATCAATTTTTTTCTCAAACACTGAACCAGGAAATAATATTGCCCCTTATTTCTTTTCTTTCCTCTTTCCCTTTCTCTCTCTCTCTCTCTCTCTCTCTCTCTCTCTCTTCTTTCTTTCCATTGATCTTCATCTTCTTGGTTCAATTTGGACTGAAGTCTCTGCTGGCCTGACACACATCTGTGAACATGTGGCTTCTCATTGCATCTCATTGTCCTGTGTCTATACATCTTATTTGGAAGTCTTTTTTCCCTTGGTCAAATCCTTCATTTTGCTGAAGTATTTTCCTCAGTAGTTTCCCAAAAAGAATGTGGTGAAAATGAATGCTTTGAATCTTTCTATACCTGGAGATGTTCTTACTCAATTCTGTTGATTGGTAGTTTAAAAGGCTACATGATTTTCGGTTTATAATATTTTCTCCTTAAGTTTTGAAATCATACTTCTAGACTCTGGTCAGTTTTAGAAAAGTCCATCACCATTCTGATTCCCATACTTTTATGTGATATCTATGATCTTCCTCTCATTCTTTCTACTTCTATAAAATTACATGACCTACTTCTTAATTTGTTACACTGGATACTTGGTAGGCTCTTTCAATCAAAAAGCTCATATCATAAAATTCTGTACATTCTTTTGTACTTTATTTTAAAAGTTCTTACCATGCATTTATTTTTTTCCTTTTTTGATTTTCCATATGGCAGATGCTGAACATGCTAGATTGTTTTCTTATTTCTTCTTTTTTATAATTCATCTCTGTTTTTCTCACTATTTCCTGACACATTTATTTTTCATATCCTCCAAAAAATATGTTAATTATTCTCATTTATGTTTTTAATTTTCCAATGCCTTTTAAAATTATTATTCCTGTTTTTTGAATCCTATATATTTCCCTATCTCTTGATGATATCACAATAGTATTTAACTTATTTTCTTTCTTTTTTGATATTATTTCTGTTTATTTTGAGTACCTTTTTATGCTTGCTTGTTCTGATATTTCTCTTTCATTTTGGGACTTTACTCAAAAACTTTAAAGCAGAGGCTATTTTATTCAGTACTTAGAAAATGCAGTTTATATGGAGCTCAATAAATAAGTATATAATACAGTAATTATAACTTATATATAATAGAATTATGTAGTATTATATGATATACTCTATATGATACAATTATTATTTGTAAGTACAGTATATAAATATTGTGTTTTATATCATATAATGATTAATTTCTCATGACCCATGATTGAATATGCATGTTTTAAAAAGAGGCACCAAAATTCTCCGTGTATGTTTGGAATTGAGGTGCTGGGCTTGTTGACTGACAAGCTTCTCTGTAGAACATGTAGAACACCCTCAAAGAAGATTTTCATTGAGGATATTTAAGTTTCAGGATCTGAAAGACTTTGAAGCCATTTGCTCTTCCAGAGAAGATTCCTCAAGTCTTCTAGATGAAGGGATACATTTTTTTCAGGTCACATTTCTGAAAGAATGGTTGAGCATGGGAACTGAGGGTCCCATTGCTTAGTAGGTAAAGTTTAATCTAGTTCACAGCCCTATAGTCTTGTCTGCCCTCTGTGATGCCAGGTGACCCTGAGTCAAGACTTTGGAAGATTCTCAATTCAATGTCTGTCTGATGCAGTTCTGGAACAGCCATCTGGCTGCATAAAATGAACAAGTGAGCCTTAGAGTGCAGCTTTCCTGGGTGGTAGCTAGCTGTACTTTGTCTTTCATGGTACCTGATGCTTCCAAGTGAGGAGTTTCATGGAGGTTCTGCAGGGAGGGAGAGGGCTATGAAAATTTTGCCATACTTATGGAATATGGTATGGCATGGTATGGTATGGTATGGTATGGTATGGTATGATATGGTATGGTATGATATGGTACGGTATGATATAGTATGGTATGGTATCTAGAACAGATAGTCATTTTCCACTTCCAGGATTCACCAAGTACAAATGTGTAGCACTATTTTTGAGTGGATATAATGGTAAATTTGATACATCTTTAGTCTATTCATCTTCTTCATTTCTATTATTGCTCATTTCTCATTGCTATTATTATTATTCCTTCTCAGCTAATGTTCAAGTTGACTAGAATGATTCCTTATCTGAAATATGGTGAAAATAGAAAATAGGAACTTAGGTGTAAAATAATTGAGGGAAAGTGTGATAAACATTATTGCATATTTTAATTGGCAAATAGTGCGGTGTGATGGTCAGGAAACAAGCATTTTCTGAGCATCCACTTTGAAGGCCAGTAGCTTCAGCATTTAAAACATTTAGGGTCAGAATGTATGAGGTTTTGAGTCACATGAATCTGGTTTAACCAACAGCACAGCCTCTGACCCTTACTAACTTACAGTCTTTTCTCAGCGTTCTTGGATTTATCATCTATGCACCATGGGCGATAATCATAACTACTTCATAGCATGGATAGCACGCAGTATTTGTTAAACACTACTAGCTACAGAACAAAACTGTTTGATTCCTGTCTTTGCTACTTAATGGTTGATCTCAGTCAAGCTCAACTTCTTTCAAAACTGGGTTTAGGTACCTACAGTTTGGTCTTTGAGCCAATGAGAGAGTGGGGTGTTGATTTAGATAATGACACTTTAGAATTTGAGGAGATGTTATAATAGGATAAGACTCTTTGGAATAACGGGAGGAGATGACGTTTTGCTTGTGGGAGGGACATGATTCATTGAAGGCCAGAAGTGGGATTGCAGGAGGCAGAATTCTAAAATGACACCAAGTCTTTCACCTCCTGATGGGCATAGATTTAAGCACTCCTGAGTATTTAAAGATTTTTCTAACAAAATATTTTCAAAATATCCTAGAAATAAATGATTGGGATTTCTTTAAGTAAAGAAACAAATCATTTTAAGAGAGTTTCTAGAATCATTGAAGGTTTTATTTTTTATTTTAGATTTATATATAGAGAGAGCCTAAGTGGGGGGGGGGGAGAGAGAGAGAGAGAGAGAGAGAGAGAGAGAAAATCTTAAACTGAGTGTGGAACCTGATGCAGGGCTTGATCATGTGACCTTGGGAGCATAACCAAAATCAAGAGTCAGGCACTCAACAACTGAACCACACAGGCACCCTAGAATCATTGAAGACTTTATGAATACATTGGGTTAATATTAATTACCTACTTATTAGAATATATTTGCTAGAAGGACTACTGGAAGAGGAATGATACAATTGATACAGGGAAATTTATAATGATGAGGACTTACCATGTGGCTGAAGCTGTATATGTATTAACGTTTTCATTCCTAATGTAATCCTATAAGGAATAATTACTATGCTATGCCATATTTTACATTTCAGGGAATAGAGGTACCAGGTGATAAAGTAAGTGATAACAGAACATAGAAGTGCTCAGAATAATAATCTATATGCTATTTAAAAGCAGAAATATATCTATCTACCTATATCTACACTCATCTGTATCTATCTATAACTTCTCAAGATTTTCCTCTAGAAGAGGAGCCTGAGCCCCAAGCATCATATATACTACCAAGATCAATGAGCTGTCATCCACCAGTATCACTTATTGCAACTATAGACTAATGAAGGGATCATTTTGAAAAATTTACCTTATTTTAGTAAGATAAGATGGCAAATCTCTTATGAGAAATTATAAGAGTTTATTTGGAAAAGACCAATGACTTTTGAAGAGAATGATGAATATGTTTCCAACGAGATACTTTAAAAAAATTTTTTTTAATGTTTTATTTATTTCTGAGAGAGAGAGACAGTGTGACCAGGGGAGGGTCAGAGAGAGAGGGAGATACAGAATATGAAACAGTCTCCAGGCTCTGAGCTGTCAGCACAGAGCTCCACATGGGGCTCGAACCCAGAACCGTGAGATCATGATCTGAGCTGAAGTCGGATGCTTAACCAACTGAGCCACCCAGGCGCTCCTCCAACAAGATACTTTAGAGGATGACATTACAGGCTATTGAAGGTTTTGGTGAATGGAATGAAATAATAAGTCACATGTATAAAGAGGCACAGAATAAAGTTTGGAATGACTGATACTATAATATGTATTCCTTACTATGATAAATTTGATGGATTTAAAGATGAGTAAAACATAATGCTTACCCTCAAGATTCCCTAGACAGGACACCTGTTTTTCTTCATTTTCAATAAATTAGTAGTATGTAATTCTTACTGTTATACCTTCAAGGCATGATAAATCATGAGGAAAATGATTTGCTCTGGGAACTCTAACAGTTACAGCATAGTAATATGATTGAGGAGTCTTAGGTGATTATACCTATTGTCTATTTTTACCAGAAACTCCCCCACATAATTCCAAATTGAGTTTCACATAACTATTTTTTTCAAAGTATACCAACTTACTCTTCTTGAATTAGTCTTTTTAAAATATATACATCTAAGCATGTGGTGCTAACTTGAAGGTCAATCAGGAGAACAGGGTGAGGGATTTGTCTTTTTTGAAAATGTGCTGCCTTTGAGAATTTTTTGATGCAAAAAATGGCAGATTTTCTCTTATAAACCGTATGTTCTTGCATTTCTGATATCTGGAAGCGGTAGCTTGCCAGAAACATTCTCACTCAAAAGCCAGACTAACCCATGAAGGTGTCCAAAGAAGTCTGTTCTGATTACTGAAGATGTTGAACTAGTCTTGACTTCAAACAGTAGATATTTCCACACTTTAGTGGTATATGACAGCTCTATTCATTCCACAATGTCAAATTCTTTGGTTTTGGCCATTGGGTATTTATGCATTTCTGGCTAGGGAAGCAGAGAAGCCTAATTTGATTCTGGAGCCAAAAGTTTTTAGGCCCTGTTCCTTTGGAACTTGGACTAGAGGATTTTGGCACTGTATAAAGACTAGGACAGAGCAAGTAGTCACACATAACTAACTCACTCAACAGAGCATATTCCGGGAGAAAGATCATGCCTACACATTGGATAACCGTTCTCCAAGGCAGACTGACAACACCCTGAATTCAATCACCCTTAAATAAACACACAAGGAAAGCATGGCTTTAACATACCTTCAGGCACTGCTCTCCAATGCTGCCTGATTGCTCTGAGTGCCATAGGCCAGCATGCAGATGCAGCCATTACTGTTGTTCTTACTTATGTCTGTCTGCTGTCTGCTAACAAGCATTCATATGCTTTGGATCATTAAAGTCACAACCTCCTATGCCAATCTATTCCTCTCTACGGGTTTGCTGTAGATTGGAAAGAGAGATGCTATTTTTGTTTCTTTTTCTTTCCATTAAGACCTCTGGTCAGGGTTATTTCTGAGGTCTGAATATCATAGCTTGCACCCTTGCCCCCACTGAGCATATAAATCGCGTTCCTGTTAGGCTTGTTCTTTTTGTGTGATTTATTTCATTTACTGTGGTATGCGCCTTTTCAGTACAAGGCAAGTAATTTGTGCTGGGGCTGTGACAGGCAAAAAGTGCTCTAACTTAAACTATTTCCTGGTGACATTGCTATCTGTGAGAGGTCTGCTGTACTTACACCCATGCTAAATTTCTTCTGACAGACTCCAGGTGGTCGGGATTTTCACAATCCAACCCATTTCAGTGTTAGAACTTGTCATCTGGGGCTCTGAGGATCCTTTCCTCTGCTTCATCTTACTTGTGGTGGAAGGTGGGGTATATATATTTGTACATGTACCTGCAGATGGCTATGCGTGTTCGCAGGCACAATCAAAGGTGGAGAAACATGAGTTTCACTTTCAGAGAAGGCACAGAGGACAGATATTATAGAGAGAGAAAGAAAAAATTGTCACTTGTAGTATTATGCAGGCTGCCCATCTAAACCCATCATTGCCTGGCATCTACACACTAAGGGCAAGGATCCAGCCAACTTGTGAGTGGGCACCATGCCATTTGAGCAGATGGGCACGGAAGTCGGCAGCCAGTAGACCATGTATGTGCATCAACGGTGGGTGTTGAGGGCACGATTCCCAGAGGAGAATGTCCTAACAGCTGTCTGGCCTGAGCCAACATACTTACGACCAAGGAAAAGTGCCATCCTTCAATCCTGCTGAGTTGGATTAACCTTCAGAACTAAATCTGCTTTTTCGGCAGCAGAAGGTGAGTTTGGGGTCTCTGAAAACCTCAAAGAATATATAAAGAAAGGAAACTGGAAAGATACAGTTATTAGATATCGCCTGAAGCTACTGAGAGTCTTCACGTGCATATTTTAAATATTTGACCAAAACTCTGTTAAATTTTGAAAGAATAGTACAGTTATGAAAAGCTCAGCCTCCTGTAATGCTTGTAGAAGTGACCTTTAAACACAGGCAGAGCATTTTCAGTGAGTTAGTACATGTCCCAGCTTTGAAGTAAGAAAACAATGATGTATGAAGAAAGGTGTCAGTAGACTATAGAAGTCTGAGTATGAGTAAATATCTTTGTCACAGTTTACTTTTCATGGATCAAACCAAGTATTGTGGATTACTTTCCAAATGACAGAACCTCTTCTTCAGGGATTGAACATATACCTGAAAAAGTAAGAAGTCAACTCAATATTTCAATGTAAGCACTTCAGGGCAAGTAAAGAGATTTTATATTTGAAACTGAAAATAAAACTTGATTCTAATTTGTTCAGAGTTTTTGGACCATTAAACATCATAAAATTAGATATAGGTTGTTTCTGCCCAACATAGTCAAACGGTGATTTGACAATGATTTGTTTATAATTTGGCTAAACTAGATGGACTGTTTGACAATTTGGGGCCTCAATAATTCTTTGTTTACTGTTTTCCTTTGTTTTGAGGTGTTTATGAGATAGTTGTCTTGGCATTGTTTTCTGTTGTCTTGAATCTTTTTATTTAAAAGATAACATATGATTTGCAGTTGTTAAGAGAATCTCAGTTTGGTCCAAGTGTTATATTATTTTTATTTTTTAGCAATGGAGTAATAGCTCTGTTGTGAAGAGTAAAGGAGGTAGTAAGTAAGCTATATTATGTACTAACAATAGTAACTTTATAGCTGTGGCTCTAACGAGGTATACAATGCCTTAGATTTAATACCAATGATAGTATTATGAGTAGAATAAAGTGTTTATGTGTCTATTTTAGTACATAGTTTCTCCTATCAATTTGGAAATTCATGTCTAAATATGAATGGACCTACAGAGAAAAATGTAAACTGAAAACTAAGACAACACATAAATGTACTCTGCATGAAAAAGTGTAGAAAATTATATTACTCAGGTATAACTGCGTTTCTTGGTTCTGGCACTTTTTATCTCAAGAGCATGCTTTAAAAGGCTAGAATAGTAGTGTGTCCAAGGTCCCATGGATGACACTTCTCAATCTAAAACATCTTGGAGACAATCATTCTATTGAAAGCATGAAAAAAGAAAAAAGAGGACTAAAGGAACAGTATTTAGCAACAAATAAAGCTGTGTGCACTTTATATAACTACTTTTTATTTCAACAGGAAGGTGTGAGGTAGTTTGATTTTATTCTTGCAGGAACATGTGTTTGGGACTGAATAAAGCAAGGGAGAAAGATTAAGAAGTGAAATCATTCCAGCAGGTGCTTCTCTTAGGCTATCTGGGAGATAATAAAATGTAATCGGAGCTGAACTTAACTCCCCTAAACCCGGCCCAAGATTGAAAGACTGGTGACCACCAAAGATGGCTCAGATGCTGAGCAAATAATATTCAACAAACTAAAAAAAAAAAAACAAAAAAAAAAAAGAAGACAACAAACCTGAAAAATTTTAGTATGTCTTTCAGAGTGTTTTTGAATCTTTCCCTTTTATTTTCTGCAGGGGATAAGAGAGATAAGAGAGGGTGTCAGATTTCTGACTGACAAGATACAGCAAAAGAGGCTTACAGAAGATCAAACAAACAGAAAAGGGGGCATTTGCTTACTGGGTGTGCAGTATGGCAACTGAATGATATCACAGGCAGAGGGAGAAGGAGATCTTAAATGTGAAGTAATATGCCAGTGGTACATTAAAAAGGAGCAAAACAGAAGAAATTGGTTTCTCTATGGTTAATGTCATTACTTTCTATTAAGACTATGAAAGATACATATAGTTAGTGGATGAGTAGTTATGATTTTACATGTGTGAACTTCCATGTGTCTACCAATGGATAAAATTAGAAGATTAAATGCATGATAAGATAATATCATCATATTTTATCTTTTTTTCCCCATCCAAAGCAGTTACCTCTCACATACACATGATTTAAAAAATACAGTCATCAGTTAGGGTGATGTTTATTATATCTAAACAACTAAATTGTGTGAGTATAGGAAATATTGGCTGCATTTCCACATTCTCCTCCCCCCCGAAAAAAGTTTCATGAACTTTTCTTATCTGATTAATAGCTTTAAGAAAAAGAATTTGGCAAAACAAATGAAGATTTGAGCATAAGAATTGGGATATACTGAAGTGTCTGGGTGGGGGGGGGGACTTTTGAGAAACTGTGAAGATAACAACTAAACTTGACCACAAATTTATTTCTGTTTTTTAATCCAAGTATCCAGGGAGGTTGCTAATGGGAGGTATGCCTCAGAAAACGTACATGTCTGGGAAAATGTTGGAGCAAACTAATGCTTTTATTCAAACGATTTTTATTTCAACTCTAAGCCACAAGATATAAACGTTCATCAAAAATGGTAATCTATTTAAAATCAGAGCTATGTGGAATGTTTCATGTTTATGTATAACTTTCATAGTAGACCTTCCTATACCAGGAAAATAATATGCCCAAATTCTGTTATTTTTACTTCGTACCAAGTACTAGTCCCCCCCATCAGCTTCGTATTCTCTAAATAGATTAGAATGAAGAAGAAATGGAAGGGGGAAAAAATGAAGACACTTCCAAAAAATGACTTTTTAATTTTTCTTTTTGGAGGAAAATGTATCTGGAAAACTTAATTATGATGTATATAGTAAGAACAGAAAGGAATTTAAAGAAAAATTTGCATTGCACCCTCAGTACTGTATTCTTCCACTTTGCTTTGCACGATTATGAAGCTAACGTACCTGAGAAGGGGCAGAGGAGTGGGGAGACTGGTAGGTGGAAACAAAGATAGATCTGATCTAAAAGTAGTTTGGTAATACATTCATCTGATATGAGGTTCCATAAAATCCAGGTCAGATGTTATTTGCATTTCAAGATTTTTTTTTCAATGGTAGCTATAAATATTTCCTATTTACTGAATATTGTTAAGTCAATAAGAAGATGGCATCATCACAAAAAGAGAAGGCCTTCCTTTTTCTTCTTTTCAGAGGAGGGACGGCTAACTGTTCAGGTACTTACTGTTAAAGCTCAGTTGTTTAAGACGCAGAATACTGTGATAGAACGTAGTTAAGACATAAACAAGCCTGCTTCAAAAGAAACTGTGAAGTAGCATTCTTGTTTTTAAAGTTTATGTATTTACTTTTGAGTGAGACACACACAGAGAGAGAAAGAGAGAAAAAACAAGTGGGGGAGGGGCAGAGAGAAAGGGAGACACAGAATCTGAAGCAGGCTCCAGACTCTGAGCTGTCAGCCCAGAGCCTGATATGGGGCTCGAAATCATGAACATGAGATCATGAACTTAGCTCAAGAAGGATGTTCAACTGACAGAGCAACCCAGGTGCCCCAAAGTAACATTCTTAGTCAATAGGCCAGATATATTTTAAATGGGTAAGGTTTATTTTTACAAAATACTGGCAATAAGTTGAAAAGTAGCAATTCATAAAATTCTCAACTGGGAATTGGAAAATAATGTTGAAACCAATATTTCATGATGTAAGAGTATAAAAACTAGTACAAAATCAGGCTGTGGACACTTAAATAAATATGTAGTAGATATACATCCATGTCCACTTATGTTTAGAGGAAGGATCTGTATACTATTTCAGAATATTTGGAAACAAAAAAGAAAGCAAACATACATAAAAACTATATTTTAAGCCTTCCTCAGGAGAAATGCTTCTGTAACTCACAGAGAAAATAGTGTATTAAAATAAAGTATCAAGCTACTGGTAATATTATTATTGCTTTTCAAGTTTTCCAAATTTAATGGTTAAGAATTCCCACAGGGGAGCCTGGGTGGCTCAGGGGGTTAAGCATCTGACTTCAGCTCAGGTCATCATCTCATGGCCCTGTGAGTTCAAGCCCCGTGACAGGCTTTGTGCTGACAAGCTTAGAGACTGGAGCCTCCTTCAGAGCCTCTCTCTCTCTGCCACTTCCCCCTCATGCTCTCTCTGTCTCTGAAAAGTGAATAAACCCTGAAAAAAAGAAAAATTAAAAAAATTAAAAGAATTCTCCCAAAAATAAATGGATCTAAGATTGAACAATGAGCCCACCATTGCTGATATTCTGAAATGTATCCAGAAGTAATTTGCAGAACAAAACATGGGTTTTTGGGGGCACCTGGATGGCTCAGTCAGTTGGGCATCTGACTTCGGCTCAGGTCATGATCTTGAGGTTTGTGACTTCGAGCCCTGAGTCGGGCTCTGTGCTGACAATTCAGAGCCTGGAGCCTGCTTCAGATTCTGTGTCTCCCCCTCTCTCTGCCCCTCCCAAGCTCATGCTCTGTCTCTCTCTGTCTCTCAATAAAAATAAACATTAAATTTTAAAAAAAAAATTAAAAACATAGGTTTTTGACCTCAGATATATTTAAAAAGTCCTGAAGTCATTGAGAAAAAATTAGGACTGTCCAAAATAAAGTACTCTTTTTTTCGATACTAGCATTAGCTATATTTTATGTCATCAAACAAGTATATTTTGAACATCTACTATTAGAAACTACCAGGTACTAAACAAGAGATGTTTAGTGACTAAATGATTGGCTCATAAGGACATCTAATGTCCTAAGCAGAAACATTTCTCAAGAAGGGGTACTGTAAAAATGTGCAAAAGTTTTAGATGCTAATAAAAAGCTATTGATGGATAAACATGTACAAATCTATAAGATTTTCTATTATTTTACTATGTATGGCTTAGGAGTGCCTTTGTTTCCTTCAAACTTACTTCATGAAGTTTTGATTGACCTCAAGTGTTCTTTAAATTATTATTTCAATTAAGTAAATTACATAAAGATGGAGGTCTTGAAATATTTTAACTTTTATTCATATCCATGTGACACAACTAAGCAGGTTTGGATCCAGGTTTCCTAAATCATAAGTCTTGGTCAGAGTAATCTGATTTGGGATGATAACACATTTCTGTGTCTAATGCTTAACTGAGAAGATCATTAAAGCAAAAGACAGGTGATGAAAGTTCTCTTTTTCCTCTGCTTCTCCATAACTTGGTTGAACATGATAGAGTGGCTGGCTTATTGATTTAGGAATGATAAGCAATATTACTTTCCCTAAAGGAAAATTAAGATGATTCATACCAAACTTGAAACTTGATTTCTAGCTTTCTGTGTAAATGTGTACAACTTTCTAATTTTGACTCAAATTTCTACCTTGGAAATATCCCCATATGCATGCAGGAAATCTCAACTTTGTAGTTTCCCAAGAATGCAATGACTGCCTTTATGCATATACATTATATCACTGGCAAAGCAGTCAAGTACAATATTTAAAGACTTAGATTCTGGTTAAATATCACCCACGCCTCTTACTAGCTCTGGATTTTTAAAGTTATTGAAACTGTCTGTGTCTGCGTTTTTACATTTATGAAAAAAGAGTGACAATTAAGTATGTTAATATATGCAAAATACTTAGAACTGTGTCTGGCAAATAATAAACACAGTATATGTGTTTACAGACAGTAACACTCTATCATTTCTCAATTTGAGTTCTTGTCTATCCCATGGACCTAATTGTTCCCTTCAAGGGCAAAATAAGTATGTGCTCAGTAACTGGTCGTTTCTGTTCTGAATTCTTCTCGTTAAAACTTCTTTTCCAACTTTCAGTCACTCACTTAATATTTTGTAGGGGTTTTTTCCATGTTGCATACTACATATTACTTACTTAACTGTATCATTTATACTCTATTTTAATGGAAAATGTTTCTGTTCTGAATTCTTCTCATTAAAACTTCTTTCCCAACTTTCAATCATTCACTTGCTATGTTTGTAGGGTTTTTTTCCATGTTGCATACTACATATTACTTATTTAACTATATCATTTACTCTATTTTAATGGAAAATGTATTCATAGCACTAATAAATGGCTTTGTGTAATAAGTTTTTCTGCTAAATCTTATGACTGTGTAAATGATAATTAAAATTAAAATATTCATCAGCTAGAATCATCTCTTGTGCCTCTCACAGCAACACACAGCACATCTTAAAGCATTGTCTTATAGGAAACCTTTCTAAAGTGACTAGAAGAGACCATTTAGAGGGTGATGGGCCAATATAGCCATCAAAGCCTAGTAGTGGTAGGAGAAAGGAGGGCATGTGTTGGCCATAGAAGAAGTGGTAAGTCTGACTTAAGAGACTGCCCAGGTGCTTATTCATCAATATTGTAGAGACATTTGATTGATACTACTTTCTTTAACATTTAAAGCTTAAGGTGTTTTATATGTTCAGAGAATGATTTTTAGACAAAGACTGGACTAAAGACTGGAAATCCCAACAGGCTTCAAAGACATGGAACAAGAAAAAAAAATCCAGAACTCTTCCACCCTTGTAAATTGAATGTAAGACATACAAAATTTTCAGTGAAGATAATAAATCTTAATACAATGACTAATTGTTAAGAGAAGTAAGTTTTCAAATGTATAGCAGTATGAAATAAGTGTCTGGTTCCTTAAAAGATTTTAATACCAAATATATATGAATATTAAATGTCATATATCATATATAATATGTTATAATGTATAATACACACTATATAATATATACTAAGTAATATGTATAATTTTACTACATACTATATATGTATTTATTTCAAAATGAATTAAGATCAACTATGGTTGTTTTATTTAGGGTAATGCTAGTACTTGTAAAATTCTCTAAAATACACAGTGGCTCTAAGGAATAGAAGTTTATTTCTTGCTACATAGCAGTTAGAAGGAAATTTTCTACAGGAGCTCTCTTGCTACAGCTTTCTCTAAGTAAAAAATTATTCCAAAGTAACAAGTTTCTTCAATAAAACAAAATGAGTTTCTCTGGCCTATGTTTGGCTTTTCTCCACATGGTGATTCAGTCTTCTTCCGTCTTGCACCTTCATCGTCCTGCAGGACCTCTCTCCATGTTTACGCCCAGCCAGTATATGAGGAAACAGGGAACACAGAGGGAAAGCACTCACTGCTTAATAGCCTTTAATGGAGAGAGTGGCTATTGTTTCTGCTCACATCCCATTGGTCTGAACTAGTCATGTGGCCACTCTTAATTGCAAGGCAGTCTGAGAAACGCAGTCTCCATATGTGCCCTAGAAAAAGGATGGAATTTTGGTGAGGAAGCATCAGGGTTTGCCACAGCCTTCCCTCCCCTTCACCGTATATCAGTTTGCATCTGCCTTCCAACATCTCTCCGCCTCCCCAAAGAAGACAACCAAAAGTCTACTTCAGTTACCACATCAAACTCCAATATCAGAATAGCTGGTGACAAATAGAACTCTCTCCATCAGGCCAGATTCTCTCCAGCGGGTTAAAGGTTTAAAACTTGAAAAATAAGTTCTCTGTTCTGTTTTTCCCATCACATCCAATAGGCAATGGCAGAGCAAGAACTTGATAACAGGAAACAAGCAAACAAAACTCTCTCGTTTGTAAAGGAAATAAATGGTGAACAGCCAACAGTCCCTTGACCCAAATGATCATGAACGCCTGCTGGGCAGGCCCTGTGAGACCCTTACCCTGACAGCAGAGTCAGTTCCTGGCCCTTCTGGCTCTCCTTTCTGGGATAATTCCCCATGCCCATTGTTCTCCAAGGTTTCTGGCTCTGCTTTCTAGAGGTTCGTCCTTCTCCGTTATCCCCCACTGGTGGCATCTAAAGTGAGCTTTGAAGAGAATAGTTTCCTTGGAGGTTGTACTGCCTTCACAGTGCAGTTTTGTGGAGCAAACATGGGGTTCAAGTGTTGTATGAAGTCACAGATCTTTTTAGGTCAGGCTTCTGATTTCTTCAGTAATACAATTCTCTCAAAATCTTAACAGGCATTGATTTAATTCCTTAAATCAGTTACACGTGCCAGATTCAAAGGCATCCAAAGTTATTTTCTAGACACTCGGCAGCCCCACTTTATTTCTTTAATACCTCACACTCATCCCCCAGTCTCTCTCTCTTTCTCATTCTTTCTTTTCCTACTTCCTTGTCCCTTTTCTTTCCTACCCTCCTCTCTCTCGTTCATGTAAAATACTGGAAAATTCCTATCTAGTAACATAGTATTATTAATTATAGCTTCTGTTGAAGTTATCAAACAATACAATGTTTCATTATAAATTGCTCTTTTCCCTTTTTGTTTTATTATAGAATCTGCCTATGATGCTTCAATAGAAACAACAATAAGGCATCTTTAAAATGTTGTTCTTAAAACACTTAGCTATTTATTATTGTATGTTTAAATACATCTGTAGAAGAAGACATGTAAATTAATAGAATATTGACTCTGAAAAAGCTAAGTTCATATCATAAACACAAAGTGTTTCAATATTAAATATTTTGTTCCAATTACTATTTCAGCTTTGCAAATCACCCTGCAATATAGAGGTATAAAGCAATGATTTTATTTTATGCTTATAGAACCTGGTCAAAAATTCAGATTAGTCATAGCAGAAATAGCCTGTGTCTATTACACAGTGTTTTAAGCTTCTACTAGGACTTTGAAACATGGGTTGGGGAGTGACTCAATGGCTGGTGGGGGGAAACATCAGAAGGTATCTATACTCCTGTGATTGGCATTTGAGATGAGGCTCAAACCTCAGCTAGTCTCTTAGCCAGAAAACCTATAAGGCTCTCTCTGTGTGAGATGATTTGGGCTTCATCCCAACATAGTAAATATTTTCCAAATATGAGGGTTCTAAAAGAACAAGGGGGAAGTGCATGACATTATTATGTTCTAATATTTTAAATCATGTAGTGTCACTTCTGCCGTAGTTTTTTAATTGAAACTTGGCCTAAAGCCAGGTTCAAAATGAAAGAACATAGACCCCATGTCAAGGTTACATGGTAAAAAGAGTATGTGGAACAGGAGATATTGTTGTAGCCCACCATCTTTGAGTACACATTTTACTCAACTTAGTCAATGTCCAAAACATTTACTTTCCATTTTTTATCTACTTTGACTTCTTGAATGAATCTCGATATGGTTATAGATCTGTGTACTTTTACTAAAGTATGCTCTTTTAAATCATTTAAAGCTTTTTTGAGAGAAACAATATAATAATACCTAATGTCAATATTTTTACAGATATCCCGACACAGGAGGAATCATTCTCAGCATGTCTTGAAAGATGTCATTCCTCCATTGGAACAATTGGTAAGTGATTATTTCCCTGCAATACTGTATTATTCATCTACTGCTACAGAATAAATGATCCTCAAACTCAACATCTTGAAACAGCACACATTATCTCCTGTTTGTGTGGGTCAGAAATCTGGGTGTGGCTTAGCAGAGTCCTTTAGTTCAGAGTATTTCAAAAGATTGCAATCACTCTTGCAGTCAGATTGGGGTCACATCTGAAGGTTTGACTGAGGAAGCCATCTGCTTCCCTGTTCATGCACATGGCTTTTGGAGGGATTCAGATCCTTCAGGGATGTGGTCCAGAGGCTGCTCTCAGTTTCTTGCCCCATGGGCTTTGCCAGTATGGCTGCTTCCTTCTTCAAATCATGCAAACGGAGAAGGCAACAGATTCTGTTACCAAGATAGAAGGCAAAATCTCTTATAACCTAACCATGATAGTGATAACTGTCAACTTTTCCACATTATCTTGATCAGAATCAAGTCACTAACTCCAGTCCACACTCAAGGAGAAAGGACTAAACCAGGCTGTGAATAACAGGAGGCAGAGATTATTTGGGGCCTACTGAAAATTTTGACAATTTTTTTTAGAAAAAAATTAATCCCTTACCTATAGATTCTAAATCCATGAAGGCAGAGATTTTTTTGTTTCCATTTTTTAATTGCTGTATCTTAATGACTAGAAGAATGCCTGAAACATTGTAAGTAACATGAATGAAGTATTTAGAGGTATCTTAAAAACACATAAACCCAACTTTCCTGATATTCTGATACTTCTTTCTATTAATGACCCCTTTCCAGTAAATATAACACTCTTTTTCTCTATGCTTATCCTTCCTGGTGGATTTCACAATGGCCAACATGCCAGTCAGTCCCATTGGCTTTTAGGATACCACACTGAGATGACTTTATTCCTATCTGTTTCCTGCTATTCTATCTCTATTATTTTGGGGCTTTCTCATCCTCAGCACCAAAAGTATTTATTTATCTAGTTCAGTTCTCTTATCTTCTTTAATTTTTCACGTTCTAGGTCTCCCATCTCCACTCTAGCCATTGCTCTATTACTTTCTTTGCTTTAGAATAAAATTCCCTTATAAGAATTGTCTACCTTTATTGTTGTCAATTTTTCTCCTCCGTTATCTGTTGATCCAACTCCATTTAGGCTTTTAAAAATATATTTATTAATTTTTACACATTTTTGAGAGAGAGACAGAGGGGGAGTCGGGGGAGGAGCAGAAAGAAAGAGAGACAGAGACAGAATCCGAGGCAGGCTCCAGGCTCTGAGCTGTCAGCACAGAGCCTGATGCGGGGTTTGAATCCATGAGCAGCGAGATCATGACGTGAGCTCAAGTTGGACACTCAAGTGACTGAGCCACCCAGGCGCCCCTTTTTAGGCTTTTATCCCAACCACTAATTTCCTATCAAGGTGATCAATTGCTTTCACATTACTAAATCCATTGGTAAGTTCTCAGTTCTTTCATTAGATCTCAGAATTTAACCCAACTGATAAGTCTCTTTGAAGTACTTTCCTTATATGAACACCAGTAAACCACTTTCTCATAGGTCTCCAATTTTTTTTTTAACTTTTTTTTAATGTTTTTATTTCTAGGAGAGAGAGAGAGAGAGACAGCGTGAGCAGGGGAGGGTCAGAGAGAGAGGGAGTCACAGACTGAAACAGGCTCCAGGCTCTGAGCTGGCAGTCAGCACAGAGCCCGACGCGGGGCTCGAACCCACGAACCGCGAGATCAGGACCTAAGCGAAAGTCGGACGCTTAACCGACTAAGCCACCCAGGCACCCCTCATAGGTCTCCAATTAATTAGACACCCATTTCCATTTCCTTTGCTGGTTCTTCTTCATCTTGGAGTTCAACTTAGCTTCTTTTTCTTTATGTTTATTCCCTACAATGTATCATTCAGTGCTATGGTTTTAGGTACTGTGTTACACTAACCACTTCTGCATGGACCATTGCTCTAAACTCTAGTACTGTACATTGTGGCATATTCATCTATACGTCTAACTTACATCTCTAACTTAACCTACCCTAAACGGATCCTGATTTTCTCCCAAACTTGCTTCCTTCAATCTTCTCCATTTTACTAGATGCTAACTCCATTCTTCCAAGTGCTTCAGTTAAAGCTTTAAAAGTCATCTTTGTCCTCTCTGTTTTTCTCACAAGATAAAGTTAAACATCTGTTAAGCTGTTTGTTTGATCTTCAGAATATATCCAGAATCAGTTCCCTTCTCACCACCTTTATGCTATGTCATCTCTCACTTGATTTAATGCGATCGCCTCCAACTGACATGCCACTTGTACACCTGCTTTCTACTTTTTATTTTTGACACAAATATTTTTGCCAGAGTGATCTTGTTGGCATATGAGCTAGGTCATGCCCACTGCTGCTTGATTCAAATTCCTCTCTGGCCTTCAGTGTCTCCCAAGGAAAAAGCTGAAAAACATCCCAGAGTTCACCAGATTCTACATGTGTCAGCTATGGCTCTGGCCTCGGCTTTTCCCTTCTTCTCCTCATTCATTCTACTCTAGCCAGATTGACCTCCTTACTTCTCTCACAGGGCCCTTATACCAGCTCTTTCCTCTGCCTGGTACAAAATCATTTATTTTGGGCCCAGAAACTTGTAATGCTTATTCATTCATTTGCTTTGAATCTCTATTCAAATATCACCTTTTAAGGGGCGCCTGGGTGGCTTAGTCGGTTGAGCGTCCGACTTTCGCTTGGGTCATGATCTCGCGGTTCGTGGGTTCGAGCCCCGCATCGGGCTCTGTGCTGACTGCCAGCTCAGAGCCTGGAGCCTGTTTCAGAGTCTGTGATTCCCTCTCTCTCTGACCCTCCCCTGCTCATGCTGTCTCTATCTCTCTCCTAGAAATAAATAAAACATTAAAAAAAAATTCAAATATCACCTTTTAAAATGGATCTTTCCAAGGTGCCTGGGTGGCTCAGTTGGTTAAGCATCTGACTCTAGATTTCAGCTCAAGTAATGGACTCACAGGTTTGTGAGTTCCAGCCCCTCATCAGGCTCTGCACTGGCAGCACGGAGCCCACTTAAGATTCTCTCTCTCTCTCTCTCTCTTTCTCTCTCTGCCCCTCCCTTATGCTCTCTCTCATCCCCCCACCTCTTTCAAAATAAACAGGTAAACTTAAAAAAAGATAGGTCTTTTATAATCTTCCTTAAAAACAAATAAACAAATAAGAAAATCCACTGTTTCCATTTACACATTTTTCTCTTACCCTAAATTATTTTCTCCATAGAACTTGCCACCATGTGGCATATTATTCAATTTCTTTTTATTTGTTCATTATCTCATGAAAATGTTCTGTGTGAGCAGAAGTATTGTCTCCTATGTCCATAACTCCATTTCCATTATTATAATTCTTGCTAGAACATGCTAAGAACTCAGTAAATGTGTGTTAAATTAATGCACAAATGAAACAGTTAATGGCTTTTGTTTTTACTTTCAAGTTTATAATACACTGATCTATATTTTTTTCTTTTCATTATCTCATCCTATATCTTCTTTTGCTTATTAATTTGTTTTACTTTGAGGGAGAAAGAGTGAGTGGGGCAGGGCAGAGAGAGAGGGGAACAGAGGATCCAAAGTGGATCCTGCGCTGACAGCAGCAAGGCTGATGCTGGGCTTGAACTCAGGAGCCATGAGATCATGACCTGAGCTAAAGATGGATGCTCAACAACTGAGCCACCCAGGCGCCCCTTTCTTCCTATATCTTAAAGTGCTAGCTAGTGGTTTATTCTACTGTGTCTCCTTGTCATCTTAGAAGTGAAATCTCCCAGACTGAACCCATCATCACCTTCTTCCAAAACTGGTTTCCCTTTCCATCAAGCCTGTCTTTAAGAGTAGCAAACATGTATCCAGGCTTAGAGGACATTTCCTTGGATCCTATTTTTTATCTATGGCCCACCAAATAAGTCACCATTTCCCAAAGCAGTTTCTCTGCAATGTGTGTGGTACCCACATTTTTCTTTATGGTTACACACACATCCTTGCCCAGGCCTTCAAATGCTTCTGATCTCAACCTGCCAGCCCTCCCCTGTTCTCTACTGTGCCCCTTCCACTGATCCTGTGTAGCAATTCTACACCAATCTTCTTTAAACAGTACCTCCATTACTTCATTTTCCCTGTCCAAACATTTAAGAGCCTTCTATTTTCTATAACAGCAAGTCTATAGACTTCTCTCATGATCCCTGATTTATCTTATTTATTATCTGCTCTCCAGTACATACCCTCAGGCCAGGAATGATAACGTGAGTAAGACATGACTCTCACCCTGAAGGAGCTTGAATTTTCTGTAACAATTATTTCCTTCATCTCAGCACTCTTTTGTGTTGTTCACCCCTAGTTCATGTAATAGACTTGGTCCACAGCTAGACTGTAAATGCTTTGAAGTTAGGGGTCATGACTTGTATTTTCTTTATTATACCATACTTACCCTTACATTGCTTTTGGCACTAGGGTTTGTTCACAAAAGACATGTCTGTCAATTGATTTAATACTAAGATATTAAAGTTGTATTAAAATTATATTGTTTATTCAGATATTAATAAATATATGCTGGCTATTTATAGAGAAAGACAAGCTTTTTAATTTAATTAGATGTAACAATACTTTGTTTTCAAAATTAATTACTCAGGTCTCAACTTACCATTTTCTCTGTGAAGGCTTTCTCTGAGTCCTCAAATTTGAATCAGGTAATCCTTATTCTGCATCCCAAGTAGCCTGACCTTGCCTCTGACTTTAAAATTTCTCTTTTGATAATCACATTAAAATTGTCTGTTTCCTTGTCTCTCTCTTATTGAACTGTAAGCTATTTGAAAGGAGGGCTATGCCTCACTCACTGTCTTATGAGGATTTCATATAAGGCCTGGCAAAGTGTAGTTGTCCAGTGAATAGGAAAGCAATTGTATTTCTTTTCCATTAATTTTTATTACAGAGCAAATAAAGTACATACACGTAATTATAAAGAGCTGTATATTTGGGGTGCCTGGGTGACTCAGTGAGTTAAGTGCCAAGTCTTGACTTCAGGTCCGGTCATGATCTCATGGTTTGTGAGTTTAAGTCTTGTGTTGGGCTCTGTGCTGACAGCGTGGAGCCTGCTTGAGATTGTCTCTCCCTTTCTCTCTGTCCCTCCCATGCTCATGCACACTCTTTCTAAATTAATTAATTAAAAAAAGGAGCTGTGTATTTAAGATATAGCAAATGCATATGTTTTTTTCTAAAGTATTTGATGAACCATGGCAGAAGTTAGACTGAAAATTGAGCTATGAGAGTGTGTGTTTAATATCAATATAGACATGCAATTAGATGTGTGATCAGATATATGCAAATATATATGTAATTATATTTGAACAATACCTTACAGTGTCTTAAAATTTAACATAAAATATATACTAATTAAAAATTTTTAAAAGTTGAATTATGTTTATTATTCAAATTGAATCAATAACTAATGGTATATTAATGCTATCCCTATATTTCAAGCATATTAGACTATTCAGAAATAGTTTTGTCAATTTACTTTCCTAACATTAAGATCAGTTGTTGGTTTACTGGTCTATAGGTGGCTGTCTTGACTCTGAATTTTTATTTACTCAAGAATAAATGAAACTGATTTTGAATATCCCAAATGATGGACAGTATATTAATAGATTGTGCATATATATGTTCAATATTCTATTCTAGGCCAGACGACTTTGGAAAGGTGGCATTAGGAAGCATGGATAAATAGAAAGAAAGAAACAGTAATTTGTTAAGCTCTTTAGTTTGCAATCTCTCTCTCACTCTCTGTTTCACATACATACACACACACAAACACACACACACACACACACACCACTAATTCACTAATTCCATCAACTCTTTTGGAACTGCCAACCAATTTACTACTTATTCCTGACTTCAATTTCCCTAGATTCTCTCTGAGTCCTGCTCATCTTATTCTGTCTTGTGAACACAGGTTATATTCAACTTTTATCAATCAATCTCTATTTAAATTAAATTACTTATTTAATGTTATTTTAAAGGCAGAAATGCTTCTTTGCCCCACAACTCTTGCTTATGAATAACCCCATTATGATGGTCAATGACAAACTAATCACTAATTTCCTCAAACAACACACTCTGATGAACTTTTAAGTATCCATTACCTTCACATCAAGACTTGAATTCTTTTCCAGAACCTCTAAAGTTTTCTTTATATCTGACTAACTTGACTTTACATTATTTTTACCTGGATGCACATACTTTTCCCCACAAACATTGTATGTCCTCACTTCCATCTCAACTACACTCCTTCCTTCCCACTATGGCTTCTGGAATCCGCAAGAGGCTCCCACAGTATGAACCAGGATGAACTACTATATATGCAGTAGTATTTTTACCATATGGATTTTTTCAGCTTATTTATCTCCAACATTTTTTGCTGTACAAATCTCATCCTTTTTTTTTCCCTTATATTCAGAACTCCCCTGAACATTTTCTAGAAATCATGAGAAGCCTTGGCTTTAAGCATAACTGGCAGAAGTATCTCATTAGATCCACACTCTTGGAGAAAAATGATTCACTTTACAAAAATGGAATCTGCCATGGTGGCTACGCCAATAGATGCCATCACCCACTGGTAGCCATGCTTCACCTCTCAGTGTCCCCTTTAATGAAGTAGATTATGATCAACAGGGTTAAACAGAAGCATAATGCATTTGATTTGAATATTGGTAAATACATTTCTGGTTGGAGTCTAAAATCTCTAAAACTACCCAGTTCACTGACAGGTGACATCATTCATGCCACATGGCATACAAATCCATATGCTATCAATGCAAGGGACCTAAATTATTTTCTGGGAATCCGTATGGTGGCCTGACAAGTGCTGTAATGCAGCAAAGATTTTAAACATGAAATGTCAAATATACTAATATGCATTTGTTTCTGATCTTGTATATTCCCTGTTTTAACTGTAGATGATACCCAAATATTTTCAGGGCACTTTTCCTTTTTCCCTTAAAGAAATGCTTGACAAAAATAACTATGTTTATAACATGCTAAATTTTTATCATCTTTATTTTTATCAAAAGAGTATGAGACAGTCTATGGATAACCCTGCAGGAGTCAAAAGCCTGTGGCAGGTTTTAGAGAATCATCTGCTGCCTCCTGAGCTAGGAGGATTTGTAGGATGGAGCTCAGGAAGTTGCCATGGCTTGGGGGCAAAGCAGGCTTTTGCAGATAAACCTTAAGTCTCAGATTCTACCTTTTGGAGCCAGATATCATTTTGTGGATTAATTAATACTTGTGAGGGCTTTGAGGATGAAAGACATTGTAAGCATACAGTGTTTTCTTATTTTAAAACAAAGGACAGCCACTTCGGAGGAATAATTCTATTGATCTGGCTGTGCTTTCCTTAAATTGCAAAAAATTTCCAAAAGCTCTTTAGGCTTTCAAATTTTTACTTAGTAAGATAGAATTAGGTTTTCTGAAATAACATCCTCCCAGATCTTCAAGTTACTTGTGTGTTAATAACATGTGATATATTTTAATAACTCTAATAGAAACCATCTCCTGGTTGTCATTGTTCTACCTGCCCTTCCTTTTGTTCAACAGAAGCGTCTTTATTATTTCCTGTATTTGTTGAGGCCATCCCTGTTCTAGGTGCTCTGCTAAGTTTGGGGTATGCAATGATATGCTAAGTATTCATGCCCTTTACTCGAGGAGCTTGTGATCCAAGAATGGAGAGAAGTCTTAAACAAGTAAAGGAGGCATCATTCTTTAAATGCAAATTACAATACCATGCAATTACATACCAGGGAGGCAGCAACACAAGTTTCTATGAGAGAGGGGCTAACTTAGCCTAGACTCAGTAATCATAAAAGCGCTCTTTGAAAGGGGCATTTAAATTGAGATTGCAGGATACATAGCGTTTGTCCAGCAAAGAACTTGAAGAAGGTTGTGAATAGGAGGAATAGCAAGTGCAAAGGTCTGGAGGTCAGAACAAAGTTAAGTCCATTTAAAAAACTACAAGAATACCACACTCACTAGAATATGGTGAACAAGGAAAATGGGTCAGGGGGGCATATGGAGAGGGGGACAGTGCTCAGGTGAAGAAGGGCCTTCAGGTGACATTAAGGAGATTAGAAGCCATGAAAACAGAAACAGGTTACAATAACATCTCCTATCCACATTTGAATTTCATTTAAAGAAAAGAACATACACACCAACAATAACAAAGGCTATTAACATTGAGCAGTGCTTTCTTCCTTACTGCCTAGACCAAAATTAGGTTATAACAAAACAATTGAATTATGCTAATAAATTGCCCAGATGGGAACTGGGAAGGCCATTCCTTTCTGAGTTCCAATGACAGGCAAATAAAGAATAACATATTTAAATCAAGGACACAAAGAAATAGAATTTAGGGAAGAAGAAAGAAACTGAGGATGAGGAAGAAAAGGTGGGATACAGGAAAAGCCTCCAGAAGAGTGAAGAAAATTCTTTTTTTTTTTTTTTAATATTTTTTATTTATTTATAGGAGAG
>NW_024081012.1:754468-776902 GCF_003009895.1 Hyaena hyaena
CTGGCAGTCAGCACAGAGCCCGACGCGGGGCCCGAACCCACGAACCGCGAGATCATGACCTAAGCGAAAGTCGGACGCTCAACCGACTACGCCACCCAGGCGCCCCGAGTGAAGAAAATTCTTGAGACTCAAAGAGATACCCTCATCAGCCCAATTCCCCAACAGAACCTGGGCTTTTTTGGTGGAGGTCAAATGAAACACATTGGTTAAAAGATGAAAAGCTCAGGAAAAAGCCAGGGGAGTTCTTAAACATCCAATAGCAGTTTTTTCAAGATGACATTTTGATGAGTTAAGGGGAAAAAAATCAGACATGTGGGTAACATTTCCCTTGAAATACACAAGGGTTTAAAATGATGGGGAAAAGCATTTGGCAAAACAGAATACATGCTTTGCCAAACCCAGCATTCGAAAAATGGTTCAAGACATTCAGCAGAACCCCAAAGCCTAACATATTCTCTCATCCTCTGAGAAAGTGAGATGGGCAGGATGTCCATGAAAGCATTGCACAACATATACACTGATGGGTGTCAACAAGTGCAATGAGCAACCATGCCTAACTCAGAGCCCTGAAATCAAGACCAGCCTCTCTGAGAATGCTTACTTGCTCTTTCCAGACACCGCTCGTTTATGACAGAGAATAACTTTTCTTTGCTTCTGCTCCCCTTTTCATGTAATCACTGTATCCAACTTGAATTTTGGTTTACCACTCTTTACAAGTATGCACACAGTAAATTATGTATTTGCATGAGGCCGAAACACCATATTTCATTCTTGAGCTATATGTAAAGTGGTTCTAAAATTAAGCATTTATTTTTTTAATTAGTGCTTTATATGATGTACAGATAAGCTAGATTTTTAAGGTGATTTTTTCTCTGCTTTACTTTCCATTCTTCTCTTTTTTCTCTTTTTTGACAGAGAGCACATGAGTAGAGGAGGGTGGGGAGAGAGAGAGAGAGAGAGAGAAAGAGCTGGACAGAGAGAGAGAGAGAGAGAGAGAGAATCTTAAGAAGTTTCCACGGTTAGTGCAGAGCTTGATATGGGGTTCAAACCAACCACCCTGGGATCATGACCTTAGCTGAAATTCAAGAGTTGGACACTCAACGACTGAGCCACCCAGGCATCCCTCGTTTCTGTTCTCAGTGGATTGTGTCGCCTCCAAGTCCATAAACATAGTCAGCTGATCTGATATTGCAATAAAGCCAGAGCCGGTATAGAAATAATCAGAGTCTGAGAAGAAAAATGTAGGCACTGAGCCCCATAGAAGAAAATGGTCACAAGATGTGAACTGAAGACAATGTCACAAGAAGGAAAGCCAATGAAGATATAGGATAAATATATATAGCATGGTGATTATAGTTTATAATATTGTAGTATAGAGAGGAAATTTGCTAAGAGAGTAGATCTCAGGTGTGATCACCACAAGAAACTTTAAAGAAGGTAACTGTATGAGGAGATGGTTATGTTAATTGGCTTGACTATAGTAATAATCATTTCGCTATGCATATCAAAACATCATGTTGTAGACTGTAAGTAAATACAAACTTTATTTTTAACATGAAAAATATTTAAAAAATAAAACCAATGGAAAGAACAAAGAAGTATATTTCTGTGGGTAGTGGAGAAGTAGAGATTTAATAAAGAAAGAGAAAACACTGGGGTGTAAAATGATATAACCAGATGTGCGCTTTTTAATAGAAATCATCTAAACAAACAAAATCATCAGCAAAGTACTTCGTTCTATAAAAAGTTTGGGAAAAAATATAACAGGTTCCTTCCTATTAAATAGGAAAATACTGAAATGTTAATCTGAAAGCTACAGTGACCCAGGGTTGTGGTTATAAAGAGATGATGCTGAGTTATCATAGAGGAAGATCAGTCAGTCATATAGAAAGTTCCACAGGGTGGCACTACTTTAGAAGGCTCAGTTCAGTTCAGGGCAGGGGCCTGCCTCAGCTTTGTGGATCTAGAAAAACTTTATTTATTAATGGTCATGATCCCTTGAGACTATCTCACAGAAACCAAATTTGTAAGAAGCTGATGTATAAACAATAACTCTGATTTGTAAATTTATAATGGGAGATACACTGATACTGAGTGTTTAAAGTCACCCATGTTATACCTCAGAGGATTTCAAAAGCTGAATTAGGAGTCAGAGATTGCCAGTGAACACAGAATCAAAACAAAGAGTAAAAGAACAATAACTTAACTACATCAACACAGCAAATATTGTAAGGCATAAGGGCTGTGGGATT
This sequence comes from Hyaena hyaena, assembly GCF_003009895.1. Taxonomy (NCBI): domain Eukaryota; kingdom Metazoa; phylum Chordata; class Mammalia; order Carnivora; family Hyaenidae; genus Hyaena; species Hyaena hyaena. Next base: position 756,721 of record NW_024081012.1, read on the forward strand.
CTGGTGTTAAAAGTCAACCCCTTCTCATCAAAATCTGGGGAAGGTCTTTAGATTCAGTTCATTTCTATTAATAAAGATGTATTTTCACAGCATTCTTGTGGTGGACTGGTGTAGATGAAAGCCTATTCTTTTCAAGTCTACTTCTTTTATCTGAGAACAACATGAAGTCTTCACATAATAAATTGCTGTGTCTGTACTTTCGGTTACAGGCTGGTCTTTCTTCCACGATTGCTACCATTAATCAAAGGTTGTCTTCTGCTCTGCTGCCTTGTCTATAGCCTCCAACTTAGGTTGATAAACAGGTGCTATCTGGGTATGCCACAGCCATTCATTCTTCTCATCTGTATCTCAGCACAGTTGTGTCTGCTGAGTACTTCTTCAATGTAGCAGACTGGCTGGCATCCAATTCGGACAAATTGCTGATCTTCCCTGCCACTTAACATTAAAAAATAGGCCGTTGGAGGGACATTGGACAAATTGCTTAAGAAGCCAGATTCAGTATCTAAAGATTGGTTGACATTTCTTAAGTATGCAAAGTTTAGGGGTGCCTATACTTCAAGGAATTTCAGGTTGGCCTGGAACTTGCCATATAATATTCTAAATTTAGACATAAAACTATACAAAATTTTGGAAATTACTAGCTATAATACCATCTGAATCTTAGATGACCAGCATACTCAACTGTAATTTAAAGATTATCATCCCTTCGATCCATGGGATTAACATAGAGTAGGAGTAAATAATTAGAATAATGAATATGGTGCCATATATACACCCATAGACAAAATACATAATAATCTTTTACTTGTCCTAATACTTCTTTCACCTCCTATGAGCCTTCCAGATTAACTGGTTTCTAGTTCCTGAAACATAGTGAGGTATTTCAAGGTATCATGACAAGAAATAATAAAGAATGAAGTGTTGCTTATAGCAGGGGACTTAGAATAATGCAGTGTTTTCAGTGTAGGAAGACTGGTTGGAATGTTCTGTTCCAGAGCAGAAACTGGCCTGAGTCACTGAGATGACTGGAGGGAGTGTGGTATCCAGTTCACAAAAGAGAGGAACATAAGTACTTTTTAATGTGAGCTCACAAGCATATAAGCGTCGATAGGGTTAAGAGTGTCCTATAAATCTTTGCAGTCCCATTGTGAGCAAAGCAGCTGGTATTAAAGGGGAAGAGGATGTTACTAACTGAAAATACATTGAATGAATGAGCATACATGAAGTACTGAAGAGGTAATTTAGAAGAATGAACACTTCATCCCAGAAATGGGAACATGTGCATGATGATTGTACATGTATATAACTACATGTAAATACATGTAGATATGTAAACATATCTATGGTAGTCATAAGTATAGTTAGAGTATGTAGTAGGATGATTATTAGCTACCTCTAATAACCTGAAAGGCAGCCTGGACTTTGGAAGATGATATAGGAGAAGAAAACTAACTTGCTAGTCACTCCTCTTCTTTCCTTTTTTTGGGTCCTCTGTGTGGTCAAGCATGGAAACCGTATTGCCTTGATTCAAGATCATGGGAACTGGCTCAGCCTATTTCTACAGCAATGATATTACACTGATAGAGCCCTGACATGAGGAATCCAGTCCTCATCTCAATCTCAGTATCCTGAAAAGGTCCCACAGTATCTGGAGAAACATTTCTTATGTATTCAGGGAAAGAGAATTTTAAAATATGTATCTCAGGCTGGCTATGTTTGGTTCTCCTCAGAGTTATTAGGTTTTTTTTTTCTTTTCATTTTGAATTTCTCTTCCCTCTTTAAAGAAATGATCATCAATAATACATTCTGGGCACTAAATATCCACCCACTGGTCTTATAGTGAAAAATCTGGTGGGGGGAAGGCAATATTTTTAGTTGAGAATGAATGCATCAATTTTTATGATGGCTTGAGAGGTTTTGTACCTTTTTGACAGATAAATTCAGACTTTTGGTAACTACTTTATTTTCATCAGAAGAAAGCTTTAATAAAACAATAAATTTTGTCTATGGTTACACCACAAAATTTCCCAATATACATTATTAAAGAAAGGGACCATCCCTGTGACGCTAATTGCTACTGAAAACATCCTTCTTCCAAACATTTGTGGAAATCAGTAATGCCCAGAGTTAAACACTGAACTTATTACATGGGTTTTAGGGGGTAGACAAACAAAATTTCCTGGCACCGAGAAACAAGGACAGTATACATAAAATAAAAGGTAGAGAAAACAAACAAATAGATGCATCCAAGTACACAAAAGATACCACTGAGCATCATGATTCTGAAAATTATCCAAGAGACCTCCATAGACTCTTTTAGACTGCAGAGAACATGCTGAAATAGAAGGAACTTTCTGGAAATGTAGACATGTGGAAAAAAACTTTGCTATGGATCATTATTGGTACCTTCATCATTGTTATTAAATGCATTCATCAAATATATTTTTAGGGGCAAGTACTCTGCTATGTATTAGGAATTTCATAATGAACAATTAGAAGAAAAGGTCTCTCCTACATCAGAGCGAGTCTTGTAAATAGCCAATTCACGAACTGGTGAAACTTCAGTGTCTTGGGATAATTTATTTGTCCCCAAGTATCTCTTCCTTTCACCTGTCCTATGCAGATGGATTTTTTTTTGTTTTTTTTCACTCTTCTATAAATATTTTTAAGAAACATTAAAATAGTCACTCACGCATCCACTACTTTGTTTCACTACATTTATACTTGTGATTATTGGTGTCAGCAAGTAGCTGTAGGTGTGGTGTAGGTGCTCGGAATCCAGGTATGAAAGGCAGAATCACACACTGCGCAGGTGCAGGCAAACCACATACAGTGGTCTCCCTCATTCACAGTTTCATTTTCCATGGTTCCAGTTACTGATGGTCCATCGAGTCTGGAAGCAGATTATCCTCCTTCAGACATGCATATCATTAGAAGGTCAGTTGTAGCCCAATGCGATGTCACAATGCCTACATCATTCATCTCACTTCATCTCATCATGTAGGCATTTTTTCACCTCACCTCATCACAAGAAGGGTGAGTACAGTACAATAGGGTATTTTGAGAAATAGAGATCATGTTCTCATAACTTTTATTACAGTGTATTATTATAATAATTATTTTAGTTTATTATTAGCTGTTGTTAATTTTACTGTGCCTAATTTATAAATTTAACTTTATCTCAGATCTGGATGTATAGGAAAGAACATAGTATTATACAGTTTGGCGCGATCCATGATTTCAGGCATCCACTGGGGGTTTTGGCATATATCCCCTGCAGATCAAGGGGGGAAACTGTAAATGAACAACTACACTATGGTAGTGATAATGGCAGAATGAAAATGGAATTCAGGGCAGAAACACTTAAAAGAGATTGCAGAGGAATGTTGGAAGGATCCTATAACAATACACAGATAGATTGCATTTTAAAGTAGATTTAATGGATTTAGGAGTTTATGGGATGGAGACATGTTGGGATGGAGTATTACAGGCAGGGAGAAAGCATATAGGGTGGAACTGAGGGAATGTATCCTTTGATGTTAGGCAGGTGACTTCTAGAAGGTTCTAGCATATAGTGTGGGAATTCATCTAGAGTGAAATGATGGAACACAGGGTAAGGACTTGAGATAAGGGTGTGTGGGACCAACAGAGGAAAGGGGCAATGGGGTGCTCAGAAATTAAATGACTACTATGCTGGCAGTAAACACATCACAATCAGCATTGTACATTTCTTTACCCTAGAAGTCTACAAAAAACTCTATGAAGTTGTAATAAACTGTTGAAACTCCTTTAAGAAACTTGCATCTATGTTAGCAAGGAAAGCCAATAAATACAAATGGGAAAAGAAGGAAACCCATATTATAGAAGAAGATAATGAAATAGTGCTACTACAATATTTCTTGGTAACTGAACAAAATGTGTGAAATGTCACTGTTTTAAATGCCCTTTCACAATTCAATTGGCTCAGTTACTTGGTTCCATGGAATTCTTTTAACTTCCTGGCCTCAGCAGATACATGAGGTAGTGGGGATTAGGTGTGAAAAGGAAGAACTTTTCTAAGGATGATCAGTAAAATTAAGAAAGGCATTAAATGTGTTTTTGTTTTACCATTGTTAATCAACTTGGTAAGCAAGAGACTTCAGTGCACACAGAGAAAAGTGAATAAAGGTGTGTCACCACCTAATAAATCATTCACATTATTCTTTGTAATCTTTCTTTTGGATATTTAACGGCTTGTAAGGACTATGATCTTGCAGACACTTCCCATAAGCTATATATGCATTATTAATGACGTTCTGTGACTGGAAACTTCCATCATTGCAATGACTATTGGAGAGCATAGGTTCATTCAAAATAATAATGCACAGGAGTTTGTCACAGTTTTAATTTATGCTTTCTTCTTGCAGATGGTTGAAAAAGAAGGATATCTTCAAAAAGCTAAAATTGCAGATGGAGGAAAGAAACTAAGGTAATAAAAGTTTCTTAATTCACTTTTACACAACTGTGATAGTTCTCCATCTCCTCAACTTGTGTCACTGCTGTTGTTTAGAAAGGAAGCCCCTCTCGTACAATACTAGAATATTCCCCTCTGCTATCACTGTGATCAACATTTTAACGTAATTACAGTTTTCTAATAAAGCACTACATTCTATATCAGTGCACATAATATTAAATGAAGTGCTCTTGTCCTCCTAGAACTTGAAATCTTTTTTTTCTTTTAAGTTTATTTATTTATTTTGAGACAGGGGCAAGAGCAGGGAGAGAAGAGAGACGCAAGGCTTGATCTCATGAGCCGCTAGATCATGACCAAAATCAAGTTGGACACTTAACCAACTGAGCCATCCAGACACCCCGGGAACTTGAATCTTAAAAAAAATGCAAATAAATAAGATAATGGGTCTTGAGTTGGGTTTAACAGATTAAGAGATGAGTGTACTCTTTTTGCAGTATAGAAAAATCTCCCTACAATATATTGGGAGCATAATTTTTGAAGAATGGAGGATTTGAAATACATTTGCTACTCAGATAATATTCATTGAGAAAGATAAAAGGAAAATAAAATAATCTGTCAAATAAAAAGTTGAATGTTGCCATATTTGGAGGTGAAAGGAACACAGAGTAAGGTTAGAGAAATCAGAAAAAAGAATTCCTCATGTGACCACCACAACAAAAGCCAAAAAAGGAAAAAATAAGGTTGATAAAAGGTAGAGAAAGATGCAAGACATTCTCTATGTGTGGGATATTTAGAAATAATCATTTCCATTTTAGAATTTTTCCTATTTCTCCTATAGGTACTATTATACTCTTAGCTTTGTGCTAGATGATATACAAGCTACAAAGATATGTAGAAGGTGCTCATATTGGGAGACAAAGCATTTACTTATGACTATATTATTAACAGTTAAAACCATAAAGGATGAATGTACTAATTAGCTACACAATGGGACACTTGTTAATTGTATAATGCAATTCATTACTAGAATGGCACTCTGGCCAACAATAGGCCATGAAGTATGCTTTTGTTTGCTGTTGTAATGGAGTATGTATATATTTATTTAAAAGGAGTAAAACTGGAGAAAACAATCATCTATAATTCTACTACTGCTTAAAATTGCTATTTCAATTTTAAAGAACAAGCTCTAATTTTTTTACTTATATCATGCTTTATTCTCAGATAGTAAACAGGGCCTTGATCCCTCTTTTACAGTTTTTCTGCAGTAACTCTGTAGCCAAATTCCTTTGAAAAGTCCAGGAGAGACATGAATAGGAGACAGAGTCAAATGTGAGGCTGCTTTAAGACACTGGACTTGTCCGCACCCCAGTGGATAATCTGGTTTAGGGAGTTGTTTTGTATAAGGGTGACAGGAGGATTTTTTTGATTTTGATTAATCCATCCTAGTGACCTCCTTTTCCTTAGACCTCACTCCCAATGGCATCAGCTTGTGGGAGTAGTGCTGAGGGCAGCAATGGCTCTTCCCCAGATGAGTAAGTCGACCCTTTCTTACCTTACCAGTTATGTGCTCACAGAGCCCAAAGGAAGGACAGAAAAGGACCTAAAGCCTTGTCTGAGTTATCACTTCAGCTTTCGCTGGGGCTGGATAGGGGAGAGGCCGTGAGAGCTTGCCCTCAAGCCCGGTGCATGGAAGAGGAGGAGATACTGATGAAAGGAAGGCCAGAAAATAAAGATGATGCCCCACCAAAATGGTTTCATAGTGTTTTCGCCCTTAAACTGTCCTGATAAAACTTTTTTCTTAGAAGATGGTGTCAGGAAAACTCAGAGGGCATAACAAGGCCCTAACCAACTCCAATGAATACATTTTTTTAGGCAGTTTCAATTGGTGTATGTACCATTTTGTATGTTTCATTTGTTGTAACTTTAATCAGTTTGTAAATCATTTTTGTGTCCTAGTTTAAATTCAAATAAACATTAGCTTGTGCTTTGTTTTATTGTTATTTCAACCAGTTTGCATACAATTATGCATTCTTTCAGCTTTTTTCATTTAAAGTTATATACATCTCAGTTTCGTTTTTCTTTTAACATCAGGTGCACTGACTTGAGTTGATTTTACTCTTCAGTGTATGGCCTTTGATTATCATCATTCTGCGCAAGACCCCTAACTGGTTTTATTTTATTTTCAGTCTCCAATCCTCACTTCAATCGTCTGTAGAGTATATGTTCATCAAATCCACTTTCCATATAGTTATGTGGTTACATGTGTGTCGTTCTAGTAAATAGCATGTAGTTGGGTGTATGTGAATGTGCTCTAAATTGCAAAAGCCTTATTTGTGTTATAAACTTCACTCTGTTTCTTATTACATCTATTTATTGTTAGTGTTTAGTCATGAATCTATATCTATATATTTAAAATGAGTTCATTTCTTCCAACTGCTGCCCATTTTGTCATTGTGTAAATACACCAGATTTTACTTAACTTCCCAGGAGTGGACACCTAAATTGTCCCTAACTCCTTCTGTCCCAAACAACATTGCAATAAACCACACAAATGTGTCCCCTTATGAACCTGTTAGGCATTCTCTCTGGGGCCTGTACCAGGAGCGAAGGATTGCTTGGTGGTAAGATATACACATTTATAAATCCATTGACTGCTGCTGCCAGACTCCTTCCGGAATGAGTGCACCAGTTCACACTCCTGCAAAGCAGAAGGGAGTCTGTCCTGCCATCAGCTCATCACACAGCATTACATAACTCAGTCTTGCAAGTGGATGGCAGTAGAATGTTACTACATTTATTTTTATTCCTCTCACTGGCATTTCAGTTGAGCATCACTTCATCTATTTAGAGTTGATCAGGTTCTGCCTTCTGAGAATTGCCTATGTTTCCTTATTTTCTATTGATCTCCTTTATTTTTAAGAGAACTCCTAATCTGCTCCAGGTAGTAATACCTTGTCAACTTTAGACTTTGCAAATATCTCCTCCAAGTGTCTCACTGTCTATTTACCTTGCTGATCAAAGTCCTGAGTGACCAAAAATATTTAACTTTGATCCGTATTTTTCCAATTTTACTCTTTATCGTTTGTGGGATTTGTTTTTGTGGTTTATTATAAATGCTTTACAGACTGAATATTGTAGGTAGAGTCACCATGTTTAGTAACACATACTGTCCATCAGGTTGATGGCATTGTAACATACCAAACCATTCCTACACCCTTATTTATTTGAATTTTAAGTTAATTGCAGTCTCCTACTAAAATAGCTGTAATTAGAGTAAAACTCCCATTGTTTGTCAACGTTTCTTTTCTTTCCTAGGAGAAATGCTAACCCTGGAATACTTTATTAAATCACATGCCCCTGTTTTTTTGTGTTGTTTTTTTTTTTTTTAAATACTACATGTTGTCATATTGTTTGCCCAAAGTATCGATATGTTTTTGTAACTGGCAACAAAATGATCAGTTTAATCATAATCTTGAAAATTGTGTAGTTTTTATCCCCTTGAAAATTTAGTAACTATTAAATGTGTACCATAGTCCCTATAGTTTGTATTTCTATGCCTTTTGGTTGCCTTTCCCCACTCACTAAAAGGCTTTATATATTGCTATATGTTTAGTGAGTTAACAAGCAGCATTACTAAATGCTTTCTCTCTCCAGTACTTAGATAAATGCTCTACCAGTAATACTGAAATAATACTGTAAGATAGGCTATATTATTATTTTACTTTCAATTGTACAAATGGAGAAAATTGATCACTGGTATTAACCTCTCCTTCCTCCCAAATCTTTTTGTATGTAAAGTAAGTATCAGATTTTAGCCCGGTCCTCTGTGTGAAGTAGGTTAGTGTTTTCTCTCTTGCTAGAAACTTCTTGGGACCAGGGAACAAAAACTGCCCTTTTATTTAATACCGTCAACAGCACTAAGGCCTTCAATGATCACTTAGCAAACATTATTTTATTACTCTCTATCAAGTTTTCTATTCACAAATCCATGATAGGTCATCTACATCATGCACTGTGTTTTTATTTTCCCTATTTCCCCTCTTTCCTTTTTTCTTTTAGCTTCCCTCTTTCAAATATTTTCTCTTTCTCTCTAGGAAGAGTTTAACCTCTTTCTGACTATGAATAAAAGAAGGTAACAGAAAGGACAACCAATTGACTATATCTGACATTCATAAAAGGACATAAATTTAGCCTTATCCTGAAATGGTATGCTATAAATTATCATATGATATGCAGACAGGATTGAAAGTTGAAAACATTTAACATTCAGCTTTAACTTTTTAATTGTTCACATTGAAAATAGGGTTTGCTTTTCTGGTGATGTTTAGGAATTCCTTCATTTTGAGACTTCCATCTCCAAAAGGAAGTAGCCCAGACCTCTCTGAAGCTCTGGGAGACCCTAGTGAAAAGCTATTTTCTATCGATTCATGTACAGAAGGCACCTGACAGCATATGCACTACCTCTCCATCCACACCTGTCTCTTCCACTGCGTGCCTGCCCCTTGAGCATCTCACTTGTGCTCTATACGTCTTATCGTGTGTAGCTGGTCCCTCTATTCTGCTCTTTAGACCTTTCTTTTTTTGTTTTGTTCTCTTTTTTTTTCTTTTTTGAACAATTGTTTCTCAGTAGAGACTTCCTTTAGAGCCTAATGCCAGAGTACTCTGTTAACGTGAACTTATTTGTTCTTTACCGCTTTCTGCTCAGGATACCCGTAAATTCCTCCAGGCCAAATTGTCATTCTCTCTTTTTATGTTCACTAGTGAGGACTGGAGGGAAGATTTGGATAGTGCAGAATACAGAAGTTAATTTGTAAAAGTTTGCTTTAGTTTTAAAATTTCTGCTATATGCTATAATTTCCAACATCTGATAACTCTTCGAATATGTCAAGAGTTTACATTTCTTGATACTGACAGAGATTTGTGTGTTTATGCTTCTGTGTTTGTTTGGCCCACTTTTAGCAGTGACGATTTACAAGAGACTTAGACTATGAGAGAGAAGAAATAATTTCCGAACCTACCAGTTTGAGAATGAGTAAGAACATTTAACAGGGACCAAGGGATTTTACAGACAGTCAGGGATACTGGTGTAAATCACTTTCATTCCTGCCACTGTGGGGAATCATGTCAAATCCCGTGTGACCAAGTCAGATAACAAAGGCATGTGGCCCAAAGAGAGTCTGAAATTTATGAAGCTATTGCATGTCTATTTTCCTCTGACTTTTGGTTGGCCATCTGTCACTACCTAAAGAAGGCATAGGAGACGTGAGTGTAGGATATAAAACAAACAAATGCGTTACACCTGAGCTCAGGCTAACAAATTCTTATAATGGTAATAAATATTTTAAGCATGACCTAGCCTTCTTCAGATAAGCAGTTACAAAGTTGCTGTTATTATGTGCTGCCACCCGGTGTCCATTTTGTAGAATGCAAAGAGTTTTCTGCCAAGATGATGCTGTTTGTGGGTCTGGGGGGATTTCACCTCCAGCTCCGCCCTGCTTCTGCCCTGCGCCCCTTCACAACTGAGGATTTGTTTTATGAAAATTTTGATAAGCGTCTCACTTGAATAAAATGTCCCATCAATTGCATACATGTAAATAATTGTCATTCAACTTTAGTTTTCCTCCTTTCTAATTGTAGTAAACCCTTCTCCCCACCTTTGGCGTGATTTGCAGTTTTTCCAAAAGAAAAATAACATAAATACTTGCATTTCTTGAGTAACAATCTGTTTCCTGCATTGAGTCAATAGTGTCCATGTCAGTCCTTCTCTTGATTGTTATCCATTCATTTGTGGGGGAGACTGTCCACCTATTCCTAGGACCTCTGACTTACTGAGGTTGAATATTTCCTGAGCTATGTGTCCTTCTTAATCATAAGTCCATATCCAGTAGTTTGGGGTTTTCCCCCTCCGCGTGGAGAAATAGAAAAGACTGCCTTTACCGTAAGGATGATGAAATGATGAGGCCTTAATTGCCTCCCACCAATGGATAAGTTCACCTGCTAGCCATCAGGGGAAGGTAGGGTATAAAGGGCTCACCACATCCCAGGTCAGGCTAAGAAGTGGCCTGACTCCAAGGAGAAAGACATGTAAGTACTTGTTTGACAAAAGTTCTTTATCTTCCTTTCTCAGAGCCTATGATGAGGCTCTGCATACATGCGCTCAGAATGACTAATGCAGAACTGCATGTCGTCTGCTCTACAGACAGCAGAGGCAGCATAGTGAGTGGGGCCTTCGAGACCTGAGAGACTTGGCTCGAATCCCATATTTATGACTTCTATGCCTTTCAGTAGGAAACAGACTCACCAAGCCTCAGTGCCCTCATCTGTAATATGGGGACACCTCCCAGTGTCATGTGGAGGCTTTATCGGTTTCTGTGTTTACTACCTGTCTTCCCCTGAGACCTCCCCTTGAGGTGTCTCTTATTTGCCTTTATAGATTCAGTTTACTTATCTTGAGAGCGAGAGAGAGCAAGCAGGGGAGGGGCAGAGAGAGAGGGAGAGAGGACATTTCGTAACAGCTCGCAGCTGTCGATGCAGAGCCCAATGTGGGGCTTAAACCCGTGAGCTATGAGATCATGACCTGAGCCAAAATCAAGAGTCGGATGCTTAACCAACAGAGCCACTCAGGCTCCCCTGTTGCCTTTATATATTCAGTTCTTGGAATGGTGACCGTTGTGTGGTGGAAGCTCAATAGATACAGCTGACTGAGTTTGTGATTTAATTACTCGACACATATAGCAAAATACCAGTGTAATACCTAGCAGAGTGGGGACAATGCATGCATAATAACTCCTCTTATTGACACACCTCTGAAAGTCAGAAAGACCTCTAGAGAAAGTTCAAGTATTGCCAGTAGAATTATAAATTATAAAATTAGAAATTAGAAAAAGATACACTAAACCAGCAGCATTAAATAGTTGTTGTTTCTTTAATGTTAGGAATGACTTATGAAAACACTAGGGGACTAAGAAACAGAGAAGAGACATACAGGAGGTTGGTGCTTTTGTACACCTTGTTAGTGAATAACAGAGCAGGGGAAAAAAATCTAGATGTGTGACCTTCCTGAAATTTGAGAGTCCATATATACCCTTTTGCTCAAAAACCTTTAATAGATACCTACCAAATGTCAGATAATGTGCACAGAAGTGGAAAGGCTGTAAGAGGTTAGGGATGATGTCTGTCTCTTTGGAGGAGATGGGGGAGTAGAAGGGCTTCCTCTCTATTCTGAAAACTGCTTCATCCTTGAAGGATCTATTTTAAAAGGTTCATCAGAAACTGCAAGACTTACCTGTTCTGGCTACGCCTTCAAGTTTGCAGGAGTAACTTGTTTCCTGGGTTGTCTCTCATTACACTGAGCACTAGTCACCTCTAAGGATTTGATTGCATAAAGAAAGTATTAAAAGTTCAAATCAGGGCAAAAGTTTGCCAGTTGACCCTTTTCACGACTCTCTCCAGAGCTGATGATGCCATCCAAGTGGCTCCCATATTAGAGTAGTGAGGGGAGAAAGCTCTTCAACTGATATCCTGAGAATTACAGGCACCACAAGCCAAACCTACCAGATGGGGTATGAACCAGATATTGGACAGAAATTGGTCAAGTCCCAGAGTACCTCATCCATAAAAGTAGGTTCCAACTTAAGTCACAGGTTGAAAGTTGTGCCCATTATGTGAATTCTCAGCCATTCCTAGACTAGAGGCTTTGACTCACTTCCTGGTTTTTTGATCTTCACAGAGTACAGATGAGTCTGCTCATCACTGAGCAGAATAATTCCTCAGCAGAAAAGAGACAGAGGTGCCACTGTTAGGTGCCTTGCCTCCAGCTTTTGAGGAGTTGAATGGTCCATCCTTTAAATCAGTGCAACTTCTAAGAGAAGTAGAGAGTTTGGAAGTGCCAGGTCTGTGTTCTGTCCTTCCAATTAGGATCAGGCAAAGTAGTTCATAAGAGAGCCTACATGGCTCCTGCTTTGTCACAGGCTGTACACACTAGCTTTCACAGTGTCAGCATGTCAACCCAACCCATGGTGAGATCTGACATTGACAATTTCCTTAGCCAAGTTAGTAATGTTTAATCCTTAAAAAAAAAAAAAAAAAGACAGCATTAAGTAGTGAACAGATTACAGGCTTCAAAGTCAGAGAAACTGAGTTTGATTCTAAATCTAAGTGGCCTTAAGTAAGTTTCCTAAACTCTCTGAGCCTCATTCTCTATATTAATAAGTGGACCTATTAGTAGCTTCATTATCTTTTTTGTGAAACTCAACCTCTACTGGACAAACTTTAGATCTTGATTAGGTACTCACAATAATTTATGCTAATGTTTATTTTTAAAGAAATACTGGAAAAAAACCTGAACTGATATGGGGGCATCTAAAAAAGGTTGACAACAACATTTCTTCCTTTTGAAATAAAATTATTTTAAGAAAGTTGAAAAAAATCTCCACTTCTCTTTTGACACCATAGATGCATTGTAATTTATAAATTCAAAATGAAAGTGTCAGGGCAGTTCGTAGTGCCAAGGTTCCAGGCCTTGCAGTTCTTACCATTCCAGACGTGGGCATCAGGATTTGCCGGCCAGGGAACATTTCATAACAGTTCAAAGTTCTAACAGAGAACCATGAGATAATTGAATTTCACGCAACTTCGTTTCTAACCAGTTCCAGTCCAGAGTTTAAGGAAGGGAAGAGTGATGCCAACACGTTCTGTAAACCATCAACATCTGAAACAGATTCAAATCAGAACCATTTATCCAGGGCTCGCTATAGACGGGAAACAAATAAGGTATAATATCTCCCTGCCAGGGGATGAAAGATCTAGTGGGAAATATAACAGGCAGGTTAAATACGGGTTCCATCAGTCTGAGGGTGTTCCATATTCCCTGATCACATACTGTCAAAATAAGAGGTGGACATAAAAGATGCCCAGTGGAGGCCGGCAGTCTTTCCAATGTTTTTCTTTTCTCTTTACGGGATCACCTGATATTATGACCTGCGTAGAGACAAACTATGGCTGCCCTCAATCCCTTTTGCTGCTACTAGTACCCAAGGGGCGAAGTCAGCTTTAGGGGAAAGGAGGGGAAAAGACTTTGTGGCCTTCTGTGTGTGTGTGTGTGTGTGTGTGTGTGTTTCAACCTTTTTCAATGTTTTGTTGAAATGGTAGACCCATTTGAAGACAAGCGGGTCCAAGAACATAATATTCATATTTGCACATTGGAAAATACATATTATTTGGTTTTTCTTATCATTTTTTTTTTACACAATGAGGTATGATTATGAAAGCTTCAGGTATGTAAGAGTAATCTAATCTTGGTGAAAATATTAACTTTACTTGCACATATAAGAGGATTAGGAGGAACTTAATGAAGGACCATGGGGGAGAAGAAGGGGAAAAATAGTGGGGGAGAGAGAGGGAGGCAAACCATCAGAGACTCTTGAATGCCGAGAACAAACTGAGATAGGGCAGATGGGATGGGGGGAGGGGAAGGGGTGTGATGTGCATGGAGGAGGGCACTTGTGGGGATGAGCACTGGGTGTTATATGGAAACCAACTTGACAATAAACTGTTAAATAAAATATTAACTTTACTGAATTCAAAGCTGTCCTTTCAATCAAACCCCTAAGTTCTAAGAAGCAAGGGGAAATAAATTACACAAAGATCATAAATGATCATTTTAAGCATATTTTTGTGTAGGCTTCTATTGACCTGAATAAAGAAAGTGTGTCTTTAAACTTTTTTTATACCACTTTTATAAAATGAAATCAGTTCTTTTGAAATGAGTGTTAAAGCAAACTGCAGCAATTGATATAATGGATAGAAACTTAGGTGTATTAATCTCCTTCATGTTTTACTATCTAAAAAAGGGCATTCTTCATGACACAAATGAACACATATAATTGCTGAAGGAATACATGCTCAATGCAGGATATTTGATAAACAGCAAGAAATACAAAGGAAAATCAAAAGCAGTGATTTTATCGCCTGATTTAACTATTGTTATTTCCAGCTTTTACTCCCCATGCCTAAGTTCAAACAATGATTCATTGAGTACATGGGTGGTACCTCCTCTGTCCAAGTCACTGTGCTGGCCACTTGGGGATACTTCCATAAGCATGAAATGCTTTCTATCCTTTTGAGGCCTTTTTTAGAATGGTGGGAGATAGAGGTGAAAAATACACAAATTATTTTTCAATTTAATCAATAAGTGCTGTGTGAAGAAGTCATGGAATGCATTTAGGATGTAATATTTGAGCTTCTGCTGAATGAAATGAATCATCAGAAGAGGCTCAGAGGAGGGAATAATAGTCTTAAGCAGATACACAGTAGGGTGTTATAAACTACATATTGTATTATGGTCTTTGTTACAATCTTCCCATATCCGTATTCTTTTACAGCATAAGATTCATTTTCCATTATAGGAATCTATTTTATGCAATTTAGGCAACTAATCTTTTAAAATATATTTTAGGTGCAGAATTAAGAAATAATGGAGTACTTCATTCTTGTGCACACAGGCCTACCAACTTAAGAGATAACTTCTTTAGGAAAAATTACATTCATAGGAATGGACTTGTTTAGTCAAAAGACAAACATATTTTAAAAGATTAAAAGGAAAAACATATTGCTGGGGTGTCTGGGTAGTTCACTCCGTTAAGCGTCTGACTCCATTTCAGCTCCTGTCATGATCTCAAGGTTCTTGGGTTTGAGCCCCGCCTTGGGCTTGGTGCAGACAGTGTGGAGCCTGCTTGGGACTCTCTCTTGCCTTCTCTCTGTGTCCCTGCCCCACTCACGGTTCCTTAAAATAAATAAATAAACTTAAATAAAACATATTGCGAAATTCATTCCAGAAAAACATGCTTGTGTACACTCCCACCAGAGTTGTATTGGAGAATCCATTTCTCCACACTCTCAGTAACCCATGTTACTCCTTCTAATTCTTGCCAATTGATTGGCAAGGAGGGAAAAAGCATTTCACTCTTTTTATTTGCCTTTCTTTGATTTCCAGTGAGATTCAACATTAAAAAATATTTTGAGGTACGCAGCGACACACTAGCTAGTTTTTCAGATTCTAATATTTACTGAAACAATGAGAAGAAGTACCAATGAAGGCAGGGGTTCTGATATCCGTTTTTACTTTGCTATTTTTGGCTTGCTGTGGAAACATAGACTGTGGAGTGGGGGGACATGGATACACAAAAATTGGAGCGTTTGTTCATGAAAAAGAATTTGGGAGAAAATTCAAATTGAGAAATGTTTGCCATAAATGCCATGATTTTTAAAAATTACAGAATGTCCTTATTGTTACCCAAATTCCATACCACCTATAGATTTTAATAAAGAAAAGATATTTATGAAGACGAATGAAAAATACAGTCTACTCATTCCAAATGTTGCTTATACAATATCTATGAAAGATTTCTTCAGGTGATAATGCTTTTTTACCTTTTTTTTTTCCTAAGGAAAAACTGGTCTACTTCCTGGATCGTCCTTTCTAGTCGAAAACTTGAATTTTACAAAGAATCTAAGCAGCAAGCACTGGCTAACATGGTAGGTAGCTCTCCATTCCTACTATTATCATCTTCACAGACATAGTATTGAATTAAAAGTTTGGCTTTATCAGAAATCATACGAAAGCCTCCAAGCTCCCAACAACTGAAAGCAGATGGAGGAAATGACTCAATAAACTTTTAACCAGATGAAGAGAAAATAGAACTTAGTGTCTGTTTTATTAAGTGGTGCATTTGGAGAATAATCGCAAAATGAGATGGATGGTGAACAGCTATCTAATAATGTGAAGGTAACACTTTAAATTAAGGTGCCATTTATAAATGCTTTATTCTTATTTATGAAATGATCACTAAATGCAGCTACTTGCTCAAATAATGTATTATAAAGTATGTTATAAAATGCATTAGTAATAAATGCTTAACGGATGAGACTATGGGAAGCTGTTTTAAAGAATATTATAAGAAGTAAATCCTATTAAACCATGTATGTGCATCTTTAATACATGAATTTAAGTTGTTATCTAGCATGCTATAAAGTGCTTCATACATTAATAAATAATAATAAACTGTTTATAAATGGCACCTTAATATAGGGTGTTACCAATGAGGAAACACTCTAAGTTAACAAAGTGATTTTTTATCTTGGTCTAACTGCGAAATTCACTATATCCAGCTAACCTTTCTGAATATTTCTGACTCCATCTAATGGAGCTAATACAATTTCTGTAACCTGTAGTTATTACAAAGTGAAATTTGTAGGGTTTCTTTATTGTACCTGGAGGAGGGCTTCACATAGGCCCACAGCGATTTGACAGGGACAGTGAGTAGGAGCAATTCCGAGTTAGTGACTGGGGCAATTCAAGCTCTGAACCTTGATGCCCCAACACCAGAGCTGCCATGCGATGTGGGAGACAGTGGGTAGGCAGCATGTCTGACAGCCTCCTGATTACGAAGGACACCGGGCAGGAAGCAACCTGCCCTCCCCCATCAGCCTGATGGGCGGCAGGGAGAGAGGTTGCCTGGCAGGAGTTAACCACAATGAACTAATTTGTATTTGGCAGGTAATAAAACGCTGGAAAGTTCTTTGCTTTCCAGCCACTAGTCTTGTTTGCTATGTAATCCTCTTTAAATAGGAAATAGAAAATCATTTGCTAGGAGATGTTTGTTTGTTTGTTTTTAAATAGAAGAACAAAAGGTAGCATTTGGCTTGTCCCAGATAATTGCAATAGTCTTTATCCCCAAGTGGCTTGCTGGTTTTGGAGTCTCGGTGCGGTCCAATCTGTAAACTAATTATAAATAAATTAAAAATATATCTCAATCGTTTGTATTTTTAATTTAAACTGCCTCAGAAATTTGTTCTAGGCTTTTGTTTTGTTTTTATTTGGGGCCTACAGTAAGGTGGAGATAATCTTTTTAAGAAAAATAAAGTACCCCTAAGGGCCAGGCACAAACCCCCCTCCTATCCACTCACAGGGGCTTTGTCTTCCCTTTGAATGAGTTCTAAGGGGGAAGTCAGGAAGGGAGGAAAGTCACTTGCTTGGCAAGTTGGGCTGCTGAGAAGATGATCTTCGTCCTGCTGGGTGAGAAGAATTCCGCTGTAGCCAAGTTTATGTGAATGTTCTGGGATAATGCGAGAGATTAGATTAGATTCCACATTAAAGTGTTTGGTTTTATTTTTATTTTATATTTTACTCTCCTCATACCAGTACCAGGAGATACAATTATCAGCTGCTTAATTTTATACAGGTGAAAGAAATCTTTTAGATAAACCTTTCAAGTCAGCTCGCTAATTGCATGCCTCCAGTTCAACCTTCAGAGCTGTAAACTGACAATAGATTTTACTTTTAGAAGAAGTTCGTTAACATTTTTTGGCAGACCCTATTTATTACTTCTGGCCCCATTTTCAGTGCTCTTATGGTTTCTCCCAGGCACTCGTCTTCAAAGTGAATTCAGGGCAGGGACTGTGTTTTGTGGTAATGGGGAAGAGAATTACAGATTCATGTTTGTGCTGCATGAATTGTCCTGCTAGTAAACTTCTTGGATACATTTCTAACCAAGTATTAAAGGCCTAGTGGGACAGCCCACATTTACCAATTCCAGTCTCAGAGAAACGATATGATGATTGCCAGGCCTTGATTAAAGATGTTGTGGTTTTATTTTGAAAGAGATTTATGCTCAAATTTCTGAATTTCCCTTGCACTCCCTTATACATGTCCTGGTATTGTTCATTGTGCTTCTGGGGAAAAGTCTGTCCTTTCCTCCAAGGGGTCAGTAGAAACTAAGTGAGTGAGTACAGAATGTGGTTTAAGAGAGTAAGTGGCATTTTAATCTTTATAGGAATGATCTTTGAATGTTAATGCAGTGGTAAGACAAAGCAGCAAGTAGCTAGGAGCAGGGCTTTGAAGTTCAACCACAGGGGACTTCATTCCAGGCTTGCTGCTTAGGAGCTGACAAAGTCATTCTACTTCTTTGAGCTTCAGAGTCCTCATCTGTAAAATGGGGATAGTGGTATCTGCCAACAGAATTAATAGGAAATGAAATTACCTAACAAAAGAAAACATAAGTAGTAGCCATCAATTAATTCATATTGTCTAATATACTCTTTAAGTATATATATTCTATAGTACACAATAAAGGACATAATATAATTATAACATATTTTTACATCATATGAGTTTTGCACTTGACCTGGTGCGGACATGTATACAAAAGAAAACACATTAACTCAAAGAACATGGGCATGTAAAGCATGTCGGGTCTCCAAAAGGGAACTATGTATCCCCAGGGAGTGTAAACGTTGTGTCTGAGCACTGATAATTCTGAAAGTGAAGCCATTCCTCCATTTGGGGCTCTAGACGGGGCTCTTGCATGACTATATACATTTTCCTGGGGCTCTCATCTTCCTCCGGTGGCTCTTAGCCTGTGACTTTCACATTTAATACAGCATGTCCTAAAGTGTGCCTGATCCCACATTCCACGTTAGACTCTCTTTCTCGCTGAAGTTCCTGCAGTTTGTAACCAACTCAGATTTCTATCAGAAGCAGCCTTTTCCTGGAAACAGACACAGAATCATTTCACTGGTGTGTGTAAATTAGGGATTCATAGGTTCTGGGTCCTCAGTGACCTATTCAAGGAAAAAGAGGACTGACTCCTTCTGTTTTGTTTGTTTTTATTTCTTTAAAAAAAATGTAATGTTTATTTTTGAGAGACAGAGACAGAGCGTGAGCAGGGGAGGGCCAGATAGAGAGGGAGACACAGAATCTGAAGCAGCCTCCAGGCTCTGAGCTGCCAGCACAGAGCCTGATGCAGGGCTCGAACTCACAAACTGCGAGATCATGACCCGAGCCAAAGTTGGCTGCCTAACCAACTGAGCCACCCAGGCTCCCCTGTTTGTTCTTAATAAGGACATTAAAGAGTAAGCTACCACTTAACTACCGCTGTTACTTTCTAATAGAAAGGGCATCAAAAAATATCCCAATCCCAAATTGAGGTAGGACAAATCCTCAGAATGGTATACAGACTTTACCAAAATGGGGAACTACCCCTCTTCTATGTCTACATGCACTCTCTCTGTTTTGTTCACCTCACTCTGACCAGAGAAAGTTTGGTCAAGACTGGCTGGCCCTCCTGTGAGTCAGAGCATTTGACAACCTCTGGTGTCCCTACAATTGGAATTTCTGGATTATGAAGGGGAGGATGATGCTCGTATTCTCATAGTTGTTTTTTTTTTTTAATAAATGTATTTTGATTTGTAACTATAAATTTGTAAAATACCGTTGTTGGAAAATACAGAAATAATTTTTTAGTGAAATGTATAATATATATGCATATTTTAAAAGTTATTAATCAAACTCCTACATAACCATTGCCTAAATGGAGATACAGACCCTTTCAGGTCTTCTGAAGCTCCACCCGCTGCCATTTTTCTCTGATTCATCAACCTCTTCCCTTCCCACAGAGTTATACTGCATTTTAGCTATTATTTTATAATTTTTTATTACTTCCCCACCTGAACCATCTGTATCTATATCCCTTAAGAAATTTAGTTTACTTTGGCTGCTTTTGAATTTACATAAATGAAATCACAGTATATGTCTTTTTTGTTTCTGGCCTCTTTCTCTAAATATGTCCTGCTTTTTATTTCTTTTCTTTTTCTCTCTTTCTTTCTTTTTTTTTTTTTTTTTTTTGCACACTGGTTTGAGTGATGCACTTTGAATTCTTTTTTTTTTTTTTT